>NC_044928.1:28932542-29001435 GCF_003576645.1 Ipomoea triloba | reverse complement strand
AAAAAAAAAAAAAAAAAAAAAAAAAAAAAGCAGATTACAAAGCTTATACATACACTCCTTTAGGCAGGCTTGTATATAGTTACTAGTTACGTTGGTTTATACTTTGGGTACAACATTATTTCCCTTGTTTGATCAACCACGGAATATATATATATATATATATATTCCCAAAATTATGCATTCATGAAACTTCTGATAATTTTGAACCTAATTAACTGATTATTTAATCAGGTAAAATTGATAATCAAGTCAAAAGATCGACACTTGCATTGTGAAAATCAAAGTTAGAATTAAATATCGAGTTTCTACGGTTTTCGTCAATACCACCTCCAATAACTCAATAAGGCTCAATCTCATGACCCCTATTTTGGGAGTCACTACATGCCATTTGATCATAAGATTGACAAATAAAAATTTTCACGAGTGAGTGAAGCATAATTATTGTATTTAAAAGTCATGAGTTTGATTATTACTAATACCCTCTTGGTTGAGCTCAAATCTATCCAGTACAGTTTGTTTATCTGGTGTGCTTGCGAACGATTACACAAGGACATGGTTTACTCAATGCACCATCCGATAGTAGTTGCTTGTTTTCCTCGTAAAAAAAAATGAAGATCATTATTGAATAGTCACTCAAACATAGAAATTTAATCACTTTGGCCATCAACTTTTAATTTCGTCCAATAATATTGTTGCCTATCAAATTTTTACTTATTTTAGTCATGCATAAATACTATTTCGTCTAATTTTTACCTATTTTAGTCATTTGAACTCAAAAGAATTATAATACGTTCAAATTTAATAATTAAAAATATTATTTAATAAAATTAGATGTCGATAACTAAAGCTGTAAAATCACAATGGGCGATAATCCATCACAGTAATTTACTTTAAAAAAAGCGGTGAATATTGTTCACTTATTATTATTTTTTAAAAGGAAAAAGTGTCAAATACGCCACTGAACTTATCGCTTTTGTACAATTGGGCCATTGAACTTAAAAAGTGTGCAATTCAACCATCAAACAAACAAAATTTGTGCAATTGGACCATTTTTACAAATTTTTTTTGGTAAAATCCAATTATATTACTAACATATATGCATTAAGAGTGACATTTTCTTCTACCATACTAGTTGGGAGTCAATATTGAAATGTTTTTAACTCAAATTGAATTAAAAATTTTTGTAAAAATGGTCTAATTGCACAAGTTTTGCTTGTTTGATGGTTGAATTGCACAATTTTTAAGTTCAATGGCCCAATTGCACAAAAGCGATAAGTTCAGTGGCCTATTTGACACTTTTTCTTTTTTAAAATAATTAAACAAAAGTCAAACCCTCCCAATTTCCATGATCCTTCTCTCTCTCTCTCTCTCTCTTTATTTTTTATTTTTTATTTTTTATTTTTTTATTAATACCGAGCAGATTTTTAATTTAATTTAATTTAAATTATAGGAAGAAAATTATGACATAATATGAGCAACGTCGACACGTCGCTACTGATAGTCTGATACTCCACCGAGCTTCTTAGCTACATATCGGCTGAGTTCTTCAATATCTGCAATTTACTGAAAAATTTTCAAAATATTTAGCTGAAATTTCTCCATTTTCGTCCTCTACTTGAGCTGATGGTTAGGTTTTGGCACTATGCTGTTCTTCTCTCCTTCGTCGTGATCGCATCGGTCGCGCGCGAATCTTCAAGCTCCCTCATCATCAATCCGTCTAAAGTCAAGCAAATTTCATGGAAACCGAGGTACTTAAAGATCCAAAATTCCAGAAATTCTAAGAACTAAAACATGAAATTTCGAAAATCTGGTGTACTTTTCACCAACCGAGCTACATTTGACTTTTTTTTTTTTTTTTTTTTTTGTCAGAGCTTTTGTGTATGAAGGTTTCCTTACGGATGAAGAATGCAATCATTTGATATCTCTCGTGAGTGTTGATTATTGCTCCGTGTCATTTTGATTTTTTGGTTTAGTTTTGAAGTTGATGTTTATGAATTTGTGAGATCTAATTGCGTTGGAAGCTGAATTTTGTCTTTGGCATTTTGACTTGTGGTAGGCAAAATCGGAGCTGAAAAGATCGTATGTTGCAGATAATGAGTCGGGAAAGAGTAAACTTAGTGAAGTTAGAACTAGCTCTGGAATGTTCATTCCTAAAGCTAAGGTTCGATCTTTGGAATTTGTCTGAATTGCTTCTACAGATCTTTTTGTTTTTTTAATTTTTATTGTAATAATTATATGGATGCAGTCATTTATTCTTGCGTTTTTTTATTATGTATTGATAACAATTAGGTCCATATACTGTGTTTCTGTCCATGTTTATCTCTTTGAAATTGTTGTTATCCTAAGTGTAAATCCTACCTATTGATCTGAGGTGTGTATATCTGCATGGGATAAGAGAAAGCATTTTAATTATTAAAGACTTAAAGTTCCCCTTTGATGTGTTTTCCAGCAATTTTGAAATGCAAGTACAATGCCTTTTGATGTGTGTTGGATCCTTAATTTAAGTATGACATTGGTTTTTATATGAATATGCATATCATTGACTTAACAACTATGCATGCTTAACTTAATCTACCATATCCTAATCACTACTCACCTTTATAATCACAATAAAGAACTAAGGTAGTAATTGATGGTTTTCTAGGGATTTCAACTTCTACTAATTTATAGTGAATGTGATTCTATGTTTTGCGGTTGGACCCACCATGCAATATCATGAGCTGATACCTTGTAACCTGGTTATGAAGATGCTGTTCTACAAGAAATAGTTTGGTGCAAAAACTAATACATTTGGATTCTGTAAATTGGATTTTCCTGATTATTTACATCTCCACATCCTGTTATGCTGTAGGATCCAATTGTTTCTGGGATAGAGGAGAAGATTGCCACTTGGACTTTTCTACCCAAAGGTGTGGTTCTTATTCAGGAATTTCCAATTTTGAATTTTCCATTATTAATTCCACTAATTTTTTTAAGGAAAATTTCTAGATCCATGGTTTGATGCTTTAGATATATCTGCTCATTTTTGGAGAATAACCAAATTTTGCAGAGAGACTTCTGTACTGATTCATAATTTTTCAGTTTTTAAAAATTTATTTATTGTAGCCATACCTTCTTGTTGCTTCTGCTGTGGCAGTTAATAACTTGGATAATTGATTGGCTCCATGTATCGAGATATTAGGAAATCTAGTAGTAGATTATATAGCAATATAGCATCACCGCATTTACCGGTATTTACCACATGAATGATATATTCCTTTTAAAGGGCAGAAAGAGGCCCTATAATATCTGGATTGTTAGGCACTATGATATCTGGATTGTTAGTCATAGGAGCATCAATATATTATTTCAGTTCTGTAGTCTATAGTCTATATGCCTTTAGTTAATGGTAGCATTGTCTTCTTGCCAAACATTTAAATGTATAGCATATGCTGCATTAGTTCAAGATTGAGGAGTTAACTGTTCATTCTGGATAATTTCACAATACTTGATTAGGTCTTATATATTTTATTGTCATCAGATAATGGAGAAGACATACAAGTGCTACGCTATGAGGAAGGACAGAAGTATGAATCACACCATGATTACTTTGTTGATAAGGTTAATATTGTTCGTGGTGGACACCGAATGGCCACTGTACTCATGTATCTAACTGATGTAGCAAAAGGTGGTGAAACTGTGTTCCCCGATGCAGAGGTTAGTTTGGTTATTACTTTTTCTTCAAAATCATTGCAGTAGTATGTTAGCATGAACTTTAGTGGTTTTCTTTAATCTCTCTATGGCAAGAGATTAGGAATGGAAAAAGGGCCTGACAGTCCATCCAAAATGCTCAATCAGAATCTCAAAATAACTAAGGAACCCTTCAAATCTTTTATGAGTTAATGCATCAAATATGACATCATACAAAATTGCCAGAAACCAAGAAGCATTTAACTTGTAAATTAAAAAAAGGGCAGACATGCTTGGAATTGGTAAGAACTTGCTTGCAATCAGCAATCATATAGATGTACCCAGAAGGGCAGAAACCTATCTTCATGGTAAATTTGAGATTTTTGCATAATCAATAAGTCAATCAGTTCGTTGTGACTTGGGAGAGGTTTCTTTATGTTTTTGTACCCCCGTCTTTGAATCTTGGCTAATTGTCCCATCTTTATATTCTACAGTATGATTTGATTTACTTGAGAGTTGAGACTTTGGCCAGTATATACTGAAAATTGTTGAAATTGAGGGATTGAAAGGCCTGGCGGGTGGAGAATAACAACCACCCGCCAGTTAGGCGGAAGCAAAGTATGTGAGAAACCAGAGAATATATTATAACGAAAGATTACAATAGATGCTCTCTATGCTCCTATGTACCTTTATATATACTAAACTACATACCAAATCTATCCTAATAGGAATAGGAAACTAGCCCAGGAGATTCCTAATATTGAATAAAGCTTTCCTAATATTCAACAAAAATGAATAGAGAAACTATTTGAATGTTAAGTCAGATTCTTTTATGGAGATGCTGGAAAGTTGAATTAAATTTGCACAGATCATACAATAAGGGCAACCACCTTATTCCTAGAGTTGAAAATGTACTAGGTAGGTGTCCTGCGGGCCATGCATGAGAAGTACTGTAGGTTGGTTAGAAGAATACCATAAATTTGCACCCATAAATTTTATTTTAAAGCATTAAATTGCACTTTCCAATGAAACACAACTTTAGATGTTCAAGCTCTCTGCTTCATATCTTCTTCCTTTTGTAAATTGGTTCCTCAAGCTGTTCTTCTAATGAAGATATGAAATGCATGAAACCTCCCTGATAATTTCTTGTAAATGTTTACAGCAATCACCTCGTAGGAGATCAATGATTTCTGATGATGATGATTTGTCTGACTGTGCTAAAAGAGGCGTAGCAGGTGAGGCCAAGTAATGATGTAAACACTGTCATAATTACATAAAACTGCTATGCTGATTTTTTGGCAAAGAGCTGATGAGCTATTTCTCTCTGCTTTCCCTTTTCTGGGAATAATTCAGTGAAGCCACGGAAGGGTGATGCACTTCTTTTCTTCAGTCTCCATCCAAATGCCATCCCCGATCCTATTAGCCTCCATGGCGGCTGCCCTGTGCTTGAAGGTGAGAAATGGTCAGCAACAAAGTGGATTCATGTAGACTCCTTCGACAAAATTGTGGGATCCGAGGGAAATTGCACTGATTCAAACGAAAACTGTGAGAGATGGGCTGCTCTTGGAGAATGCACCAAGAACTCAGAGTATATGGTCGGAACTCCAGACCTCCCAGGCTACTGTAGAAAGTCCTGCAAAAAATGTTAACATAAAGCACATCATGGAAACTCCAGACTTCCCATACTATAGAAAGCCTAGCAAAAAACTGTCAACACCAGGTATCTTCGCAGGAACTCCAAACCTCCCAGGTTATTATACTAAGTCTTGCAACAAAAAATTATTTCTGAAACAGATGCTTCCACTAAAAATTCCTTTCATAATATTGTCCACTTCTTTGTTGAGTTATTATGCTCCGTGCACTGTCATTACATAGTCTCTCTGATATTACATTTGCATACTTTTATGTATCTTAGACTGGCCATCATGGCAAGATTCATCGAATCAAAAACTTGTTTTGCAGTCAGTTGCTTCCTGAGTTCCTGGTTTGGTTTTTCTGGAAACCCTAACCTCTTAGGGATCTTTCTTCTGGTATGAAACACACAGAAAGGGAGTGTAGTTCAATCCAACTGTTTGCATGTTTTGACACCACTAAGCTTGAAAATGGTTGCTTTGCATTTATGGAAATATTTTACTTTATTTGTGGATGCTAAAAATGTAAAAAAGAATGATTGTATATGATGAATTGCCATCATTCTTCACCCTAGTTTTTATGCTTTTATCCCTTAGGTGGACAATCTGAAAAAGTGTCATTAGGTGGACAATCTCATCCAACCCAGATTGTCATTTTATTGTCATATCAGGATGTAATGGTAAATAATAAAAATAAAAATAAAAAAATTATGCAATGCAAAAATTATGATTAATTTTTGGTAGAAGTGTCAAATAGGACCATCTACTATATCGAAGTTTTCAATTCACCCCAATCTAAAACATAATGTAATCATGCACACGTACCTCCTAAAATTGTTCGATGAGCTTTTTTTGCAGGTTATCCCCTATTTGCGATGACTTGGCCCGGTTTATTACTACTTGATCCGTGAAGAGTATTATTTTGTCTATTTGAATCCGGACTTAGTAACTACTTAAATCTGTCCTATTATAATTCGTGAATTGTGATGATCAGATACACGATATTACCCAACTTATTGCCATCCATAAGTTTACAAGTCTTATTGATCCTCATGACTGAATAAGACTGTCATATAGATGATATTGGTGAAGTCATCTGGTCCCAATTCTTGTAGTCGTTCTTCTTAGAAGTCCATCTTTTTCCTTACAAAACAAATCGTCGATAAACGTTATCTTAAACATAAATAAATAAATTTGTCTTTATGCATCTACTCTGATGAGAAAGGGTTAAAACACGTTCAGCACTTATTGTGCTTTGTCTCTCAGGTTCGTATCTTTATATTTTTTTATTTGATATTAATTTGTCATTACAAGGTATGTGTCACGTTGTGACAAAAATGGGTGTAGCTATCACACAGAATGCATACATTTGCGGACCACATTGAGATTCCCATCGTGCCAAAGGAGATAAACAGGTGTTCCAAAATAGGTGGCTGTGTGATTGGAGCATGATTATTGTATTAGAAAATTATGAGTTTGATTTTGGTCAACATCATTTTGGTTGAGTATGTCGCATATGATCTTTCTAGTATAATTTATCTCTTTTATCTGGTTTGTTGGTTGTTATGCACAGATAGTGGTGGTGGGTTTTCTAGTCACTCAAAAAAAAAAAAGAAGGATAGTGGCTACTGTTTGCCTCTCTTAATAACATTTACTCAATACACACCCTCAATTAGTGGTTACGTGTTTTCTTCATCATGCACAAAAAAAAAAAAGAAGGAAATATATAGGAAACATAACCGTGGTGGTTCTCCCTTCATCTCCTAATATTATACAATTCCCGTCACCCATGACCAAGAGAGAGATAAAAGAAAAAGAGAGAGTGGTTTCGATTTACCTTTCTTAAGATAAATTTATTTAGTGCACACCCTGAATAGTGACTACGAGCTTCTTTCATCAAAAAAAAAAAAAAAAAATGGAGATAAATAGGAAACATAACGGTGGTGGTCCTCCCTTCATCTCCTCATATTATACAATTCAAAGATTGTCTTCTTGTTTCAGTAAAATATTTTAATATTAATACTTTGTAATTTACTAATTTAGTATAAACTTTAAAATATTGGTGTTATTTTAGTTAATTTTAACTAAGTCTACAAAATTAATTTTTATACCATAGTTCTTCTTTTACTTGATCTTTCAATTCGATGGATTCTATATTAAAAAAAAAATCCTTTTTTTTTTAAAGAGATGAAAACAGCTATAGCCGAGTAGCTTGGAACAATTGGTAATGAATTGTTAATGTAATTGTAAGGTCGAGAGATTAACTTAAGAGTTATGAGTTATTATTATTATTATTATTTTTTTGAATAAGAGTCGAACTCTATTAACAATAACAGAAAGGCTCACGCAATACAAATTGTCATACATAAAAGAGACTGATCAATATTTTGGTTTTAGGTTGAGAATAATGTTGTAACATTAAATACAACCAACAAGTATAAAAGATGTTTTCAAAAAAACAAGTATAAAAGATTTTTATATAATTGTAAATCAATTCAAGTTAAATACATATTTTCTAAATCAAGTTTAAATATTAGTTAAAATTAAAACGAGCATTGCTCAAGATCTTGTATACTAGTGGCATAGATGGTGATGTTGAGACTTGAGAGATCCTTAATCCTTTATAAGAAGTTAACTCCCAATAGTCCTTAAAGACTCGTTGACAAAGTAAATCATGAGATGATTGAGATATGCATTAACTAACCTACAAATAGTGGATGCCCTTAAATGCCTTGTGCCAACTATATATAAAGTTAAATCCATACCCCTCTTTTAACTTTACACTCTGCAACTGCTAGTAAAATAAAGCTTATGAATTTATTTTTTATTGATTGACTAATTAAGTTATACCCGAAAACATATTCATGTCATATATAAATATGAGGAGTGTAGGTTAGTTGATGGACAAAGAAGCAGTCAAATCTCAGATCCATTGTAAGTAATGTTTGATTAGATTATGTGAATTTGTGTTAGCTGTTAGTGGTTAACATGAGTCACATGGCTGTGTTGTATAATCTATCTTGACAACTAATGGACAACTGTGTTTGCTCATCCCAATTACTTTTATAAATTGGTGATGATAACATATGTGAATTGAATTGAATGTCATTTTATATTATATTCATTGGCTGCTTCCTTTTCATTTCCTGGAAATTGTATGATCTAGAGATGGATACATTTACTAATCTCAAAATTTTTCTCTTTTTAAAAAGAAAGGAAAACATAAAAATGTGTTTAATTTACGTGTACATTTCTTCAATCTTCTCAGTCGAGCCTGCCGTAGATGACCTTCTTAGTGCGGTTTACTTTTCTCGAGTTATTTGTATGTTATTACACAATAGCGGAATTTACTTAGTAATACCCTCGAATAGTAGTTATAAGTTTCCTTCATCACCCAAAAATAAATGTAAAACTGAAGAATTGAAAAAACCTGGTGCATTCCTAGCTTCTTTAATAGAATTCTTAATAACACTTTTCACTATTTTAGGCTAATTAGATACACAAAAATTTGAGCGAGATTGTCTCAAGGATCTGAAAATGTAATGTTTGTTTGCATTTTTGTTAAAAAAAAGTACTAGTACTCGTCTCACACAAAACTAACCTAATTAAATAAACTAAAATTACCTACTAGTAACCTAATTAAATAAACTAAAATTACCTACTAGTAAGTATTTGAGTAAAAGAAAAAAAAACACCTTGATTTCTCTTTTGGGTAAAGGATTCAAATTTAAACATACTTTTAGAATGAAAATGATTTTTGCCCAAATATAGTTCAAGATCAGAAGTTGTAAAAGTGCTGTTGTGATCATTGATGACACCAACTCTTTAACAAGCATAATAGAGAGCTATGATTTCAGGGAACAGCAAAACTTTTAGCTACATTTACTAAGACTTACTTTCACAAATTGACAACTTCCAAGGTAATAAGCAACAAAATTGCTCCCTAATTCCGAGAGTTTCACTTGTCTTTATTCTAGAAACGATCTATAAATTCTTCAAAGTACTTAAATTGCTCCCTAATCTCCGAGAGTCTCACTTATCCCTATCTTAGAGATGTAAAATTCATACCTCTCATTTGATATGAATCAAACCATACACTCTGTGGTTGTTAGTAAAATAGAGTTACAACTCTTTTTGGATTGATCGACTGGTTGACTTATATCCTAGGGCTGCTATTCTTATGCTACATTTGACATTTTCTCTTCTTTTTTTCTTTACCCTAGTAAAAACAAGGGTTTAAAGGGTTTTCACTTAACGTTGCAGTTAATCTTAAACCCAATATACAATTATTTAACTGATTCAATTAAAATAAGGAAAATGCATAGATATGACAACTTAGGATGTCCTAAAAAGAGGATTCTCCATCTTTGTATATGTATTAATGGTGTCTCAAAGATATTATTGTCAAAACAAAAAGTTGTTCCTTATGCCAAAAAGAATAAAAGATGGAGAGAGGGCATGGAAGAAATGAGAATGCAAAGAAATAAAAAAATGGAATGAGAATATTTATACCAAAAAAAACCAAAATGCATATATTCCATGCATTGCATTTTAACATAGTTGCGTTTCATCCAGAAATAATGTCTGGAAGAGAATGATGGGATGTTGACATGTAGGTCCTTCTCATTGTCTTCAAGCATAAGGTTTTGTAAAGGACCAAAATGACTATTCAATTAAGCATTGATGTAAACCTTATTGCCCTGTCTTATCAATGCATCAACATATCATGTAAGTATCCTCTTAATTGGTTCGAGTCAAAAGAATATTAGTTAAGAGTAATAACTCGTAGTCTAGTGGTTAAGACAAAACTGAGTCAAAAGAATATTAGTTAAGACTCATAACTCGTAGTCTAGTAGTTAAGACAACTTTCTAACAATTAAAGTTCAAAACTTCAAACTCCATCTAGAATAATCATGTCAAGTATTTAAGTACAATAGAAGTATAAAGCTTTTATGAAAGGTATGCATTCCAAACTTGACCCGAGAAGTCCTCATATGTCCTTACAATGAGGTAAACCAACCTAGCCGCTTGGGTTGCCTATAGTTGACATGTTCAAACAAAAAAAAAATCAATAGGCTGTTCTAACTAATAGTCAAACTTGAAACTTTATAGTTAATCAATAACCTAAACAATTTGGTCAGGATTGACCATGCTGAGAGCATCTTTGATATTATGTATGGAACCCCATCTTCTGGCCCTAACCGACAAAGGAGCACAAGAAACCAAACCAACATAGGTTGTCTATAGCTGACCGGCTGAAACCAAGAAAGTCAAGAGATGACTCCCATTAATAATCAAATTTAGAATCTGTGACTATCAATCCAAGTAACTTGGTTGAGTTCCCGGGAGCATCTTAATATTATGTATGATATGTGAAGTGTGGGTGGGGGGTGGTGGGGGGGGGGGGCATNGGGGGGTGGTGGGGGGGGGGGCATGGAGTGGTGGAGTAGGGGGGATTCAGACAGTGAAAGAAGCTAATGAATAAGTATAGAAGGTGTGGAAAATGGTAGGGGCTCCAATTCTTGAAAGGACGTAACACAAATCCAGAGAAAACAGAGGAAAAGGAAAAAAAGGATTAGCTTTCATTGTGTAATTTCTAGTTTTTCTACTGCCCACCAAATCCCAATACCCTAAAACCAGGAAATACGTTTTTGGATCTTTCCTCTCTCTCTCTCTCTCTATCTCTCTGTCTCCTCATTCATTTCACCAAATCCCCTTCTCCCAGCATTTATTTCCCAAGATCTATCTCTCTCCCCTCCAACAACTTTTCAGTATTGGAGCCTGTCACCCCCAAAGAACAAGTTAAAAACAAACAAACAAAGAAAGAGGTGCAGAGATGGAGGTGAGCCAATTGCAGAACAGTTTTCTTGGGTACATGGCAGAATTATTTCGTGAGGTGAGTAAAATTATATATTAAATAAGAAGAAAAAAAAACCCACTTGACATCAGATTGTGTAGAAGACATGTGGGGTTTGGGTAATGTTTGTTTGTTTGTTTGTATTTGGTGATTGTTGGTTCTGTGATGGTGTTTTTGATGTATGGTTGGGAATGTTATGGTTGAAGGGATTCTTGGATGCTCAGTTTAGTCAGCTCCAGCAACTTCAGGATGAAAGCAACCCTACTTTTGTAGCTGAAGTTGTGACTCTCTTCTTTGAAGATTCTGAAAGATTACTCAATGATCTCAACACAACTCTGTAAGTCCCCTTCCCCACCCCCACCCCCACCCCCAACCCACACTTCAAACATAAATACATATATACATGTAAGTTGTATGAGGTTTGGGATATATCATATATAACATGCTTTTTTGTATGTTTATAGTAATCAGCCAGATGTGGACTTTAAGAAGGTTGATGCTCATGTTCATCAGCTCAAAGGTAGCAGCTCAAGGTAAAGTTCAGCTGGAATTTTTTTTTTTTTTTTTTTTTTTTTGCTGTTTTATGTAAATTATAAAGAAAAAAATACTGGGGAAAAGTTAAATCAGCTCAAATAATACCCAAGGGACTTGAAGACAAAACCAAGTTAAAGCAGCACAGTAAACACTTTTAAGATAAATCACCTTTCGATAAGCTCAAAACAAGTTATTATTACACAAGTGAGGGATTTACTCAGTGCATACTCTTGAGTAGTAACTGCTGGTTTCCATTGCACTAGAAACAAAAAAGAAGTTATTATTGCCAAAGAACTATAGTCTATCGATATCAATCTATAATTCTAAGTAGGATATCACACTTTTGATCTCTATTCCCTTTAAATGTACCCCAAAAATAGTTGGGATTAAGGAAATAGTGGTTTCTTGAATGTGATTGAACAGCATAGGTGCTCAGAGAGTGAAGAATGTCTGCGTTGCTTTTCGCAACTTCTGTGAAGAACACAACATTGAAGGGTTAGTGCTTTGTTGATCATATGTTATCTTCATTTTTTTTTTCTGTTTCTTGGATTTTCTTGATAATATTTGGGCTTTAAAAGCTTTTATGCCCAGAGAAGAATTGCAGCAGTACTAAGAACTCTTTTCTTTCAAATATAGGAGCTTGAGATGCTTGCAACAAGTAAAACAAGAGTACTTGCTAGTCAAGAACAAGCTTGAAACTTTATTCAGGGTGAGCCAAACTCAAATTCCTCATTTTTATTAAATCTCTTTGGATCCATACTGATGCCGATCACACCCGATACCATCTGTATGCTATACATGATTGTATTGGGTATTATTGATATTGTACCTAGTATTTTTTTTTTTTTGAGTTCTACTGACTCTATTACATTGTAGTATATATTGTACCTAGTATAATCATGTTGGTATGCATGATGGTACTAGGTGCAAAAGGCACCAATGTAGATCAGTATCGTAGATTTTTTTCTTTATTTAAGATAATTTATATTTAAAATTTGGTGTTGATGAAGTCCAGAGTCCTTGATAATTGATTTAATTGTTTATATGTATTTATTGGGGCAACAACAGTTGGAGCAGCAGATTGTGGCAGCAGGTGGAGCAATTCCAATATTCGAATAAAAACATAAGCAAACAATAATACTAGGAATTAAGCTAAGGCTGTGGTGTGGACAACTTTGTGAGTTGCTGTGTTTAGTAACAAAATTACTAATTAAATTAAGAGGTTCTCTGAGCTACTCAGATCTGTGCTTCTTGTACAATTTGATGGCCATGTCATGCAGTGCTATCATCCTTTTTATGCAGTGATTTTTGTCATTCTGAACCCCAATGCTGCTGCTGCTGCTTATTGATGAAAATGAAATTAGTTTCTGATAACTTGTGAGCTATTATGGGCTATAAGATGAACCTTATTTCAGTTCATTTTTACTGCCATTTTTTAAAGTTTTTACTCCAAACTTACGAGTCCCTCACTACTTCTACCCTGGAGACAGGTGGAGGTAAAGCCCCTCACCGCTTCTGCCTTGGAGACAGGTGGGGGAGGTAAGTCACGGGATATGCCTCAATTGACCTACAAACTCCTAAATGCTTGTACACTAGTGCCTACAACAATGCGAATCAATTGCCATCTTTTTTTTTCTTTGTGAGATACATGTGCACTAGTGTAGTAGTATCATCTATTCCAAAGAGAATAATCAAGAATGAGATTTAGAACCCAATTCCTACCTATCAATGGAGAAGGGTTATATACGGACCAATCATGTAGGAGCATGATTGGATATATATCATTGGAAGATGAAATAGCAAACTAATAATGTAGGTCTATCATGTCTCAACCTTCTGCAATTTTTGGTTGCAAGTGTCAGAAATTTTAGACCAGTCATAATATTTACATGTATACATACAATCATACAAAGGAAAACAATCCACATATCTTTCCCACATGACAAGCTAGGGCCCAAAATCTCATATAGAAGCATTCAAGTTATAATATGAGGCTTCCTTAAAGAGAGAGAGAGAGAGAGAGAGAGGGATACCTAATTTGGGTTGGAATTAATGAGTAAGGTTTGAATGCTAAGACCAACTTAAAGGATGCAATTGCCTAGAGGTTAGGACAAGTATGAACTAAAAAATTTACCTGCACTAAACAATTGAGATTGGTTAACATATAAGACATGCTAAAAATGCATCTTGCTTGACAGCAACGATAAAATTATCATAGAAATTGACATCTCCTGAAACTACAAAACCACTTCCATCTTTCTAACAAATGCTTCCAACAAAGTTCATGTGCAATGCCATGGACCATTGGTGAAAGTTCAATTTGTTCTAAGGAGGTGGGGTATAACTCCCACCATTTTGTGAAAATGCATCCTTTCAAGTTCATGTTGGCTTCCTACAAAATATTTGCACAACAGGCTACAACTTTCATTTATAAAGAAACAGCAGCAAAGAAACATTCATATTTTGCTAGTTCAAAGGGCAACCCAAAGAAAGTCTTTGGTGAAGTTGCAAATGGCCTGAAGGTGTAATTTCCACTGGAATCAATATGTTTTCACATCCTTCTGTGATTTCATCTATCTAGTATGGAGTTTCTCCATCTCCCATGATAGGCAAACTTAAGCACATAAAACCAAAGCATAATACGCCTTCTATGTCCAGGAAAGTTCTCAACACTGATTAGCAAACTGTAAACACAAGAAGCAATAACTTAAAACAATGGTCTGTTTTTCATGCCAATAAACTAAAAAAAAAAAGTGATTGTCTTGCAATTCTATGTTCATTATTGCCCCCTATCCTCTTTTACCTCACTTTGAAATACTAGTGGTGGGAACAATTTGAGGCTGCCCAAAAACAATCACATCATAAACTACCTCTTGCAGAATTGCAGGTGGTTGCTAGCAATCATCACATAAATATGTGATGATTAATTAATGAGTAGGTGGCCACTGCCGTTTAAGTGGATGAACTTTGAGCCATGCTGTTATGGGTTCTACGTCACAGGCTTAATGGAATTGCAGAAAAAGGGAATGGGAAGAAAGGAACAATTGTGGAAAAAAGGATAAGCTGGGTTTTCTTGAGTCCCAGAACTCCCTAGCCCTTTGATTTGGGATTAAAACTTTGCTTACTGATATTGAAATTGATACTCCCTTATATAGGGCAGTACAAGGAATCCAAAACTGAAATTACTAAAACTAAGTTAGGAAACTTTCTAAAACTTTCTAAACTATGATATAGTAATAAACTAACAACTTTCTAAACTATAATATGGTAATGAAATAGATTCCTTCTTTACTGCAATTTCCCAGATTACAGCTTCTATGCTGATCTGTTTCTACGAACATAACCACGCCCCCAGAATGCATCACATGCTTAATGTCCTCGTTAAGCTCTCATTGCACTTGCACCACAAAACATATAACTCACATATATACATTATACAAATCAAATTTGGGAGTTCTGCATTTACTGCTTAAAAAGCTAAAAGCATACACAATGAAGATCCATAAACAGAACACATCAAATTTACCAGAAATTTAAGGTTGCCTTTCTTTTCCTGCATTTAATTATCATTTTCTCATCATAAACCTCAAATCAACAATAAAATATTCAGAAATTCAGTTTATACATCATAATTTTTTGTGCAGAGACGATTTATTCCACCAGATCTACGGCAACCTATTCACCATAGACACTAAGCATACGAGGAAACATATAAATAATTCAAAACACATTTCACGAAACCTGACGCACCAGGAGCCTCCTCGCAGCCGCCGATTTACGGTCAACATGCACTCCCGAATCGGACTCATCGTGGAACCATCCTACCGATCTCTGCGCTTCCTGAACAATTTGCGAAAAACCTACACACCAAAACAGAATTACGAAATAGCTTAAAATCAGTAAGCTCAGTAATGAGGAGGTACAGAAATACATGAATTATACGGAATACTATGGAGTGTAAGTATTGTATGTGTAGAAGTAGATAGTGAGACCTCCAGAGACGGTTTGTTTGTTGTGGCGGATGTCGTGGACGGTGGCGGAGATTTTCCAGTAGAGAGGGCGGCCGACGTAGTAGAGCGCTAAAATCACCAGAATGGCTATTACTACTCTGAATGTTATCCTCGATGTTAGGGACGCCATTGTCTATCTCCGTGCCAGAAGACTGGGTGATTGAGGAAGCACGAAAGATCTGCACCTCACTCCTGCTGACGACCCCTCTACGTCGTCGTATATTACTATATCAGTATGCTGCATTTATAAATAAGATAAGATTCCAATGCTTTACTACTATGAGACTAATTTGAACTCCGCGAGTTGAAATTATAGTATACAATGGGAAAGAATTAAATAGACCGAAATTATTTTTTTCTGTCACACATCGTGACTAATTTCTTAGCTGAATTGATAGACAAAGAGACTACTTTATACATGGAATGACCACTACCCAACCATAATTGATAGACAAAGAGACTATTGTATACATGAAATGGCCACTTCCTAAGGGTGTGGCTTGTGAGAATCATTTACAGTTGTATGAACCATAAATAAAAAAATACATTATTTAAATACTGAAAATATATTATTTTGCATACTATCAAATAATATACGTTCAATACACAAATAATATACTTTTAGTATATTAAAAATGTATTTTTTATGGTCCATACAATAATTTGTCAAGACTTGACCACACTAAACAAGTAAAACATGTTGTCATTACTCGAGGGTAGGAATATGAACTGGTTCACATGAGAAAGGAAACCATAGGTCATTGCACTAAGTTGATATTTGCAAAACTCATTGTTACTTCTTTAATATCTCCAATTTGGCTCATTTAATAGGTGTTAGTAAACCATGTAATGTATTAGAAGTAAGAATCAAATCATGCATACTATAACTATCAACAAAGTAAAAATTAACTCTTATTTAAATTCGTCAATTAGCTGAGTTATGCTCGAAAGCTATTAAAGATTTAAATAAACTCAATAGATAGTTAGCATACGGGGGTGCTAATACCAAACTAGTGAAGGAGCATTTGGTTCAAACTAAAATTAGAATCGAAATCAAACACTTAGTAATTAGAATAAACCAGCATAAAGGAGGGATAAACAGTAAAACAGGTGCTTTGAATTGCACTAGGGCTCATGATCCAAATGCATCACATAACAAAAAATTGATTTCTCATAAAAAAGTAGTTCTGCTGAAAGTAGAAACCCAGGGGTAATAAAGAACACTAGACAGATTGAATAAAAGGAGTTTTTGAAAGCACAATCTGCCTGTTGCAGGTGCATTGGTTATTATGATCAGAATCTTGGAGTTGTTTCAGCATGTTATTAAAGCGGGCACGCCTTCTCGAATTCCTTCTGCTCTTTGCGGCAGAATTCAAACTCATTCGTGTTATAATACATGCACCCCGCATAGTCATCCAACTCTTTCGTGCACCTCTGATGAAGATCTTTCAACCTGCAACAATGCCATTAAATTATCTCAAGCTATTCCATTGGTTTGCAAATGAATACCCGTTAGTTTGAGTATCATGACAACAATTACAAGGAACGAGTAGAAATTTGAGCAACGTATATAACGAATCCTTGGCAAATAGAACAAAGAACCCTGCTTTACTGCTCCTGTCTCTTAGAGGCTTAGAGCTTCCATATGTAAACTTGAATAAACAGCGCAGATTTTGTGTATAAATATATAGGAAGTTTATATGCCCTTTACAGTCAACTACAGGGTTTGATTTATAATGATTTCTCAGTAATATATAGCTAAACCTATATAAAAACAAAAATTTCAAGATGGGATCTCTACACTGCAGACAGTAAAGAATACTCTTTCCGGTTTTTTACATTAAGATGATTAAATTCGAGTAGACCCGTCAGTGCTTAAGGATAACTTCTGTTCCTGATCAGATATTATCTACAAGTCTACAACAGTCATCACTTATGAAGAAGTGTACAGGATTGCATTTTGATGATCTAGTGCTCCACATATGCTTTCAATTGCATGCTTCAATATTGATTAACTATACACTGGACTTCCCCCATCATAGATACATGAAGACAGAAAAAGGAAATAAGCCCCGAAAGGGGTGTTCGAGTCAATTGTTATACCATGGACCAGGGTTCATATTGCATTGTGAACTCTGATACAAAAATTGTGTACATTCAGTTAACACATTACAGTTAATAGTTTCTGTACATGTAAACAAATAACTTGATAATTCCTAACACATAATATGATAGCTACAAGTACAGTAACTGTTAACTGCAGTCTGCAGATATAGAATGTGTCAACTACAAATATAGAATCTGAAAGTTATTTCTGGACCAGGGTCTACAATGCAAGGTAAACATGGTCCATGGTATAATTTGCCTGGTCGAGTGGATGGAGGCGTGGAGCATGACTCTTGTACCTAAAGGTCATGAGTTCAATTATTGCAATTTGAAGGTTGGATTTAATGTGCGTCTTGGCATTGTCAAAACCATTAGCACACCTTCCTAAAAGTAGCTTATTAATTGAGCTATACTCATCCTATATGCCTCCAAAGCTATGGCACTCTTAGTTTTGACTTTTGAGGATGCACATCAGATGAATATCATCTGCATGTCAACCACACACCTCACTAGGTGAACCCAATATGGCTAAATTCCACGATACCAAATCTACAAGACTTCACAAACTTAATTAGCAAAGACGGCATGCCACATAAAGAAGCAATGCGTGCCAAGGTTCGTGATGAAACTTGTGCTTTAACACACAATAACCAAAACAAGAGCCGATAGTTTCATCACTAATAAACTGAAATTCTCATTAAATGCTTCATGGAAAACAATGGATAGATGATAATGCTCAAGAAAAAGTATTTGAAAACCCGGGAACCATAAACAGACTGTGAGTAACATCAAGATCGTATGCTTACAGGCTGAGGACACAGCGGGTGACTTGGCGGCCTTTCTCAAGGCATTTTTCAGGGTTGGGATCATCCTTTTTGCACTTCAGAAATGCCACATTCTCACTTCTACATCTGGTTTCTATGTGTTTCGACGCCGCCATCAGAATTGCAGATGTTGGGATAGGATCCCCCTTTGCATCCACTGTGTTTGCCATTCGCAATCTCTCAGCTACAAATTCCACAAATATTAAGAGCAAATAAAAATCAATAATCCATTATAGCAATTAAAAATCAAAACAATCCAAGTATCGTTGTAGCAATTCTCAGGAACAAAACCTAGATAAATTCTGTCAAATTTAATCACAGAAAACGGGAATCCGTTTGTTTTTCATGATTTTCGATTCGATTAATGAGAGACTAAACACAAGTAAAGGGAAAATTGATCGGAAAGAGGTGGATTTAGCTTATAACTGGAATTAACAATCTTCAGCATTTTTATGCATAAATCTCAACAAAATGCATCAATTTTAATCGATTTGCCTGAAAATTCATCAAGAAAATTCCGACCCATTTCATAAAACCGTCCAATTAAGTTAATGATTTCCTCAAAGCAATCGGACACTGAGAATTAAACAGAAAATTAAAAATAAAAATCATACCTTTTATATTCTTGGCGAGAAGGAACAGATTCAGGCGTTTACCGGTGAAGCGTAAGAACTGAGGAGAGAAGGGGAAAATGGTATACAGTAGCAAAAAAGCTTTTCTAATTGAGTAAAATGTGGTAATAACAGAGGGTATTTAGGTCTTTTAATGAGGAGTACGGAAATAAGGGTTTTTAATCGGCATTATTTTGGTTGCAGAGGTTTTAGGAAAGTCCAAGGTAGCCAACGATCTCTTCATCTCCGAACTCCCAAAGCAGAAATTCTGACAGTAAGTTTAATTAAACATTGCATTCTTGATCTTTATATATGTATATGCGTGTGTTTATGTATATGTGTGTGTATAAATATTTCTTGTTAATTCTTGAAATCTACTGTGTATGATATTTCTTGTTAATTCTTGAAATCTATTGGGTATGGATATTTCTTGTTAATTCTTGGAATCTTTATTGGCAGTGGGTTTCCAGTTTTTTCTCAGTATGGGCATCAGGTTTTTGTCAAATTCTTGGCTTTTTGTGAGCCGTTGCTATATGGATGATTGGATTTCCGACATTAATGTTTACAGAATTGATAAAGTTTCAATTTTTGTTGGAATAACAAGTACAAGGAATCGTTAATTTGTTGTTTTAGGTTTAGTGTCATGTTGTTTGCAGATTGACCTGTCTGCGTTCATTTCTATATCACATTACCATGCTGATTATAAACACGCCTATTAAAATTATTTAGGATTTTCAGTGGATAACTGGACGAGATATTCTTTAGTTTTGTATTCGTTACTTGGGTGTTTTACAGATAATTCTAGTCTAGTAGTCTAGTAGAGGCAAAGGATGAGCAACATTTGGGGGTTATGAAGCTCCAAGAGAATCGGTAAATCCAATCTGGTATAGTTAAATCGATGTGCATTTTAGTGGTAGGGCTGTGTATCCTCTGCAATATCTCGGGCCAGTAAGTTCAGTAACTAGCATTATCTTGTGACAACGATCTGGCGTTAACGCATGGAATTTGATATTTGATCTGAACTCTTTGAGTATCAAGCTTTGTCTCTAGTTTGAATCTGGGAATATATGAGACAGAATCTTTGATTGAACAAGTTTGTTTCGCCTCATTAGCTCGTGACTGTCATTTGTTAGCATATTACTAACCGTTTGCAGCACTTGCATTCTGCACGGTCGTCCATCTATATTAAGATTCGGGTTAAAGGGGGAAAGAAGCGATAGTTGAGTTATCCATCACACCTCGCCCCTTAATCTTTCTGGTATTGTTTCTTTCTGCGAGGCTGAATTGGTATTTTTTTCCAGGTTCAAACTAAGAAATGGGGGACAAGAAGAAGGCTGGGGCGATCTTCGTGAGGCTCGTTTCAGCTGCAGGCACTGGATTCTTCTATGTGGTGAAGAAGACGAAGAGGCTTCAAACGAGTCAGACGAAACTCGAGTTCCGGAAGTATGATCCTCGCGTGAATCGCCATGTTCTGTTCAAGGAAGAAAAAATGAAGTGATGGGTTATCAGAATATGCCCAAATGTTCAACTGGCTGTTCACTGTTTATTTATATGTGATAATTTTTACATTAGGAGACTGCTGAACATTTTAGTTATACAAATTGTGAAATTTCCCTTCTGAAACTCCTTTTCATAATTATGGATTAGCAATTCAGCAAGAGGGATTTGTGGAGTATATGATTTGGGGAATTTTATTATGTGGTGATGTTGATCCTCTATGTTGAATTAAGTGCATTGTTTTGTCTCGAGAAGTAATTCAACTGGTTGTTAATAACTTTACTTCATCGACAGTTATATAATGTTGAGTTTGCATTTTTTAGATATTTATAACTTGTAAATGTTTGTGATTTATTTCCTTCACCAAGACGTTAGGGAGGGGCGTAACCTTCAAGTGCATTTTTTACTTTCTAATTACATCTACTTGCTATTCGAAGATAAAGCTTGCATGTGATCCTAGTCGGAGAGTTGTATTTGATACTATTGGTACTGGAGAGTTACTTGATACTATTGGCACTGGAGAGTTAAAAGTTGTACTTTGTACTATTAGTGTCCGTGCATGTAGAGTTTTCGAAATGGACTGGCAAGGTGGGGTCCATCCGGGCCCTATTATTTTATGGACCCTGTTCCAAAGTATACAATTTATGTACTCAATGTTCATAAGTGGACATTCAGTATTTAATGGACACGTATCGATCTAATATAACTATTGATTTTGGTAGGAGCGGGTTAAAAAACCTGACAAAATACCCGTCTCGTCTTTTTGACTAGGCAGGACAGGCTAAGCCTACTTTGACGACTCTACGGGCATGATAGAATGCTATTAGGATAAAAATAAAAATAAGATATATAAAAATAATTTAATTATATCTTATTTACATTATTAAACATGCATTGGGGTTCTCGTCACTGAACATGGTGTAAACCACAGAGTCCCCTGAACATTGCCGCAGTACCAATGATTCTCCGGCGTATTCCTGGATCATTTCCGGCGCCGGCTCCACAGAACTGCTGTTGACGGCGGCTTCTCTCCCTGCAGCATCATCCTCCTCGGCTTCCTCTTCGTTTTCAGGGGCCGCCACAACCATTTCCACTCTCTTTCCAGTTTTCTTCTTCAGTTTCTTCAACACTTTAGACGGATCCATGTGGCCTATCACCACCGCCTTGTTCCCATTCATGTCCGTCGTGAACTTCTCAACCCCTTCATGGTAACCCAAATTTAGTGCACTCACAATTAATTAACTCCATCTCCATTCATGCAAATTCATAAAATATTCAAGATTTTTTACCATCCAATATAGCAAAAAACTTAAGAGTTTTGATTAAAAATCATATTTTGAGAACTTTCTAACCACTTTATAATTCAGACTATTTTCGACCATCCAAAAATTAGTTCCGAAATTCACAAATTTTTAAAAGCAGTCCAAAAAGGTTTTAAACATTCAAAAAAGTGCAGTCATGCACAATTAACTCTTTAATTATACAAATTCAATTCATAAAACATTCAAGATTTTCACCATCCAAAACAGCAAAAACATAAAAGTATTTTTGACTAACTTTTTGACCACTTTAAAAATTCACAAAACTGTTCTTCACTATTTTCGACCATCCAAAAGTTGATCCAAAAATTCATAAATTTTCTAAAGCAGTCGAAAAAGTGACTTAATAGAAACTGACAAGGGATGGTGGGAATTGAACCTTCGATTTTAGAAATGGTTTTTGCAACCCTTCTTTCACAGGCACTACAGTGCATTGAGACCTTGAATTCTGCCGTCACAACCTAGGGAGGAATCCGGCCGGTTGAGACAAATTTTATATGTACATATATATATATATATATATATATATATATATATATACACACACATATATACACACACATAGACATATAGAGATTGTACGAGGATAAATGGACATAATTAAAATACTAGGAATTACATTGTCTTTGTCTGTGTTCTCCCCGGCCATCGGAAGAGATGGAAGATCAAAGACCGGTGACGTGCAGAATGGACGACGGCGAAATGTTTTTTTTTTCTTGGTTTATTAAAACTTCTTTCTCTATGAAAACCAATTAAACGAACAAATATAACTGAATAACCGGTCATATATACATATATATATATATTAGTTCGAATGTTTGTTCAAAAGTTGAATTTTCAAACTGAATAATGACGTTATTCAGAACCAGAACTCAAAGTTGGTACAAATGATGATTTTCATGAAATACATAAAAGAAATTATTAATAACCACAAAAAAGTACATATAATTATTAAAAAAAAAAAAAAACCCCAAAAACAAAAAAACAAAATTAAACATTTTTTATCCGACAAGGCGACAAATATGTCGTCCCTTAAGAATTGACGACGTTACATTTTTTCCTTATTTCCCCAGCACTGCCAGTCAAGACTCCGATGGCTCCCATCCTCTTCATGGACTGAGCGAACTCCGTGAAGAATTTTCCGGCGACCAGCATCTCGTCGACGATCTTTCCGGCGCCCTTGTCGGTCAGGAGCGCGGCGTCGGATTGGAAAAGGCCCTTGTGCTGCTTGACGGCGGAGAAATAGCGGTTGTCAAAGTTGAGCGAGCCGCCGGGATCCATTTCCACGGTGGTGGTGTTGTCGGAAAGGGACTTGCATTTGGCCTTCAAGACGGCGGCGTAGTCGGGGTCCAACGACTTGTCGGAGTCCGATTTCCCGGTGAAATTGTACAGCCGGTTGCTGAAAAAGTTGCAGTGGCCAACTCCGATGGTGTGGGCCCTGTAAAATTTTACTTTTAATTATTATTATGTCTAACTAAACTACTTAATAAGTTTAATAGCCAGTTTGCACCACTTAATTAATGTCTTAATATATAATATATATTATTATGGAAAATTTTACATATATACCCGGACAAGGCGACCAAATCGTGAACGGTGAGGCTTTTGTTGGCGAAAGATTGCCGGAGAACGGTGAAGTTGGAGAACGGCGACGGGATGTTGGCCAGTGCCTCCGAGGCCTGCGAAATCTTCCCGTCCCGTCTTCCGGTCAGCACTTCCCACATCGGTTTCTTGAACTGAAATGAAACTGAGTCTCTTGCAGATAACGCCAGAATGTCTGCGCACGACACTACTCCGGCGCAGGTCTTCTCCAGTTGGGTCTTTATCTCGTCAATTATTTCGAAACCGCCAAGCGATAGATTCGGCGGTGCGGCCTTCTCCGCCGTGTTGTTCGCCGTCGAGTCAATCAAGACGGAGGCATCACAACCCTATTTACAAAATCATCCAATTTGCAGTTAGGTCCAGTTAAAAGTCAAAACTGTCAATAAGTAACTCTTATAAAGAACCAAACTTAGAGCCTCGTAAGTACACAAGAAAATAACTTAGCTTGATTGTAAGTACACGTAAACGACTTAGCTTGATTGCTTGATTGACTCAAGCGAACAAAGCCAATAGGTAGCTGTAGCTCTCATAAGAAATAGGATTTAGAATTTTGTAGGTACAAATTAAAATCAAGAAATCAGGCCAGCCTAGGTTGTTTGATCGGCTCAAGCCAATAAGGCTAATAAGTCGCTCTCATAAGGATTCAAACTTAGAATCTTGTAAATACAAAACCAAGAAAACTACAATTTAATTAGGTTGCCCAAGGGACTCAAACTAAGAAGCTAAGGTCAATAATAGAGACAATTCTCATATGTAGTCAAAATTATAACCATGCCATTATCACTTCTTGATATTATCTATTATCAATCAAATTAAGTGATTGGTATTACTCACCACTATTAATATATACACATACACACATACATATACATATACATATACATACGTATACACACATACATATACATGCACATACCCTAACAAAGCAGTCATGGAAATGCATCCTGAGCAACTTAGCAGGCAAAGTGGCATTGGCGGCGACGCGTTTCCAGGTGATGTTTTGGATGATCTCTTCCGCCTGAGGACAGCTATCTTCGTAGAAACCCTTCCTCAGGTCACCGGCGGCGACCCCTACGGCGAGAAAAACTGCCAATACCAACAAAAAAACAAGCTGAATGAACGTTCCTTTCATCTCTGATATCTCTCTGATCTCTCAATATATTCAATTCAATGGCAGCCTACTCCCTACTTATCTATATAACATTACAATGCTTTCTGTGCACATATAGATATAGTTAGGCTTTTTATAGAGGAATGAAGATGCTGAGAGCTAATAGCTTACTGCTAAATCACATGCATTTTAATACCATTTAACTCAATAAATTAATTAATAGTTGAGGAGAGGTGGTTTAATTATTTGTGGTAGCTAGAACTGACTACTTCCTTTGAAAACTATAGTAGCTTGTCAATGGATAATAGATCCAACCTAGAAGCTTAATTCCATGCATGAACTCAGTAGATTCAAGAAATTCTTAATAATGGGCAACCTAGTCAAGTTGTCCATACAGCTGTTTTGAATGGTAATTACAAAGTTTCAAGTTCAATTCTTTATGAGAGTAGTTTATTAGTGTTTCCACTTGAAGCAACTCAACTATTAACAACCTAAACTAGTTTATTAATTACCTCTTTATGGTGTTGGCTAGAGTTATAAGACGAGTTTACACAGAGCATATATATATACATTCAAGCGATGGTAGGCTTTCCCATAAATTCAAAAAATTTATAATATTGAATCAAGATTAAGAAAAATGGCGTTTCTCATCCATCCATGTATTTATATAAAGGAAAATGTTTTATTTCCCTCCTAAATTTCATATTGTCATAAATTGGTTGGCCCCACTACTTTTCAAAAATAGAATTTAGTTACCAATTAGATACTGTCAAGTCATGAAAGATGAATTGGAGGGAAAAATATTAGGGGTCTCTAGCATTACTCTATGATTCCATTCTTTTAGTGCTTATTATTCATGAATTAATAAATGGCATTATTATGAATTAATAATGGATTAAAGATAATTGTATTTAGTAAATCCTTGAAAGTGGGTATATATAAGTTTGAATCATAAAGTTAAGAATTGAACCTCTCGCCATTCTTGTTTTCAGAGACTAAGGGGATGAGGTAACTCGCAATGAAATGTGCCGGACTCTCAAATGTTTATATACTAATATCAACAATAAGGCTAAATCTATACATTTCTTCTTCTTCTTTTTTTCTTTTTTTTTTTCTTTTTTTTTTTTCTTTTGGGATCAAAATAAAGTTTATGAGCTTATTTTATGTTAGTTGATTAGTTTATTTATGCTCCAATGACAAAAATTTTAGTAATATGAAGATTTAAACCCCTAACGTGAAACAATATTTTTGAAAGTGAATATATGGTATGATTACTCGGGTTTGTTGAAGTAGGTCAAACGATATTTCCTACCAAAATATTTAAGCTAATTTAATTTTGGCAATTAAGATTTAAGGGGTATTATATAATTTAATTTTTAGTCAAAAGTATGCATTCTAGCATGTATATAGTATTGGTTAGATCCACCTAGCCTGCAATATAATACAATAATCTCATACTTATCGGCCGATTTAATTTTTCTTTTTATTTTTTTTGTTATATTATGATATATGAACTTAATTCTATATATATATAGAGAGAGAGATACCCATTATATTTATACATATTATTAAACCAACAAAATATGACTAAATAATCATTAATTTTCAATAATTAATCATGCATGATTAAGCTTAGTCAAAGTCCATGGGACATAAACTGATAGTTTGGTAACGGGTACACATAAACAATGTTCCATGCACAATATACTTTAGTATATCCAAACTTTTTTTTCCCTAAGAAATGCATGCCTTTCTTATTCGAGTTCTAATTAACTTTATAATTTAAAAAAAAAAAGTTGTTTGGATAAATTTGTAAAGATTTAATCTCCCAATTATTTCACAATTGTTGTCCATTATATAGTGTTAATAATAATAATAATAATAATAATAATAATAATTATTATTATTATTATTATTATTATTATTATTATTATTATTATTACTACTAGTATTTCCGCCCGTGCGTTGCACGGTATGAATTTGTTATAATAAGTTAAGAATATTTAGATCGATATACAATTATGTAAATTATAATATCGAATATTATATAGTGTAATTAAAGAATTGAGTTTGATCGATTATGTTTTATGATGTTATCATTGCTTGAATTTAAGCAAATAATTGCCCAATTAATAGCCTATGTGTATATATATGCATCCGGTGCTGAAATTTTAGACATTTTATATATCAATGTTTATGATTTGTATTAATTGGGCTAATTATCTCGTTGTCTAGCAACTCAGTTATAGAAATTATTTATGCGGATGATATATTTTCTATGTAAATATATAGCAATTTTGTCATCTTTGTATAAAAAGAAAACATAATAGTATATCAATGTAACTGTTTTGATGAATTACGCATTATTGAAAACTTTTTTTGTAGACGACATTGGTAGTATATTATATATTGTTATTATACATTTTTATACTTATTTTACATCACTAATGTAGTAAATTATCTAGAATTATAGCTTTTTAGTGCTTTATTTCAGAATTACTTGAGTAAAATATCTAGGACCTTAGTACTTAATGGATAATAAGATATTTCTAAAGTAGGTATGTATAGATTAACTCTGTTTTTTTAAGTGTATAGATTAAATTTATTTCATGAATATTTGATTTGTGGGCATGTTTTATTTGTTGTGTATTTTTGCTTAATTGTATAATGTGTTAAGAGCTTTTATTTTTTCGGGTGTAGCTCGGGGTTTCTACTGTTGAATACAGTGACTAATCCCCTCGCTAGATTGTAGGCAGCTCTATTGGGTGAGATAGTTGACCCGAAGATTTAAAGTTGCTCCATACCCAAAGCCAATGATCGAACCCTTGACCTTTGGTTAAGAATGTGTTAAGAGCTATAATTCTACCTAAACATGTTAAATTTTAGTTCTTTAGGTTATACTTTATTGATCATTAGGGTTTTATCTGTGTAATTAATTTGGTTAATTTTTTAACGCGTTATAGTTAGACTTCTTAGAGTAAAATAATGATGTTTGTAAATAATATGGTAATCAGATGAAAACTATATAGATTGGAATAAAAAAATCTGCATTGAATAAGTTAATTTATTTATTAACATTTAAAAAAAAATACATTTAAATTTTTTTTAAATTGTAAACATAGAGTTCTAAAATTGTGAACATTCACCTTACGGTATCAGGTCCATAGCATAATTTACCCACCTCTACCATGATTGTACCCCCTCACTCAATCTGAAAAATCAATTTCGCTCCTCCCTCAATTTGGTAGCATATTCATTTCTTTCCAGCCTCCATTGCCAAAAATTTATACTTTATATATAATTATATAATTTATTTTTAATTTTCTATTTGTTGCCATCCCACATTTCACATTTCACCTGTAGTTGGGTTTTATGCTCTGCCTCGCCACCGCCCACCACCCAGCAGACGCCAAAGACACGGAGACAACAGTGGTCCAGTCGCTGGCTTCAACTCTCGCCCACTCGGTCGTCGGTCGTCGCCTACTCGCCTGGTCGCCAGCTGTGAGCTACCCATTTCCCGGTCTCCGTCTTCATCCTCAGGTTAGTCCTCTAGTCACTGACAGCCGGCTATGTCTTTCACCATTTAATTTCTCTCCCTTTTTTTCTCTCTTCTTCTCCTATCTTCGGAGCCTTTGCTAATGGCTAATCGACAATGATAGTGAAACGGAGGCTTGGATTTAATCGACGGCTTCTTCATTTGTGGATTTTTTTTGTCGTCAAGTTGAGGTAATACTTATTTACTTTTCTTTAATTTGCTACATATCCAAATTGTTATTCAGTCATATCAGTAGTTTGGCAGCCTTGTTATTGCTCTCTGAACTGTGAAAGTCGTATAGAACTATGCCAGGGTGTGGACATGATTAATGTTGAGAGAAAATGATTTTTCCTCTCAACATAATAATTTGCTCAAGTTCTAGAATCAGAAGATAATTTAACCATTTCTTTATATTCATTTTGAATAATTTGGATTTGAGCTCCTTGAGGATATGTGAGAGTAGTCTCAATGAGTCTATGGGTGAAATTTATTCTTNGAATAAGTTAATTTATTTATTAACATTTAAAAAAAAATACATTTAAATTTTTTTTAAATTGTAAACATAGAGTTCTAAAATTGTGAACATTCACCTTACGGTATCAGGTCCATAGCATAATTTACCCACCTCTACCATGATTGTACCCCCTCACTCAATCTGAAAAATCAATTTCGCTCCTCCCTCAATTTGGTAGCATATTCATTTCTTTCCAGCCTCCATTGCCAAAAATTTATACTTTATATATAATTATATAATTTATTTTTAATTTTCTATTTGTTGCCATCCCACATTTCACATTTCACCTGTAGTTGGGTTTTATGCTCTGCCTCGCCACCGCCCACCACCCAGCAGACGCCAAAGACACGGAGACAACAGTGGTCCAGTCGCTGGCTTCAACTCTCGCCCACTCGGTCGTCGGTCGTCGCCTACTCGCCTGGTCGCCAGCTGTGAGCTACCCATTTCCCGGTCTCCGTCTTCATCCTCAGGTTAGTCCTCTAGTCACTGACAGCCGGCTATGTCTTTCACCATTTAATTTCTCTCCCTTTTTTTCTCTCTTCTTCTCCTATCTTCGGAGCCTTTGCTAATGGCTAATCGACAATGATAGTGAAACGGAGGCTTGGATTTAATCGACGGCTTCTTCATTTGTGGATTTTTTTTGTCGTCAAGTTGAGGTAATACTTATTTACTTTTCTTTAATTTGCTACATATCCAAATTGTTATTCAGTCATATCAGTAGTTTGGCAGCCTTGTTATTGCTCTCTGAACTGTGAAAGTCGTATAGAACTATGCCAGGGTGTGGACATGATTAATGTTGAGAGAAAATGATTTTTCCTCTCAACATAATAATTTGCTCAAGTTCTAGAATCAGAAGATAATTTAACCATTTCTTTATATTCATTTTGAATAATTTGGATTTGAGCTCCTTGAGGATATGTGAGAGTAGTCTCAATGAGTCTATGAGCTCCTTGAGGATATGTGAGAGTAGTCTCAATGAGTCTATGGGCTCCTTGAGGATATGTGAGAGTAGTCTCAATGAGTCTATGGGTGAAATTTATTCTTGTGAGAGTAGTCTCAATGAGTCTATGGGTGAAATTTATTCTTCCCTGTGTTTTTTCTTTTCTTTCCTTTCCCTGCATTTTTCCCCCCTCATTGGCAATAGTGTGATTTTAGCTGTTTTAACCTTATAATAAAACTTCAAAATAGAAAATGATACCACATCATACAAAATTACATTCTCATAGCCTGCAAAACATAAAATACCTTTGATATTGACTTTTGTCTTAATTTCTCAAGTTCAGGTTGAACATCTTTTAGGGCTTTTGATGATTTAACCATTGGAACTCCTTCAGCAAACTTCAGGTTTTTACTCAAAATCTCAAAAGTTTTCATATATTCCTCATGTATAGAGATCGTCCCAATCTTCTCAAGCCATATTCCCAATATTAGGTTGTGTTCATTTTCCTTTTCTTTGTCATCTTGTTGGTCAGTAATTGCATTTCTTTTGTGTGAATTTCCTTTTTTGTAAAAGCACAAGTGCTAATGTTGTGGCTATTTGATGCTTGGAGAGAAATGAGTAATCTTTAGAAATAGAAAAATTGGAGAAATAGAAAAACTGGAAAAATGGAATACTTGTTTACTGCAGAAAATTATTTGGAAAGAGGTATAGGTACCCTAGATTCTAAATATAATTAAATTATTAGAATAACAATTAGGAGAAATTTACATGGGAGTTGTGGAATAAGCCCTCAAGTATTTGTTAGTTGACCGCGAAGCGTTGATATTCCTTGAGCTTTTCCTCATCTTGGGGATAAGTCTGGGAGAGAGACGGAAACAAACTTCATTAGTTAGTGAACAATAAGGAGAAATAGCAGAGAATAATAGAAAATAATGGATGGTAGAATAATTCAGGATTATAAGCGTATTTATAGTGCAGATTAGATGGCTGGTTATGGAGCATTATTATTTGAAGAAATAACGATGATTTTGTGGCTAAATTATTAATAACCAATTTTATTCCATTTTTATGCAAAATCTTCTTTAAAGATTAATAGTAAAATAAGGCTAAATTATTAGTAACTGATTCTATTCTTTTTATTTTAATGCAAAATCTTCCTTAAAAGATTAACGTGTAGACTAACATTTCCTAAAATGATTCTGATCTTTTCCTTATATATTCCTCCTTACTTATTCATTTCCTTATATTCCTTTACAGATTACAAATATATATCACCAATTATATAATAATAAATAGATTAATAAATTAATATAATAATAAATAAATAAAATAGTTGATTTTACCAAAATACCACTAACTTTGGGCGGGAAAGTTTGGGAGGAGGATATTGTTTTTATATATAGATAGAAGATAGATTTCCATTAATTAATAAAATTTTCTTACCAATTAAGCTTTACTAATTATTTTACTAATAAATTATGTAATTAAATATTAACCTATTATAATCAATTAAATATTGACATAAATATTACTAATAGATATATAGATTATATAGATATAGATTATTAGCATATATTAGCGCATATATATATATATATATATATATATATATATATATATATATATAATATAATATGATTGACATTACCAAAAATTGTAACAATCAAAACATTATTATCTCATTAATATTATTCTATCATAATAATTACCATTACCATAATTACTAATAACCTATTATAATTAATATTATTCTATTATTAATATTAATATTATTCTATAATAATAATAATAACTAATATTATTAATATTTAATATTATTAATATTATTAATATTATTACCATATTACTAAAATACCCCTACTTTTGGGCGGGAAAATTCTAGAGGAGGATAATGCTTTTATATATAGTATAGATTATAGTGCTAACTACTCTTGCTAGTATATACCAATTTTAATAAAACTCTAAACTTAATCTATTGGCTCCCTTTAATATATTCAGACAAATTTGGTGTGAATCAATGTGAATTCAAGACGTAAACCCAAGTGATAATTTGTGTTCAAAAAAACAAGGATCAAAGTCAACTACACTTTTAACATGCATGCATTATAATGGAAATTATTCCTTCATTATTATGTCTCCTAAAATGTTTTTTCTAATTTTTAAGGTCTCTCATCACTTAGGTCTGGAAAATGAGTGAATGCGATAAATCGTGGAATGTGCCTCAACTGGCCTGCACGTACGTCTCCAAAAACCAAAGACTTGCACATTAGTACTGGATTCGAACCATATATTCTGCGACTAATAACAAAGCAGATCGGAGTTTATAAATTTATTTTGAGTTGGTTGATCAGTTGAGTTATGCCCTGTAACTTAGTTTAAATATATGCGTATTGTTCATGCATGAAGATTCTCACTTCACATGCATGGATACTGCTTAGTTATTTATTTATTTTAAGTTGTAAAAAATACAATTGTTTAAGCAGCTGTTTGGTATACTGATTAATGTCTTATTTGAGCACTAAGTCAATGACTGAGCGTATTTCCATTAGGCCTTGTAATAGGCACAGCTAAGAGCAAGCTCCAAACAAAGAATAACCGAAGATAATAGTCTTTAAGACTTTCAAATAATAAAATAAATAAATAAATACATCAATATAATCATAATTTATAATGCATGAAATATTATAATAAATTGGAGCATTGAATACAATCAAATTCAGTCAACAACAACTATAATACTTAAAGGAACTAAACATTCACACATAATGTTTTCAAAAAAAAAAAAAAAAAAAAAACATTCACACATAATGATACAAATGTGGTCTACAACAAGATTTATTGTAAAAATTTGTGATAAATTAATTGTCTACTTTTAACTGATGGTATGTAAAATGATCTATAAGGATATAAGCATAGTGTGTTAATTTATTAACTCTTATATTAATTTTACAATTATTATTATTATTATTATTATTATTGTTGTTTTTGAAAGACTTATTATTATTATTATTATTATTATTATTATTTAACTCATTGATAATAACAAGAGAAATATACATGCTAAAAATGACAAGGGAAAAATTGTTATTTCATAATTAAGGTCAATTAGCTAACTAAAAAGAAACATTAAAGTAGTTTATTAACTAGTCAAACCAACCAAAATTAGTTAACCAGCTATGTTACCAAAACCCGTCTTTAAGTTTGAGTTTTTGTCCAAAGGTTTGCGTTTGAGGCATTTGTGCACCCAGCAAGCACATGCTCTTTGCACGCCTATTAGACACAAGAGGCGTGGAATCACATTAGAATGGCTCTTAGAGCAATCTCAATAGTTGAGATTGAAGAGTTTTTACAGGTTTGACCAAGAAAGAAATGATGAAAGGGAAGAGAGAAAAAAATAAGGAAAAAAAAAGGGTCTTATGCACCCAGCGGTGCGTAAGTTGCGCGCAACGCGTGGGAATTGTCCTCCTTTTCCACGCAGGCCTCACATTTGTAGACAAAAAACCTTCACTCCAAATTATCTTTTTTTTTTTCTCAAAAACTGTGAAAAAAACACTAATGTGAATAGCCTTAAGTCCCACTCTACGGGGTACAAATATCGGTGCAACTTTGAATAGCCAACAACATTTGAAAAAATAATAATAAAATATCTACTTAAAAAAATGTGTTTCATTACATCTAAGGCAACACGATATGTGGGGCAACAAACTATACCGTGATTATTCATATTGCAAGGTGAACTATTACAGGTTTATTTTTAAATAGTACACTAAAAATAAACATGTATATCAGTGACTCTCCTTGGTTAATTTTTTGCTACTTCAGGATTTCAGCCTTTCATTATGCTACTTCAATCAAGTGCTGAAGATACTAACACATGGAAAAATGTTATAGCACAACCTAACAAATTTCAATTATCTAGCTGAGTTACAATTCCATGCTCAAAGAAACAAAACAAAACAAAAAAAGATTGACAAGATTTTGGTTTGAAGCTCTTCCTCAAGGTTGTAATGACAGAATTCCTGCAGAAGACACAGAAGGAACAATTTAGTTAGGACATGCGCGATGTATACAGTCTGGGAAACGAATTAGAATAGTATTATCATTCATATGTGTGTAGTATGAACGAGAAGCAAATTTCCAAATTTTTGGATTTAGACATCGTCTTCTGACACACCAAAGCAATAATTTGTCACTTGTTTCTTAGTTTTTCGAATTTTCATTACGATAACATTTTTATGGAGTGAGCCCTAAGAAGCTTATGAACCCCAAGAAATTGTTATCTGAAAAGACCATGTCAGTCTAAAAACATTGTTCTAATACATGGTATCCAAGTAGTAAATAGTCATTCCTTATCAACAATCTCGCTAGGTAAATCCCTTATCTTATTTTCAGGGGATAGCAATTACCATATACTCGATTGTTCGGAATGTGGGCAAACTAAGAATTTCTCTTTGGTTCTGCATCACGATTTCTCCACGGATTGAGAGCGTCTTTAATGGCTTTGGCTTCAGGGGAGCTCTCCCAGGCCCTCTTTTCTGCCTCCAATTCGGTTACCTTGTCATCTGATTGCAAATTGCAACAAATTAAGACATTGAACAACAAGCGATCCAGCTTCAAAGAATCAGAACATCTCAACAAAGTTTTAAGGCAAACTCAATTAAAAAAATGTATTTAAGAAAACTAATACACAAGAATCTACCGTTGTTATCAAATTCCTTGTTTTAATTTTTCTTCTCTTCTTATGATATATATAGGCAGAGAAAATGATGAGACTAAGAAAGTTTTTATTCCAATCAATTCCATGGAAAACAACTATGATTCATGCAGGCAGGTGCAGATCATGATGATTCGACCAAAGCTATTTAATCTTTTGTAATGAATAGAACATGTAACTTTTCACTTGTTAGAAGTGCTCACCAAGGTAACCAGACTCTTGTAGTTATTATTATTTCTTCGAGAAGGTGTTATTATATATACATTCCATCAAAACTTAGAAAATATTAGATTTACACTAACAATTTTTGCCTTAAATAAAGAAAATCTTACACAGCCAGTCTCAGCCGTTTTGCAAAGAAAAACATTATGGTGAGGGCAGTGATAGATAACTAATCTATCAACTATTAATTATATACGTAACAAGTGTCTACTTAAAATACTTACAGTTATAATAACTTGGGGAGGGTTCACTCAACCACAAGTATTCAACAAATATGGAAAACTGGACTCAAGAGGGCTCAAAAGACTTTCAAGCTAGCTCAATCAAGATTTAGCTACACTCTTGGAGTTCAAGTTTGAGTCGAGTTGAAACAGCATTTTACTGTATGCCATTCAAGAACTAGTATGTTAACAGCTAGCAAAAGCTCTCTGCTAAAAGCCTAAAATACAAGCATCAAATACACTTTCTAAAAGGCATTATATACTGGAAACTCAGCTTGATTTAAAGGAATTTGCAATTCAACTCAAGGTCTGGCGCTAATAGAAGTTGCCTACTTTCCTAGTAGCGAAGGAAACGGGCAGGGCTGCTGGTATTCTCACCCAATTCATACAGGATTGTACTTAAAACCCAACTAGACTATCCAAATCAAATATCAATTTGTTTATTTATTTTGACGGTAAATTAGTAGGGGGTGGTGGTTTGCGCTCTGACTTGTACATTCATGAGGCTTCACCTTAGCCAACTAAGCCAGTGTCATTGATACAATAGGCCTCACCTGCCCGTAAACTCTTCTAAATCAGGAAACAGGACATACATTCAAATCCTAACGGTGAATACACCAGTTATGCAAACACCCTGAAATGAATCCCTTGGTGAAGAACAAATACATCTCCAGCCTATAGACCAAAGGACCCAGTTAAACTGGTTTGAGAGGATAAACAGATATGCAGAGAATTCAAGCTCATGCTGAACTGTGTCTTCATTTATTGAAGGCTCTTGTATTATTTGAGTGCTAAGATAATGGGAAGACGTCCTAGAAGTTGTGCAGAAAATTCCCAATTCATTGATGCAAAAATCAACACAACTACAATGTATCAACCACAAACTTTTTCACGTCTTAACCACTCCGGTGAAGCCATAAGATCAAAACTTTAACTAAAAGAATGGAACTTCTACTATGAATCCAAACTCACTCTAATCAAATCCATCAAAGACACCAAAAAACAAAAACAAAAAAAACAAAAAAAAAAAAAGCAAAACACACACACACACACAACTTTAACAATGCAATTAATATAATGCAGAGCTAACTTTGTATACTGTAACATAAAACAAAAAGAAAAATAAAAGGATAGTCCTCGTACAAAAGCCAGTTTTGACCATGAACAACTCCATGGAGCCTCCAATCATGGCTGAAACGATTGCTATCTTCACGTACCAACCCAAGAATTTCATTTTTAATTTTTTTTTTTTAACTTTTCTCTGCTTCAATATCTGAAAATAAGATGGAGACGCACTGGAAAAAGGAGACTTGGCGGTATTGGAATAGGGATCTGTTGAGAGGGAGAAAGAGCAAGAGAGGAATGAAGCCTGAGATTAAGGCGTAATATTGAAGGCTGAAAATCGGAGAACCAGAGGCAATAAGTATTGGAGGTCGGATTACTGGGAATCCGATTTATCTAGCATCGAACTGCCATTGAGCTTGAATCCGATTTGCGGTGTCTGCTTGAAAGAATTAGAGAGAGAGAATTAGAATGTTTGGTTTAGTGAATATCAGAGGTTTCTGTGAGGGAGAAACAACAGAAATAGCATTCTTAACAGAATTGGCTGATTTAGGGTTTTAGATTAAATTAGCACTCAAAAAAGGGTTTTAGATTAAATTTGGGGATTTAGATTTAACCTTATACACAAAATAAAAGGAAAAAAAAATGTCAAATAGAACATTTACACTTTAGTTAAACCATCAAATTACAAAAATGTACAATTAAATTATTAAACAAATAAAAATTATGCAAATAACATTTTTCAATTTACTTATAAATTTCGGATAAAATACGATGTCATAATGTTAAATATAAACATTATTTTAATTATTATTTTTAAAATTTAATAACTAATTTTAAAAAAAATTCAAAAGAAGGTTGAGGTAGGTATGACCACCTCCACTTTCATTTTTTGTGAATGAAGGGGGAGATTGTTATGATTGTCCCCATCTTTGTGTTGGACGAGGACGGAGGCAACCATGATTGCTCCCTCCTTCATTCAATCTAGATAAAGGATGAACCAACCATGACTGCATCCCCTTGGTCCAGATCGAATGAAGGAGCGGCGGCCTTGGCTGCCTTCATCCTCGCCCAGGACAAAGGTGAGGACAATCATGGCTGCTAGTCCCTTCATCCACAGACTACCTCCACCTTTTTTTTTTTAAATTTAAAACTTTTTTAAAAAATGTGACGGATATCTTGGTTAAGGTGGTACTCAACCACGAGGGAAGCTAGCAAAAAATGACGAGTACCCACCTCAGGACTGAACAAGCGCTTAGTGAAGACCACTAAGGGATCCGAGAGAAAGGAGAATTAATGAGAACCATTACTTTAATAAACTCTTATAATTTAACTACTCAAAAGTTAATTGTCTTGTGTTACAATTAGTGTAGTTCTATACATATATTATGGTAAATATTATTTAAGATTATAATATTATTGGGTTTGGCATCGTGCTGATTATATTCTTTAAGATATGCCAACATTCTCATTGTCATCATCCCTCGTGGAGCCATGGATGTTATGCTAATATGTTTAAATTGATGTGTTCGTACCTAATGTTGCACGTGAACAAAAATACTATAAAATTGTTAGATTAAGTTTGATATGTATCCGAAAGAAACAAATGTAGTGCTCCTTTTGAAAATGTTCAATTCAGAATGAACACTTTTAGTGATAATTGACTGAGAAATTAAACAGCAAGACTTTAAAAGGAACATTTTTAGTGATAATATGATACAAATTACATAATTATGTAAGTCGACAAAAAGTGAATATTCTTTTAGGCATTTACAAGACTTTAGAAGGGAGGAGTGGACTCTAGGGGGTGTGTCAACATTTTTGAGATACTATGGCAAGAAGAAGTGAAGTGTGGGTGAAGTCACGTTAGGCACTTGGCATGTTTGTGGGTCCCGAGTGCCACCCACCGCAAACCGTGATGGGAGCAGTCTCTGTTGCCTGAAATTCTTGTCATCTTCCTCTCCAAACGCCCAAGACTTTCCACTCCACTCATCAATCCCTTCTTCTTCTCTGTAATTTCCATCGACCCATATGTTTCCTCTACTCCCTTCATATATCTATCTCACTCTGTATGTTCTTGCAAAGAAATCACAATAAAGCCAGCTCCTTTTTCTCCTTCAATTCCTTTTCTTGATTTTTCACAGTAATGGAAACCCCAAAAACCCCCAAACAAGACGCAATCTCCAGTTCACCTCCAGATTGCGAAGACTCGCAGGTTAGAATTACTATTATCTTCTTTTTTTCTCAGTTGTGCTGTGGATTTCATGAAATTACAGTGTGTGTTGAGTGCGGGGGGATTTTCAGAAGAGGGAATCCGCGAAAGCTGCGGCGAATTCGAATTCGAGTCCGGCTACGAGGCATCCGGATCTATCGCTTCAAATTCCGCCGAGAAATGGCGTTGGGAGCGGCAATCGGAGTAAGAGTTTGGTTCAGTCGCCGGGGGTTTCGAATGGGAGCCCAACCGGGGGAGGATTCTTTCGGGGTTTGAGCTTCAAGAGGAAGATTGCGGGCGGGTCTGATGGTGAAAGGAGCTCGCTTCTTCGTCCGGATTCGAAGATGGCTCCAGAAAGCCCTAGTTTTTCGAGTTGGAAGAGATGTACTTCTTTGCCTGTGACGCCTGCTTCAAACGGCTCCCCTACTGTGCCTACACCTACTTCTGCAAGAACAGTAGGTGAACGCCAAAAATCACATGTAATCAATCTATCCCTCTGCTATTCAATATGGAATTTGACCTCTAAATACTTCTACATGAACTTTTGGCTAGTAAAGATTCACTACATTTGCAGTTTAAAAAGTTTTCATCGTTTTCTTTACTTAAAAACTTTAGCAGTTTAAAAGAAGCCGCTAACTATGAATATTCTTGATTTCTTTATGGCCTTAATGGCCGCAAGAGGAAGCAAGTATGTGTGTAACAAATTGTTTCTGTTTTTAGTCTTTGCGAACTGCTACGTCTCAAGCTGCTGTCACAAGGTCGCTTTCCGTTGTTATTGTGAGATCAACATCTTTTTCCACCCGCGAAGAGCAAGACCCTAACACCGGTGATGGTATGCCATTTGACTTTCGGTTTGCATTCCTGCTTTTTAAGCATTAAGAACTTGTAGAAGATACTAAGATAGGCTTTAGGTTTTGGCTACTGATTATATTTAATGTTAAGTTTGGCAAGCGATTGACCAATGTCCTGATCGACAGTGTCTGTGGGAGTTGGTAACATTATGTGAACTAACTGTTCATCCTTAATCGTCTTTTCAATAAAACTAGAAATTACGCCTGCGCCCGAGGAGGAGGATCATGAGATTCCTGAAGAGGAAGCTGTTTGCCGAATTTGTCTTGAAGCATGCAGCGAAAGAAACACGCTGAAGATGGAGTGCGGTTGCAAAGGTGACCTCAGGCTCATACATGAAGACTGTGCGATTAAGTGGTTTAGCATGAAAGGGAACAAAGACTGTGAGGTTTGTAGGCAAGAAGTGCTAAACTTACCTGTAACTTTGCTTCGGGTGCCAAGTACTGCTCATCGAGATGCCAGACATGACCCTAACCGGCAGAATTTGAACTCGCAACAAATAAGGTGAATATGATATCGAGTGTATGACTAAATTGAAGCCAAAGTACAATACTACAATCATGGTTGCAGTAGGCGCTAGTCGGGCGGTAGACTAGCGCCTAGACGGCGACCTATAAAAACAAAAATGTAGTGCATGTGTGTGGGCGTAGGTCATATTATATATATATATATATATAATTAACAAGGCCGACTCGGCCGAGTTAGGCGGCCTAGGGAGCAATTCACCTCGGCCAGGGGCGCCTAGCACCTAGGCGGATTTTTGCAACAGTGACTACAATTGGTTACTGCAAGAGTTACTATTTTATTTTGCAAATTTATCTTAGGAATTATCTATATGTGACCTTATTCTGTATATTCGGTCTCTTCTTTTGGTAAACTAACGAGTATTTTCGTGCATTCATCCAGTGCTTGGCAGGATTTCGTTGTACTTGTCTTGATTAGTACAATATGCTACTTCTTCTTCCTCGAGCAATTGCTGGTGAGTTATTCCATTTTTGCAATATCACTTCAATTTTTCCCCCTTTAAGCTGAGTTCCATATTTTTATTAAAGAAATAAAAGGGGAAACACCTTGAAGATACGCCATTATAAATTTCACGCCCCTATAAATGAACATTAATTGAATAACTTAATATAATGACACTAGTACACTACATCAGCCAAATATGGAGGAGTACGGGTGTCATCTCGTGAATGCTATTTCCTTAGAGACTAGAGAGGAGTGGTGATCTGTCGAGCACCGTAAACACAATCCCGCATATTCCTATAATAGCAAATATTTGTTTGTTTATTCTATCTCTTCTCTCTTTGCAGATCCGCGACATGAAAACTCAGGCACTCATGATTGCCGCGCCTTTCGCATTTGCATTGGGCCTTTTGGCATCTGTATTTGCAGTCATACTAGGTACGGGTAATTCTCTTACGTTACCTTAGAGCAGCACGATGACTTATTACTAAAATCCTGTCTTTCGGTTCAGCAATTAAAGAGTACATATGGACATACGCCACTATAGAATTTGCTCTGGTTGCTCTAATCCTGCACCTCTTCTATTCTATGGTGAGATGTGAATTTTTCTCCCCGAATCTTTCAGTTTCAATGTCCCCTCTCAACTAAAAGCTTAAACTGATAGTGAAACTGTACATTTATATTTTATATATTATATATGCAGTACTTTCAGTTAACAATGACCTAGGACATTTTGCTGAACCACCCCCTCCCCTCCCCTGCCCCGCCCTCCCTGGGAACTAATACACGAAAATCTTTGGTTTTGGCAGCTTCATTTGCCACCGGCTTATTCTGTTATGCTGGCATCGGTTTTGGGTTTTGGAGGTGCTATGGGGCTCAACTATTTGTATATTAGATACTATACCTGGAGAGTTCAAGTTTCCCAAAACTCTAGCCCAGTGTGAGCCTGCAAAGTTTTGAATGCCAATTTGCTCCTTCCAGAGGAACATAGCGCAGTGGTATTATCGTATGTGTTTTTCCTCGAATGTGTAGTAGTGCCATATCAACGGCCTCGAATGTGTAGAAGTGCCATATCAACGGCTATTATGCGCAGGATTTTCGAGTTGAAAGCTTAGCAAATTCTTCTCCTAGGATGTGGTTATGAGGGACTTGTATAGTTAAAAGTGTATATACTGAACAGGGAACCAGAGTTGATGAGTGTAGAGTATCTATGAAGCAACTTTTGCTGGTTCTCTCCTTTTGGTTTTTAAGATTTGGACCATTGTTGTTATTGTTATTTGATTATGTCCAGTTATTTTATTTTATTTTATTTTTTGCATATAGCAATCAGTATCTTCACAAATCATAGCATTTGTATACTCTTTAATTTACGGTAAATTAAAAAGCCCACAATCTACTGAAAGGTTCGCTTTAGATAAAATTCGCCCTTTCCAATAAAGGAACACAAGGTGATAAATTAGCTTAGCTTAAATTGTCCACATTGTTGATTAGCTCATACCAAGAAAATCAATGACATTATTCATAGTTGATTAGCTCAAATCAACCAATAAGGCAAGAACTGACTAGAAAAAAATTCTAACATTCCAAATACCAAACAAAAAAATAGAAAAAAAAAAAAAAAAACAGTTAACTAAATTGGAAGAGTGTAGATCTGCAATGCAGTAACTAAGAGATAAGACTATAATTTCTAGTATGGGCAGCTGTTCATAAAAGACTATATACCACATTGAAGGAACACTAGACCACTCTGGCATGGCCTAGTAGATACTACAAGCAATTGTTGACAAAGAAAAACTCTAACCAGACTTTTCTGCAAAAGGTAATTACCATCTAGTTCCACCAGTGCTTTGTACAAAAGTCAACATCAAAAAAGACCACTGTCCAGGTTTTACCAAGATTTTAAATAAAACAGAGAGACTAATAAATCATTAACTGGCAAGGCTATGCCACATTTCATTACTCATTGGCAAAAAGCTGGAAACCAAGGAGATGAATGAGGTTGCCATGCCAGAGGAATCTCTACAGAGCTATGGGTGCTTGTTTTGATTTGAAGCTTCAAAAATTAGGATGCATATATCCCGGTTTCATGTTAATGTGAGAGGAAACATTTATCCTTGCTGCTGATTGGTAAGGAAGCAGGGTCGAGTTCAAAGGATCCCTTAGGAACTTCTTCCCCTTCCATCCCTGTCATTTGGAAACAAGGAATCCTGTGGGAGAATCTGAATAGCTCTTTTGCGGGAATATGAACCAATCCTCTTTCTTCCTTGCGATGAAAAAGACACACAAAACCCTTTACCTTAACCAAGGGTGCAACATGCACACCACTATTAGAATCAGTGTAGTCTGACAACACCTCAACAAACTCATATTCATACTTTCTCTTAATCTCAGTATGAGAATGCCAGTTCATATCCCAGTTTACAAAGAGAGCCCAGGTTTCACCCTTCTTAGGATATACTTTGTAAGTGTTTTTGCTCTTGCCTTTTTCCCAGCACACCATGTGAGAGAGCATTAGAAGATCTTTAATAATTTCTGAACTTCCTAGTCTGAATTTACCACAAGTTGCCGGAAGGCCCTCAAGTACCCATTTCCTTTCATCTTCATTGTCAGGATCAGGTTCCAACCAGGTTATAAGCAACTTAAATCCAGGAAAGAGAACCTGGTTTATTACAGCATAGAATCTAGGCATGGCATCCAACATATCATAAAAAGCCCATATTTGTCCATCCTTGAAGCACTCTTTTTTTCTAATTTGGTCAAAATCACTCAAATCTGAGCCAGGATATTCAAATATTTCTGGTGCTGTCACAGTTGAAGACCTTGGACCAGAAGGATCTACAAAAAGATCTTCAGAATTTTCATTCTTACTAGGGAAAGATCCAACTGTTTTAGGCCTTTTTGAAGAATTCACCAGCTCATCTTCATCATGCTGCCTGGACCGAGTAGATTTACGGGGGTATTGCTGACTGTTGGATTCTGTAGATACCTTACTGTCTGTTCTGCCTTTCGTATTATATTCCCCAGATCTTCCCTGCACGGTTGTCTTGGTGGTAAGGTTCACAGGAGTAGTTCGAGGGTTGATCTTGACATGAGATTGGCTAATGTCATTTTGTTTCATGGGTGCAGACTGATTAAAGGTAGTACCAGTTGACGCACCAGGTGTATTTATCTCACGTGCAGTAAAAAGTGTTTCACATTGGTGACACCACAAAGTTTTATCCTTCATTGCCCTATAATACTGGTATTTAACTGAACAAGACGAACAGATTGTCCAAAATGTTGGTTGTTCGGTGGCACCTCCTGATTTAGTCCATTTTCGTGGTTGCTGGTGCGGCTGGTTCCCGGACTTTGGAGCAAAATTAGAACTGCTTTGTGCCTTGGATTGCCTGCTTGACTGGTGCATTGGTACAAATGATTTTCCTAGAGAAATACGTTTCTTGTCAAACAGTGCACGTTTGTCGTAATCCAAGAGCACCTTTTGAGCTTCACCAATCATTTTAAAAGCATCTGCAGCACCAGGAAACTTGTTCTTATCAGGATGAAGTAAGAGGGCAAACTTACGGTATTGTTTTTTGACGGTTGCACCATTGGCTGTTGGGTCAACCTTAAGAATATCATACCAATCACTCTCATTTCCACAGATCTTGCTCTCTGCAGCACAAAGCACATCACAAACCAAAATCATCTGCTCAATGTTATCCAGATCAGGATAGAGCCTCTGAGCTTTGGATGCAATCTTAAGAGCACCCACAAAATCTTTCCCTTCCATCTTCTTCTCTGCAATTTCTTTGGCCCTGATAGCTTCTTCTTTGTTGCACTCCATCATAAAAAATCAGTCAAGCAACACCTCCAATTAACAAGCATTCATTTCACTCACTTGACAGGTAAAAATCTGCATACATAATGCAATGTTTGATTATCAAGTGTCCCTGCAAAGTAATTGTAAATTGTAATGTTAACTCCCAGTTTAAGTCAGCAATCCACTTGAACTAGTCCTTATATGTGCAATTATTTGAAATCATTCTTTCCTGTCTCTGTCCCACAGAGAAAGTGAATGTGTAGCCAAAAACCACCTCTAGGCCCCCAACCATTTCAAGATCTTCACGTATACAGAAATGTATAATCATTGCATCTATTACTCATTAGAGCATAACATCCATAATTATTTTGAGAAATATAATCTGGTAAGTCCTAATGTGACAAGGACACAACAAAACGGGCAGTCACAATTCACAAAGAACAATGTGCTCAAACCCAAAGATTTTATCAAAAATTATTGCCAAGTATAATGAAAGTTACTATCCATAGAAAAGTTTAAACTAAAAATTGCAATAACAGCAGTAATCTGTTCAATCATTCATAATCCATAATTAATATTTTCCTGATGAGTACAATCTAGCTCTAGGTGACAGGTAAAACAAGAAACTTCACGCATCAACTAAATCAGAAATGGCCAAGCTAGTAAAGTAAAAACGAAATTCTACCAATTGCATTACACATTATACAAATCACAAAAGGGGTTTTTCAATAATAGACAAAAGAATACTTTTTATCACCATTTCCATTCCAAAGAGACATGCAATAAAGCAATGCAAAACCCAAGTCCAAACACTTCTCGCCTAAAACACAAAGGTTAAATGGCGGCATAATCAAGGAAGGTCAACACCATACACGGCGCACATATATTTCACCCCAACCTAAATTATTTATTTTTTACTTATTCGCCAAAAATCAAATCATATAAAAGTAAAAAGTCGCATAAGAATTTAAAAAAAAAAAAAAAAAAAAAAAAAACATAAATGAAAGAGAAAACCTAGCATTTTACGTGGAAACGACAACTACGTACAGTAAAAACTCCGAAATTTAGCAAGAAAAAAACAAATGGAAGCTTACAGTAGGAAGAGGGCGTTGACTCAGAGAGCGGGGAAAGTGAAAACGAGGCTCCAATCCTCCACCAGACGTCGCAAAGGAAGCAGAACGCGAACTGTTCGATTACCTACACTTTGCTATGTATATTGGATTTCTAGGGTTTGATTGAAATTTGGATGACTGAAAAGTTTAGCTCAAACTAGATTAATAGAGTTTACTTGCTCTTGGTTTGGCAAGAGATGGCAAATGGGCTGGGCCGTTTATGGGCCAGCCCATTAAGGTCGGGTTGGATCGAAGAGTGTTGACTTAGGGTACGTAAGTCTAACTTAATCTACATTCTCGTTACTTCCGTATTTTCTTTTTAAACATCACTTACGGAGTACTAATTATTCATTCGTGTACTTTTACTCGTCATGTTTTAGTCCATTCAACTATTCTTTCCAAATACGTGAAAGTCGAACGAAGTTATAGGTATTGTGATCGAGGCACACAAACGCATTCGGTTAACAACATATGTCAAACACCACAAAAAAGAGCGTCCAGAACAATCAAACGAAGAAGCCCTAGGTCATCGCGCGTTTTCATTCTATCTGTGCAAACATTTGTTTCCCTATAAATATAGACTAAACGACAACTCAAATTCCTCATAATAAGCTCATGAAGGGCAAACACGATATAAAACGAGGGGTTTCTAACGGTCCCTCCTTTCGTTATCTTCTCTATAGCTACTTTCATGTCACTCTCAATATTTATATCGCGATCATTCTTACTTCATGCAAGCATCATACCATGAAAAATAGTATGTAATTCTGCACTTCTACTCTTCGAGATCTTAAGTCTCCGTTGAAAATCACCAAGTGAAACTCCATGACTATCATGGAACACTTGGCCACTCTTCCTATGAGCTATCATGGAACACTTCGCCACTTTTACTATTGCCTTCATCACTCCCATTTACATTAATTAGATTTTCACTAAAAATAGTCTACATATTTTACTTTTTTTCCCATTAAGTTGTGAATCTAATCATCTACCAAACACATGCCATAATTCAACCATTTTGACCTATCATATATATATATATGGTGCTTAGATCAAACATGAACATGGAATCAAAATTATAATCAAATACTATTTTTCCATTACAACATGCAAAAGTAGACTTTAACTCCTCACACAACCATGATTTTTGAGTTATTGACCATTAAGGTAATAGTCTCAAAATTATGGAGTAAAAAACAATAAAAAAAAAAAAATAAACATAAGGTTTGCTATGGAATGATGGTATACTATTGTCATCAAGTCAATTGGGAAGAATAAGATATGTGTCATGGAGGTAACTCATATTGAAAGCGTTGATACTCATGTGGTTGATTATGGACAAAGACACTATATCAAGATCTGACAATCACAATGTGCGAGTTATATCCTGCACTGGTCTCTCACCCAAGAGAACGCTAAGTCACTGTGATTTACCCATCAACTGTCTTGTCGGGACAGGTATGGGTGCTTGGGGCTAGGGATTTCGTTGTGTGGGCAAAACTCATATTTACTATAAGGAATAGTTTAATTATGATAGGCTTAGTTAATTACTGAAATGATCTATAAGGAATAGTTTAATTATGATAGGCTTAGTTAATTACTGAAATGATCTATTGATTATAGCGAAATTATCGATTTGGTTATTGACTATTTGTTGATCAATTAAGTCTCTCAACTTTGAAAATCTTAACCAATTTGGTTCTCCGTTTGTTTTGCCGTTAGACATCTGTTAACACGGGACCAAATTGATAATTTTGCTATAGTCAATGGACCATTTCGATCATCACATGCACCATTTTCTCTTGAAAGTTAATTACTAAAATAGTCCATTAACTATAGTGAAATTACCAATTTGGTCCCGAGTTAACGGATGTCTAACAATAAAACAAACGAAGGACCAAATTGGTAAAGATTTTTAAAGTTAAGAGACTAAATTGATTAAAAAGTAATTAATAACCAAATTGGTAATTTCACTATAATCAATGAACCATTTCGGTAATAAACTCCTTCCTAAATTTAAGTAGTTACCTATATTCTAATTAGGCATATAAATTCCTAATAAGATATTCGAGTCGCATAGTCTTAGATCAGACCCTTCCTACACCCAAGCCATTACCATAAAAAAACCTCCTCTCCCATCAATTTTCAACCTCAAACTTTGATTTTTTTATTTGAAAAAAACTCCAAAAAAAACACAAATGTGGTTGCTCTTACACATATTGATGGCATAGACCCAACATCCCAATAGGCCCAAAGGCGACAATAGCCCAAAAAATATATTTGCGGGTTTAATCCACAAAATTAATATAGTCAAAGTAGCGTGAAGGAAATGAAGGCAATAAAGGTCTGTTTATAAATTTGAAAGATATTTTTTTTGAAAAATTATTTTAGATAACTAATTTTATGTGTTTTTGTGTGTTCAATTGAAATGCATAATACGATGGAGAGTTAATACAGATTTATTGTCTTTTTCGATAATTTTACGTTTATTCTCATACTATCATTTTAACCATTTAACACTCAAAATTTCATAGTTTGACACTTTTTGTCTTTTCAGTAACTTTTATGCCAAACGCCATTTTAAGCAAAGACTTTGTCTATAACCACTTTTGTTTTTTCTCGTATTTCTTCTTCTCTTGTGTGCCGGCCAATTTTCTTCAATTCTTCTTTCATATCCGTCTCAGATCATTGGAGCACTCTCTTAGACTTCAACGCAATCGCTCGCTTCAGCTTCTTCGACAGTTTCCTTTGGAAATTCTTGATTTCCTTCGTGGCCATTTTCATAGAGGTCAAAAGTTTGGTGCATTACGATTTTTGAACCACGCTCTCCGAGCAAACTATCTACTCCGTTTTGTCTCCGGCTGGGGCAGAAGAGTGAACGCTTCGGAGGAGATGAATGGCGGTTGAGTTTTGTTGCAACTTGCGACTAATTTATTCGCCGCTAAAATCGGACATCGCTGCAAATGGCGATCGTTTGGCGACAGAGCACGACTAATGAAACAATAATGGAATTGCCGATGACGAATGGAATTGTACTAATTGTAGATGTAAACCCCCAGTTCAACCAGAAAGTCGCAGGAAAACTTCAGAACTCCCAGAACTCAAGTATAGAATCGGACCAGGAAACCAACATCAAAGCGACAATCACTTCCAAAAACTGCAACATCTTCGTCATCATTCGAAACCGATTAAACCTCGCAACCGCTTATGCCTTCTGAAATTCCACGCCATCAAACACTTCAAAATCCATTTCTCTTCCACAACACGGAATTGCAAGAAACTAAACTGAACCAAACGAAACAGTCCGAGTACAAGTTCAAAAAAAAAAACAACTCTCTGCCTCAAAAGAGGAATTGCACGACATGGGTCTCTTTTTTTTTTTCTTTCTTTTTTCTTTTTTTTTTTTTNGTTGCTCTTACACATATTGATGGCATAGACCCAACATCCCAATAGGCCCAAAGGCGACAATAGCCCAAAAAATATATTTGCGGGTTTAATCCACAAAATTAATATAGTCAAAGTAGCGTGAAGGAAATGAAGGCAATAAAGGTCTGTTTATAAATTTGAAAGATATTTTTTTTGAAAAATTATTTTAGATAACTAATTTTATGTGTTTTTGTGTGTTCAATTGAAATGCATAATACGATGGAGAGTTAATACAGATTTATTGTCTTTTTCGATAATTTTACGTTTATTCTCATACTATCATTTTAACCATTTAACACTCAAAATTTCATAGTTTGACACTTTTTGTCTTTTCAGTAACTTTTATGCCAAACGCCATTTTAAGCAAAGACTTTGTCTATAACCACTTTTGTTTTTTCTCGTATTTCTTCTTCTCTTGTGTGCCGGCCAATTTTCTTCAATTCTTCTTTCATATCCGTCTCAGATCATTGGAGCACTCTCTTAGACTTCAACGCAATCGCTCGCTTCAGCTTCTTCGACAGTTTCCTTTGGAAATTCTTGATTTCCTTCGTGGCCATTTTCATAGAGGTCAAAAGTTTGGTGCATTACGATTTTTGAACCACGCTCTCCGAGCAAACTATCTACTCCGTTTTGTCTCCGGCTGGGGCAGAAGAGTGAACGCTTCGGAGGAGATGAATGGCGGTTGAGTTTTGTTGCAACTTGCGACTAATTTATTCGCCGCTAAAATCGGACATCGCTGCAAATGGCGATCGTTTGGCGACAGAGCACGACTAATGAAACAATAATGGAATTGCCGATGACGAATGGAATTGTACTAATTGTAGATGTAAACCCCCAGTTCAACCAGAAAGTCGCAGGAAAACTTCAGAACTCCCAGAACTCAAGTATAGAATCGGACCAGGAAACCAACATCAAAGCGACAATCACTTCCAAAAACTGCAACATCTTCGTCATCATTCGAAACCGATTAAACCTCGCAACCGCTTATGCCTTCTGAAATTCCACGCCATCAAACACTTCAAAATCCATTTCTCTTCCACAACACGGAATTGCAAGAAACTAAACTGAACCAAACGAAACAGTCCGAGTACAAGTTCAAAAAAAAAAACAACTCTCTGCCTCAAAAGAGGAATTGCACGACATGGGTCTCTTTTTTTTTTTCTTTCTTTTTTCTTTTTTTTTTTTTCTTTTTTCATGACCTGCATTTTCCTCTCAATTGTTTCTTTCGCAACTCCAGTGTTGTACCATACATTTTTATAACTTATAAACTACTCCGTACATTATTTTAACTCATAAAATACATTATCTAATCTATGGGCAAATGATGGAGCGGTCCACTCATTTGACACCACTAAGAGATGGGAAGTGAGGGAGGGATTAAGAAAATGTCATTCCAAGTAACAATCTCAAAGACATTTTTTGTCAAAATAAATATTTTTTTCTTTGACTAGAATAAGTGTTTTTGGTTAACTTCATTTTTCATCAAGTCATTTTATAAGTTTTCAAATGGAACCTAAATCATACATTAATCAAGGTGTCATCCCACCAATCCTAGTACTACCATTTCTACTATAAAAGGCTCCATGGTTGAGGACGAAAAGAGATCTTCATTCACTCACTCTATCAAAAACATCTCCACTCTCCTATAAATCCTATGAAATAATTCAAATCCTAAACTCTCTAAATGTACACATATCAAACTTTTTAAAATATAATGAATTTGATTTAACCACAAAAGAAAAAAAAAAAAAAAGAAAAAAAAAAAGACCCGTAGCTTTCACATTATGATAACCATAACACATACCTTTCACAACCTAAGTTTGGTATTCATGTCCTAATTAGAATCAGACCATATCTAACTCCCATGATCCCATACTTAAAAAGGTATAGAACTTATTTTTAATATTTTTCAACCTGCACAAGAATTGTCCAGACTGCACATTTGAACATATTCAGACCTAGAACCAATTGAAAATTAAAATTGTAAGCCCATATTTAAAATAAAAACAAACAAACAAACAAACAAACAAACAAATTTATGCAACCAGGATCCACATCACAAATTTTGTATATATATTTAAGATATTAAATGAACTGAATCATACTTTTATCACTAAGAATTCCCACTACAGCAGTACAATTGCCTACAATGGCCATACTAACATACAAGTTCTTGATGTTTAAAACTAGAAAGTGAACGATTTGTGGCAATGTCCTCCCCTGCTAACCAGCAGTTGCCAAAGAATCAAGTAGTACATGAGCCTAACAACGCCAAGAAATATTCCAATTTTTTTCTTTTTTTGGGGTTTTTTTTTTTTTTTTTCCTGCCAGAGACTAACCAAAGTTTCATAAGACATGTCCTAAAAGATGCAAACAGTTTAAATGTGGTACAAGTGACGGACACTAGAAAATATAGGCTAAGAACATAACATGATTATCAAGGAACACAAACATTTTGCGGTTAAATAAATGGGATTAGTGAGGGCATGATAGTGAAGCCGGCACACGCTTGCTTTCAATATGTTGCCATGATATTTTTAAATAGTTCCTTTGGAGCTGCCATTGCATCGGGGAGAAAAAACAAAAGGAAAAAGATATAATCAGGGCTTGCCCAGAGAGGATAGCAATAAACCAGAAGTGCAGCATTATATGAATTTTATCTTACCAGGCAATCCTGTGAACCTTTCATATTGTTCATATGCTTGCCCAATAAACATTTCTACTCCAGTAACAATTTTCAATCCACATTCTTCGGCTTCTCTCAACAATCTAGTTATCTTTGGGGTATAGACAGCATCAAAGACAAGGGAATAGTATTGCAAAGCTTCCTGCAGAAATACATCATGCTCAGTTCGTGGTCAATAAGAGGGGGACGGAGTACCAACTAGACATGTTGATATAAAATGGCTATGTAATTAGGCAAACCTTAGCAACTGGTGTCTCATCAACTTTTGGTTGCATCCCGATGGAGGTGGTGTTTGCAAGAATCATGCCTTTTTCTGGATGGAAACTACTAAGCTCGGCAAGAGACAAAGCCTGTCCTCCAATTGAATCAGCCAGCTCTTTGGCTCGACCTTTAAACAAGGAAATAATTAAATCATAGTACATTATATACGATTTATCAAAAGACATTCACTTTGAATTAATATTATTGGGCTGCTAATGTGATGGTAACAGATTAGCAGTAGCATAAACAACAGTGCAAAGGAAATCAGGATCTAACCATATGTACGGTTAGCAATCACCACCCTAGCTCCTTTTTCTTTTGCACCATAAGCCAGCGCCTTTCCAGCACCACCAGCACCAATTACCACAAATAGTTTACCAGCCAAGGGTGAAGAGCCAACTGGGGTATGATACAAACCTGAAAAGATGTTGGAAATTCAAACATCAAACTCTAAGATCTATTGAGGACCTCACTTTTTAGATGGTAGATGATAAACCTCGCAGGCCATCCTCAATAGCAGAGATAGCACCAACATAATCTGTATTGCAACCAAATAACTTCCCATCTGTAGGTCTCCTTATAATGCAATTTACAGCCCCTATTGACTGAAGGGCATTCAAGACAAATCAAATTGAATGCAATGCAGGAAATGGTTAGTACATAAAGAAAAATTGTTCCTTTAGCAAAAATAATGTCAACTACCTTTGCAACTGGATCAACTTCATCACATGTTTCAAGGGCAGCCTCCTTGTGAGGAATGGTACAGCTGAAAAATGCAAAGTTGCATCAATATACAATAATACAGCTGAAATTTCCCCAGCCTCTGTATATCATTTAGAGACGGTAAGGGATAGAGTAAATATGTACAGATGACTAGAACTAAATAAAAACAGATACCATGACTGCGATACAAGGATCAACATAAGACACTATTGGAATGAAATCATGAGGGGTTATCTGAGCGAGTTTGTGAGTGCAGTGCATGAGTGCATCTGAGAGAGTGTGACACAACCAAAGCATGAATTGATGATACACTTAATAGCTATAATTATATAAAATATTCAAAGAGCGAACCTGAAACCGGCAAAATCCAAAGATGAATAGGTCTGGAAGAAAGTTGCAATATCATCTACCAGTAAATGTACAAAAACTCCGTTGAATCCAACTGATTTGAAAGCTTCATTGTACAATAAAGGTGATTTGCTATGACTAACAGGTTTCCCAATAATGCCAAATATCCTGGTATCAGGTCCTAACTGCCTGAAATTGTACAAATCCAAAAGATCCTGAATAGTTGGCTGCCCAGGAGCTGATACTTTTCCCGCTTCCAGAGTACCGAATGTTAGATAGCCACCAAACTTTGGGCAAAGTATGCGAGACATCAAACCCTTCTCTCCCATGACCATGGCTATTATTGGCACCTGAGAATGGACTAGATCTTGTAAAAACTTTGTTGAATAGGAATCTCAAACAGCAAAGATACAGTGTTCATCATGGAACTTAATAAAATTCATACACACACATACATGCTAATAATGAACATTTTATTGGAGATAGATACAAGTAAAGCAAAACCCCTCTTATATTCTTAACAGAAAAAAGATGAGATAGCCTGATTCTCATCAAATGAACCACTTTAAAATATGAATTTTGAGAACCACCCACCCTTCCATATGAAAAAGGAAAAGAGCGAAGATAAAAATAACACCAAGAATGTCCATAAAATTAAAAAGATTTCATCATATAGAGTGGGGACACTCAATCTCTGATAGGAATATCACACTCCAAAACCAGAGATCATGTTCAAATCAGAAAACATGTTCCACTGCTTATGCCTCTTACTTGAGAGTGTACAGTAATTTGGAAGATGCGTGCTACATCAATGATATCCAATGCAGTGGTTGCAATTTTCACTATGTCAGCTCCTGATGCTTGTATCCTTGCTACAAGATCCCCAAGCTCCTCAACTGATGGTGTGTTATGATAATTGTGAGATGAAACTATGACTTGGCATTTTCCAGGCCTAATTCCATTTAGAGAACTGTTAAATTCGTGAATAGCCTGGCACATAAGAGAGGAAAGCAGGTAAAGTTTATGACATCTCATTAGAGGGAACATTTGTTAGAAGTAGAGTATATATGTAAAACATTGTACTAGTTTGTCAATAAATTAAAGCGTTGACTTCTAATTAAGCAAACAAGAGAATTGTTTCTGTTTGAGCATCAAAGAAGGAAAAATAAAGCCTTTTGACCTGTAGATACACACATAACTTATTCCCTTGCATTTTCCACTGTACCAAAATCATAAATACTTTTTCAAGATATACAATAAATCGATGATGGAGCAATTGAAGGAATGCTATGTTACCTTGAGTTCAACATCTATATGATCAGCTCCCAGCTCCATTGCTAAACGAAGTGCATCCAATCGGCTAGTTTCATCACCATCATACATACCACCTTCCCATACCGGCCTACATAAGTGCAAGGAATTAGAAAAGTGTTGCAAGAATTCAGCAATGTGAATGCACGAATGCAGTAAAAATACTATAATGTATAACCCATAACCTCAGTGCAGTGATGAAAGAAGTCAAACCATGCTACAAAAACCTTTCAACTTTCCCACTTCAACTTCTTATGATCGTTAAATAAATTTTCCTTGTTCATAATCCCATGGCTACCAACTAACGTGCCATAGGCAACACCAAAAAATATTAGCTTCATAAAGCTTTCTGTTACCATATCTTGCAAGGACTTAACTCAACCCTTAGTTTGAAGTTTGAATTATGTGGTACTGTGTAGTCTTTAGCTTGTATATATAGGTTCCCTTCCAGTGTACTTGTAATATACAGTAAATATATACACAGTTTACCAACGAGCAGTAGTACTTGCTAACAGCAGACAACAGTTACTACATTTTTTTAAAAATTTCTTTATTATTTTGAATAAAGTATAAACCACACAAGAGTTGAGGCCATAAGACATCACTTTATAGAACAGTTACTAAGGTTGTATCTTCGCACGTATTTGGACTTATCACATTTTGCTAGCTTGAATAAGTAGATGATTTTCAGCTTTACAAAGAACTGAAGAAGAAATATGGCATCTAAGTACTAAATGTTGATTTTTCAGATAATTCCAAACATTTTGGTAATTAATGTTATTTGTAAAAACTAATCAACGCGGTTTCTTTCTTCCTACTTTCTATTGCTTTTAATTTTGCACTGACAAGGATAATAAAACCACAGGCATCAAATAGGGGGACCATTGTCTTGTCAATTTCTGTTGAGAACAACTATTAATGATGTGAAGTTCAGATTTCAGATTTGGGCAGAGGTCATTCCATTTAAAGGTCAGTATTCAACACCCCTTTCTCTTCCTCTGGATATTCTTCAATTTATCTGTTTTTTTTTTCCTTTTTGAAAATTTACAGAGGCAGATGGTAATAATTTAACAACAGATTGCTCTTGACTGGGTAAGAGTATCAATTTCCTTTTCCCCTGTCTTCAATTTTACAGCTCCTCCTGCTTTTATTCTCCTAGTCTAACTTTACTAAATGAAGAGAAACTCTTATTAAGCAAAGGCTCTCATTTTTTTTCCACCGTTTTTAGCATTATCTTCATCATTTCGTGCTACACTGGTAAATTAAAAAAACCTCAACCAGGAATTCAAGATGAGATAATATGCGCATAATTACGACAGCAGCAAAAAAACAAAAGAAAAAAAAATCTCGAAAACCTGTAAGTGAACAGAGTAGGCAACGGGCAGTGCTGAATTAACGTCGAGATATCGGGACGATGATTGAAGCTCTTCAAGCTATCCAATCGAATTTCCACGAGATCAGCTCCGCTCGCCTTCGCCGTCCGCATTAGATTCAGCATCTGATCCACGGTGTCCGCCATTATCGGCGCACAAATGAGAGTCGGGTTCTTCCTCGCCCCCTCCATCCTACTAACGCCGGAATCCACAACCTTCATTGTTTTTCCATCGCAGTTAGGAAAAAAAAAAAAAAAAACAAAAACACAACTCAACAATGTCTTAATCTACCGAGAAAGTTAGGTAAAGCAAAGCTTAAAAAATAATTAAACAAAATCATCAATTCTCTAATTTAAGAGACCAACAACCAATTCAACAAAAGCAATTCTAACAAAAATGAAAGAGACTAGCGGAAACCAGGCTGCTGTGGACTTACCAACTCCATTTTTACGCGGAGCCAGAGAGAGAGAGAATGCAGAGATGACGCCTTCTACGAGTCCAAAGCAAAATGCATATGCATAAATGCATATAAATTATATTATATATATATGTGTGTGTATATATGTCAGGTGGGGGGTTGGGGTGGGGGGTGGGGGTAGATGCGGTGCGGGAGTTTATATTGCGAAAGTGGGTAGGAATGAGAGAGAGAGTTTCAGTAGGTGGGAGTCAGCGTTTTGGGTTGGTAAAGAGACGGCGTTTTGGACTTCAATATTGACGAGGATGATGATGAATCCTGACCGCTCACTTTTTGAATTTCTGACGTGGAATTTTGTCAGCGACTTGACATAAATCATTTATAAAAATGTCAAAATGCCTTTGACTCTTATTCACGAAATTTTTATTTTTTTTTTGAAGAAATTCACGAAAAAATTTAATTCATAACTTTTTAATAAGATACATACCTTAATTATTTCCAAATTAACAGTTCACTTAGTGACTACTTCAAATTGATGAATTGACTTTAATGTAGTTTAAAAAGTGGATTTTATTAGGGGAAATAATAAGAATAGGTAAAACAAAAGGGCAATTCTACTGTTTTCCAGACTCATCCACATGCTAGGTGTCAGTAAAGGAAATGACAAAAAATTGCAATTTCTTTTTGGATTAATATTTGATGCACCGCCGGTGTATAGATGCTATACACCGGCGGTGAATGACAAGGTGACACATCATTTTTTAAAAAAATCAAATAATGACCGAGTCCTTTTTTGCAAAATACTTAAGACTTTATTGTATTAGGAAACTTTGTACTTCTTATTAACAAAATATATCACTTTTCTAAACATATTAATTACTTCTATTTTCCTATATCAATAATTACGTTATATATGTATATATAGTCATCTAATTTCCTATATCAATTTCCTAAATCTAACGTCACAAAAGTTCCTATATCAATTTCCTAAGACAAAAGCATACAAGTCACAAAAGTCATCTATCTAAACTACTATGCATCTAACGTTTTATACATTTTTTTTTTTGAAAATAACATTTTATACATATAATTAAGGATTCTGTAATTTTAATTAACAAAATCATCTAATTTCCTATGTGTATCTAAAGTCCTAAATCTATTTAAACCCATAAACTCCTAAATTTAATTACAACCTTAGTCACTATTATAGACAATTGCAAGAATATATATTCATCAAAATCCAAATTTTATCTGTTATAAGAACTCAATCTGTCAATCTTCTTTCTGTGTAAGAATCTTTATCAGTACTCCATTACTAAAGCGTTCTCTTCGGTAAGTTTTTTTTTTTTTTAATTTTTATTATTCAAATTCTGTTGTAAAGTTATAATTCTTTTTTCTTTTAGTTTGTATGTAAAATTTAAAAAAAACTATACTTTTTAATATAAAGTGAAAAGGTTGAGTTTGTAACTTGATTTATAGGTTTTTGGGTCTTAAATTTTAAGAGTATAATATGTATAATTCTGTTAGTGGCTAAGAATGATGAACATTGTAATCACTATTTTATTTCATCTATCTTTTTTTTTTTTGTTCCTTTTACTATTTTGGTACTTGGTGACAATAGTCTTTTAACACCTTGATATATGTCCATATTCATGGTTTGTGTTCTAATCCGTTTAATTATATATTTCTTTACAGATTAATAATGGCTACTTTCCATGATAACGATCATAATATAGTTGAAATTGAAGAAGATCATGGTTTTGAAATTCCTACACAATTGAGTGAAAGCAATCATGATGAATTGGTGAATAATGGTGAATTTAATATAGGTGAGATTGAACAAGATGCAGTGAGAATGTGAAGAATGTGAATTTAAATATTAGTTTTGTTCATAATAATAATTCTCATTAATCTCTTATTGTAGAATTTAATTGCAGATGGACAACAATTGCCAATTGAGACAAATGAAAAGAACTGATTTTGATGAGAACAATGAAGACATAAAGATATGTGGCTCGTTTTATGTTTCATCGTCNACTAGGACGATGAAACATAAAACGAGCCACATATCTTTATGTCTTCATTGTTCTCATCAAAATCAGTTCTTTTCATTTGTCTCAATTGGCAATTGTTGTCCATCTGCAATTAAATTCTACAATAAGAGATTAATGAGAATTATTATTATGAACAAAACTAATATTTAAATTCACATTCTTCACATTCTCACTGCATCTTGTTCAATCTCACCTATATTAAATTCACCATTATTCACCAATTCATCATGATTGCTTTCACTCAATTGTGTAGGAATTTCAAAACCATGATCTTCTTCAATTTCAACTATATTATGATCGTTATCATGGAAAGTAGCCATTATTAATCTGTAAAGAAATATATAATTAAACGGATTAGAACACAAACCATGAATATGGACATATATCAAGGTGTTAAAAGACTATTGTCACCAAGTACCAAAATAGTAAAAGGAACAAAAAAAAAAAAGATAGATGAAATAAAATAGTGATTACAATGTTCATCATTCTTAGCCACTAACAGAATTATACATATTATACTCTTAAAATTTAAGACCCAAAAACCTATAAATCAAGTTACAAACTCAACCTTTTCACTTTATATTAAAAAGTATAGTTTTTTTTAAATTTTACATACAAACTAAAAGAAAAAAGAATTATAACTTTACAACAGAATTTGAATAATAAAAATTAAAAAAAAAAAAAACTTACCGAAGAGAACGCTTTAGTAATGGAGTACTGATAAAGATTCTTACACAGAAAGAAGATTGACAGATTGAGTTCTTATAACAGATAAAATTTGGATTTTGATGAATATATATTCTTGCAATTGTCTATAATAGTGACTAAGGTTGTAATTAAATTTAGGAGTTTATGGGTTTAAATAGATTTAGGACTTTAGATACACATAGGAAATTAGATGATTTTGTTAATTAAAATTACAGAATCCTTAATTATATGTATAAAATGTTATTTTCAAAAAAAAAAATGTATAAAACGTTAGATGCATAGTAGTTTAGATAGATGACTTTTGTGACTTGTATGCTTTTGTCTTAGGAAATTGATATAGGAACTTTTGTGACGTTAGATTTAGGAAATTGATATAGGAAATTAGATGACTATATATACATATATAACGTAATTATTGATATAGGAAAATAGAAGTAATTAATATGTTTAGGAAAGTGATATATTTTGTTAATAAGAAGTACAAAGTTTCCTAATACAATAAAGTCTTAAGTATTTTGCAAAAAAGGACTCGGTCATTATTGATTTTTTAAAAAAATGATGTGTCACCTTGTCATTCACCGCCGGTGTATAGCATCTATACACCGGCGGTGCATCAAATATTAATCCTTTGTTTTTATAGAAACATGCTATAATTATCACTCTATATTAGTCACTTTGGCATGTTATATATATACATACATACATACATATATATATATATATATATATATATATATATATATATATATATATATATATATATATATATATATATTTTTTTTTTTTTNATATATATATATATATATATATATATATATATATATATATATATATATATATTAGTTTTTTTTTGGTGAGAAAATATATATTAGTTTTTATTAAATCATGATATTATTATATAATTTATCAATATTTTATGAAAAATAAATATGTAATTTTTATTTTTTTAATCCGAGAGTGATAATTGTTAAATATAACTTGTTTGATCTTTATGAAGTAATTTGCATGTTCTATGTCATTAAAATGAACAAGAATAACCAGCTTAATTGTCGTGACTCGTGAGTGATTACATTAATAACTCGCTTAACAAGAGTCCCTTAATCTGGGACCACAGCGAAACAAACAAGGATAAGGAACCATGAGCTTGAAGTTGCCAAATGGGGGAGATGGGTCTCATGCTTCAAGCCATTAATGAATTGAAAATGAGAACATAAAGTTAAAAACTGCAAGAGACCATAAATTCATAAAAGAAAATATTATTTTTACTCTAAATTTTACTCTCAATTTTTACTCTCTAACAATATATTGATTTTGACATTTTCTTTAATTTGAGACCCACGTGATAAAAATAACTAATTATTTATTGTTACTGTCAGAGAATACAAGTAAAAGAGTATAAATAAGAAGTATGCATAATAGAAATCATTCATAAAAGCACTGGGCCAGTGGCTGACTTGAAATCCAACCATGGCCTGAGAAAATTAGGTGGAAAATCCCTCTCCACGTTTTCTATCTATTTGCCATGAGAATGACTTCTTTTACACCATATGATATGATGGTAGGTTAGGTTTGGTTTTGGTAGGTGACATTGCTTGCCTGGCTGTTAGCCACCATTTCCCTCCTCTATAAATGGGAACTCTTTTTTGCACATTCACCTAAAAACATATAGGTGTCGGATCTCGAACAGTGGTGAGTATGTGAAATATTATTCTTGTATCAATAGATGCACTCTCCATTAAATTTGTTGCACATAATCTTTTTAATGCAGTTTATTTTTTCGATGTAATTTACAAATTATTATGCAGAAATTAAACGAAGTTGACCAAATGTGATGCCTGTCAAATTACTACATGAGCATAATTCATTATGCATTTATGCTCAGTGGGTCGTTGCCCATTTTGTCACTTAGGAAGAACAGTGTCGGCCAAATTGGAGCACATGAGATTATAATAGAGCAGTGATCATTAGAATTGTGAAAAGACGATTGTTTAAGAAAGAAAATAAATGGTAATACGGAATAATAATGAAGGTAATGAGATTGAAATGATAAGTTATTATTATGAATTTTGTATCTTATCTAAAAATTAGGGAGGTGGAACACTCTCTCTTTCTCCAAACGCACTCCCAAAGGCTAGATAAGTTGAAAATTTTCTCTTTACTATTTTTTAGTTTGAGAAGTAATTAATTATAAATAGAAAAACCCTATTTATATTTTTATTATTAAAAATTTAGCAAAAAGTTATCTAGTAATCTAGGCACATAGTTCCTATAGAAAAACCATAATACAAGAACGATATGCAAATATAGGGTCATGTTCAGGTGTGGCCGTGCTCTCCCGTGCGGTTCACACCACTCAATGTTATGAAATACACCACTCAATGTTAAGAAACACACCACACAAATATGCACTGTGGTGTGTTTCTTAACATTGTGGTGTGTTTCATTGTGGTGTGTTTCTTAACATTGAGTGGTGTATTTCGTAACATTGAGTGGTATGTGACCGCACGGGAGTATATATATATACACACACACACACACACACACACATTATATAATTGAGATTTAATATTGAATAATAAAACAGATTTTTTCGGGTATAGAGCTCCTGCAAAACATGGGAGTTTGGAACAATGCAAAAGGAAAAGGAAGGTTGTTGTGCGCGTGCAAAAGGAAAAGGAAGGTTGTTGTGCACTGAACGCGCACACTCTCGCACGTGCAGTGCACGCGCCAGATGGGCGCATCAGGCGCGCGTCTTTTCTAATTTATTTATTTTCTCTTTCCTAATCACACTTATAAAAACTCCTCAATGCAAACCATTATGCTCTTAGTTAAATTCAAACCTAACTTGAACTTCGATTTTTAAAATCAACTTTCGAGTTTGGACTATTTAGACTAAATTAAGAAGTGGCATTAGCATGCTAAACCCCTGACCTTATAGTGTTGATAACATAATTGGAGAATAAATTTTGGAAGTCACAAAAGGCACCAAATTCTCACAAACCAACTTATTCTTCAGATAGTAATTAGGCAAAATGAAGTACGATAAACAGTGAATACATATCAAAGTTTCTATCCCCATAAGAGTTGGTCAAGGCATGAAGTTCAAAAACACAGAAAAAGCACTGCACAAAATGATTCCTTTATTCAAGCTTTTTCCTCTCTGCCATGGCTGAATTCATAGGCAAATCACACCTTAACCCTGCAGGCCAATGATACCTGCACAAAATGACAATGAAGGTAGTTTAGAGAAGTGATTAAGAACGAGACAAGGGCTTACATGAAATCCTGAATTGGTATATACTAAAATAAGGGCAACCCAACCAACTTGTTAAAACAGTTGGTTTGGTAACCATAAGATTCCAAGTTCAACTCGTCATGGGAACTGTCTATTGGCCTTTTTGGTTTGAGTCTGTCAATTATGAACAACCTAGGTTCAACAAGGCAAGCTTCACTAGAGCGCACCTTCAGGCGATAGTTGCATGCTTTCCCGTAAATCAAAGGTATATACTAGCATATATATCGTACTTTAAAAAAAAAAAATCTTTTATGCTTAGGAGAGTTGCCCCTGGATGAGGCTCAGTTGTGCCTCGGTTGTATTAGTATCATCCCGCAAGAATTACTTTTGGGAGAGTTACCAGTGAGTGCACTATGCAAAAAAGAGAAATTCCTCACCATGTGCTAGTGCAATAAATTTGAGGCATGTACATCTATGTTAAGGAATTAAGCAATATAGTTTTGATTTTAAATCCACTGCCAGCAGTTAATGTTCAGATTAAACTGATAACAGAAAGGCTTTAGGGTGATTGATGAACAAATGCAACAAATAAGAATAGAATGATACTTAGACATAGACCTGATTGCAAAGGGCTTTAGGGTGTAGTTCGTTTGATGCTAAACTACACCCAGTTTTCAAGCACGAGGGCTTGGTTCAAATCCCACTTCCCCTGTCTCATTAAATTTATTTTTAAAAAGAAATTTCAAAAAGTGCAGCATAAAATTTGGGAATGCTTACCGCAGGCAACCCTCCCGCCAGCATTTCCAGTGCTTTTGCTGAGCTCATGGCCACCTAAAGCAACAAGAGCAAATATTTACATACAGCTCCAAGCTTACATGACACAACAAATACATATCAAAACCACTCCTCGTTGACAAAAAAGAGCACCAAACTGATAGAAATGGAGAAAGAAAATGTTTTAATTCTCTCTACAGATTTAATTAGAGTGGATTGTTCCATCCCACTATTTAAAAGTCCCCAACCAGCCTGTTTGCAATCAATAGTTCTGTAATATGTGGTTTCTATAAATTTCTAGTGATGTTTAAACCATATTCTTATAATTTAAAGTGATTAAAATGCTAGCATGGTCTGGACAACCTTGTGTGGCATCATTACCCTCATCAACAATTACCGCAAAATACTTGGAAGCGAGATAAAAGAGAATCTCAGTATAAGATATATATAATAATTAAAAACAAACACATAACATAACATGGTGAATGAGGGTTGGGGAAACTAACCTTTACCAAGATCGTCTGGATCACCATGAACAACAACAGCTCTTCCAATAATAGAATTTGCTCCAGTAAGCGGAATCTGAACAATTTTAATAACATTTAAGAGATGTGCAAACAACAATAAATTCAAAGCATGTTTAATTTTAGCATAATTTAGCTCCAGCTAAAACAAGGTGGTTCACCTGCTTGTCAGTGATGGTGATTGAAGCAGTACCTGAAACATTTTGATATAATTGTCAGAAGTAAAGTAGACACTGCAAACTTTCAACGCATAGAATTTGTGAAGTGAAGACTCAAAAGAGAATTATAGTATGTTAACAAACACCGAATAGCAATTCCCTAGGGGGGGGGGGGAAGGCAAAAAAGGCATAACAGGTATCTTCATTGCCACTATTTTTTCAAGAAGTGCAAAATCATAATGGGGATGGAAATTTCTTTTATAGCTAACAGGGCACAGAACTTAAGTGTTAAAAGCTGAGAGACTTAGAACAGTCACCTTCAGAGATTACATATACTCAACATGTGCAAAACCTCCTAGGCAAAAGGTCATAGTTTGCAACAAGTTGATGTGATATATTATGGGATGACTAATTATCAACAATTAAAGAAAGACATTTTACCATCTTCTCCAACCGAGATGTTTCCAAGATCACCAGCATGGCGGTTATCGTCTCCAGGAGCTCCATGCTCCTTTCCAGCAGGATTGAAATGTGGTCCTGCACATACATATGATTTGACACGTTACAAAAAGTAACTGAACACAAATAACCTAACAACCAATTCATTATTGGTCACCAGTCTTTCATATAGTTAATTACCAGTAGACATGCATCCATTTGTTGTGTCACCTAGGGCATGGACATGGAAGCCATGAAGACCAGGTTTGAGGCCCGAAACGTTTCCAGTGACTGTGGTTGGACCTAAGACATTTAGAAAACAAAACTATTCAGAGGTCAACAAAAGACCATATATATGCACCATTTAAAAAATGGAAACCAGGGTTACCATCTCCTTCTTGGCTGAAGAAAATGGTGCCGCTGACACCTTCACTGCTGCTAAGAACTGCGACAGCCTTCACCATTTTTGTTTGTGATCTAAAGAGTTAAGATAACAAGAATCTGTTACCAAGTAAACATGAATAAGGGCCATCATATAGCAGCTAAATATAAAGCTCATCAGATAAGATGATCAAAGTGAAAACACTGCATCTCAGTAAAGCACCTCACACAAGCAAGAGAAGTTCTACTAAACACAATTAAAACTGCAAACCCACAATAACAGAATGTAATTCATAACAAAAAAGCATTCCAAACTAGAGCAAGTCTGACATATCAGAGAATCCATAATACAGACACAAGTGCAATTTCAGTCTCTCCAAATTCCAGAACTCTCCCAAGTCCCAATGCAATAAACCCAAAACAAACAAGCCCCACGGGCAGGTCAGTTGGTTACTAGGCGGGAGATTGTAAGGACACAAGATCGAAACCTAACAGCCGCAGTGTGGGAGTTAGGCATGATCCTCCCACCTAAAGGCCACTAAGTCACAAAGGTTTCCCCTTCCACTATCCTGTCTGACTGGGGTGTGGGGTTTGGGGGCAATAAACCCAAAACAAACAAGCTGCACGGGCAGGTCAGTTGGTTACTGGGCGGGAGATTGTGAGTAAGCACACAAGATCGAAAACCTAGCAGCCTCAGTGTGGGAGTTAGGCATAATCCTCCCACCTAAAGGCAACTAAGTCACAAAAATTTACCCTTCCACTATCCTGTCTGACTGGGGTGTGGGGTTTGAGGGCAATAAACCCAAAACAAAATTTATAGTAACGCTATGCAAGTGCAACTAGTGATATACTTCCTAACATTAACAACCCAACCTTCTATTTCTCAGTTTCATTCCCAACCCACAAAAAATCGAAAGAAACACAACAGTTTTAACTTTTATCTCCCCAATCAGATAAAAATTACAGAAGAAATCGCCAATCTACCCATAATCCGATTATTACACGAGTTATCCAGTTTTCAACGTTAACAACACCCAGCTCAAATCAACAAAGAAAGATAAAGCTACGTGAGATAGGTATAGGTAAATAATAAATATCAGCTGCAACTTCAAAGATCAAACAGATATCGATCCGATCCAATCACTAACTAATCTTGCAGACCAAATTTAGCGAAAACAATAGAAAATCAGGAGATCGAAGCCAATCAAAAAGATCAAACAAAACGGATAAGATGCAGATTCATTAGATACCATTTCAGATGAAAAGAGAAGAAAAGAAACGCTTGTTTTTACCTCAGAGCACCCCTTGGAAGACTGAGAGAGTGTGAAGTATGAAGTCAAAGTGATAGCGCAAGGATGAATATAAGGGGGATTGGTTTCGGGGCCGTGCGGGGTAGGTGGGTATTGCGGTGAGCGTCTGCGGTGATGACACGTGTCACCTACCTCTATGATGTTGCTGCACGCGCTCTTTAACTATGCCCGCGAGGTTTACGTGGAGAATTCGGCGACTGGTTTCATGCCTTCATCTACCTTAAAACAAAATAAAATTGAGAAAATATAAAACAGATATTATCTTGTAAAGAATTTAATTTATTAACAAATAAAAAAAGTAAAAAGGGATATTAATTTAAATTGTCTATAGTGAATCGATTGCCAATAGACTATTGTGATGCGAGATTAAAAACTTGTGAGATATCAAGTTAACGGCAAACCTTCGTTGCACTCATCTTGAAAATTAGTAGAGAAAATAAATTGTGGAATATTTCTGAACTCACATATGACCTCAAAACATTTATATAAAAGTATTCACAATAGAGTCAAATTTATATCTTGGTAGGATTCTAACCAATTCACCCATAAACATATTATTGCTAACCAAGCAAAACTAATAAAGTTATTTGAATTAATTAACACTAAAGAGAAATAGATAATACAATGCACAAATAAGTTGTAATTTTTGTTAAAATTGCGTTAAGGCCTTCCTCAATAGTTAAACCCGGGTGTAATTTTTGAGGAGTTTTTGTAAGTGTGATTAGAAAAGAGAAAATGAGGTGGAAAAGAATAAAAAGCAAAAACAAAACAAAACAAAAAAGAAACTGAAAAAGAAAAATTAAAAACCAGTAATTACTGCACATCTTCGCCTGATGCAGTATGCTTTTCCAGTGGGGACCACCTAACACTGCCAAAACCCCTCATTTGCAGGGAAAAGAACCCACCGAAAACAGAGTCATAACCTCGACAGAGCATTATAATGACCTTGGATCCCAAAAAGTTGCTGCATAGATTCTGGATCCTGAACAAGGGAAAGTGGACTCGTGGAGTCCATCTTTACTTTAAGGAAAGATGGACTCCATCTTTCATTTGCCCAAAACTACAATTACACGGCTTTCATTTTTCAGTTGCCCAAAGAACAATATTTTTGCTTTTATCAGTTGCCCAAAGAACAATATTTTTGCTTTATTTTTATTAATACAATTATCTGTTTTTATTAATACAATTATCTACCCAAAAAATCACGGCTTTGTTTTTTATAATCTAGATTTTTTTTTGATTGTTCACATATTATAAGAGATGATGAGTCGGTTTTTTTTTTTTTTTTTTTTTTTGCAAATCACCGCGTCACGTTGTTAACATTTGTAAAAATAGTTTTCATGTACACGTCGAAAAACCTTATCTATTTCCAATATTATGTGCGTGCATCCGACAACGTTATTAATTTGTGGTCTAAATCCTATGCAGTGTGATAGGAATTGTAAAGTCCAAACTAACAAATACAATCTGTATTTGTTTCCGTATGTGTCAGGGAATAAAAGTTCATTCATTAATTGAAAAATTAACCGACGGGTTGCCAACAACACATGTTCGTCAGTGCTGTGTGCGGTTAGCCGGGGTGCCTCTGGAAAGGAGGAACTTTGCATACGGGTACCTGTCCTGAATTCAGACCAAGACATAAATCCAAATAACTCGACACATAATTGCGCAATTGTATCGTCAGTACTCGAATCATTGTCGGTTACTGGAAGGCCGTCGACCTTGAGCCCGAATAACACTTCAATATCTTGAAGTGTTATTCCTACTTCACCGAAGGGCATGTGAAAGGCGTGGACCTCCGGTCTCCAGCGCTCTATAAGGGCAATAATGAGGGCATGGTCTAGTTTTATCCGTGGCATCTGCGATACTCCGTAGAAACCTGCTGTACGGAGATATTCCGCCACTCGTAGATCGCTAATAGCCTCGCAGTTAGTCACGGTATCGTAGCGAGCCAACCGCATGTGTTATTTTTGTTGTAAATAAAGTCTGACTTAAATAAAGTCTGACTAAGAGTCAGACTTTCCGTGAAGGACTTAAATAAATATTGACTCACATGTGTTATTTTTGTTGTAAAAATATTCCAACTCTCACTATAAAAACTACTAACTTCATCATTTCCTTCATATCTTTCATTTATTCGCAAACTTCATTTATTTGCACTATTCTACCTTCAACAAATTCATACCATGTGTTCTTCATATTTAGACATTACAATGGCAATTTTTGTAAGTTTTAAGAAAGACTTCATTCTTGATAATCAAGGTTATCAAACCCACCTTTATTTTGCAATAACCATAGTCGGAAGAAAAATATTGTTTGCAACTGTAAGGCATACAATAGAACATCAATATGTATGTTCTCCAATCCCGTCTTGGATAAATTATTTGAAAATGTTAGGTACAACAGTTCCAAAAGCTATGTTGTTTGAAGAATACGAGGATGTTGAACGATATGCTCAAGATATTCTAATTCGTTTACAAGCTATTAATTACCAATCACGTAAGCTATCCTTATAGTTTTCCACATTTTACATTTATTTTTCTTTTGTAACTACATTTATCCTCATATGGTTTTTATTTTTTTGAAAGCTTGTGCCCAAAGACATTTGTCTGATGTTACTACATGCACTATTACATGGTTTTCAATTACAATTACATCACAAATAACAATGGTAATTATATATATGTATTTGTTACATTAATTGCTTTAGTTTTATCAAATATTTATGGATATTATTTCTTATACATTTTTTTATAATTGCGATGTAGAAAATTCCAAATTGCATGCATCGACATTTAATGCAACATTTAACAACAAACGCGATTTTGCTTCATGCCCCCACATACGGAATAGAAGTATACCTTGAAAACATGTGCTTCACTACCAGAGCTTCTGATTTCATGACAGATCATGGTTTAAATCTTGGAGATGTTGTTGTATTTAGACATATTGGCTTTTTTACTTTTGAAACATTTCTCTACTCCGCTAACGGCAATAAAAAAAGGGAGCGCAATCGTCAGGGCCAATACTTATCATATAAATTATCACGTAATAAATTATCATATACAAATTATATATTTTACTACAAATATTAACTCATCTTTTTCATTTTGTGCTAGACCAAATACGGGTCAACGCAATGTCCGCTCTACCACCATCTTTTTCATTTAATCAAATAAATGCATGGCATTCTCTCTATGTTAAATTGTCTACACGATCCGCGGTAAGTAACATTATACATTGTACCTTATACTTCTTTCAACATTATGTTTATTTCACTAATTTTTTTTTTCACATTTGTAGCTTTCGAGATTATCTCGATTCCTTAGTATCGCAGACGTGTTCAGTGAGCCTCTTAAAATGATAGTAGGACATAGAAAAATTGAAATCAACTTTCAACCGGTATGGTTCACCGAACAGTGGGAAGAAATTACGTCGCATTTTCAAATAGCACGAACATAAATGTGATTTTATTCAATGTAGCAGACAATGTTATACAAATGTTGGTTATTAGTAACTGTCATGTTGAAAATATTTATCCGTGGTCGGTTAAATATTACATTCGTGACAATCTGTATGGTGAACTTAACCGTTTAAATAACACCGGATGAAGTTTTCATCAATTTATGTTTATTATTATTATTATTTAATAATTTTTTTCTTTTTAAATAAGTTACTAAATTATTAATCATCTATCAATAATTATAAATATATTCAAAATCAATATTAATTAATAATTAATCATTTCTAATCAATAATTAATAATTAATCATGTCTAATAATTATAAATATATTCAAAATCATGTCTAATCATTATTTTCATGGTTCTCGATTCATTTCAATAATGCACA
>NC_044928.1:28872708-28931186 GCF_003576645.1 Ipomoea triloba | reverse complement strand
CAAAAGATACTGCCTTACATTTGTTTTGATATTATCGAATGAAACTGTAGTTATATCAAAATGTAACTGTAGTTGTGTTGAAATGTAACTGCAGTGTATATGAACAGATATTGAATAACAGTTTCACATTTGTGTTTGATATTATCGAATGAAATTGTAGTTATATCAAAATGTAACTGTAGTTGTGTTGAAATGTAACTGCAGTGTATATGAAAAGATACTGAATAACAGTTTCACATTTGTGTTTGATATTATCGAATGAAACTGTAGTTATATCAAAATGTAACTGTAGTTGTGTTGAAATGTAACTGCAGTGTATATGAACAGATACTGAATAACAGTTTCACATTTGTGTTTTTATATTATCGAATGAAACTGTAGTTATATCAAAATGTAACTGCAGTTGTGTTGAAATGTAACTGCAGTTGTGTTGAAATGTAACTGAAGTATATATGAAAAGAAAGTGAGTGGCGCGAATTCATCCGTCTGTTTTCATTAATCAAAACGACGTCGTTTTTGGACCACGGTCCACGATATAATTTGCGAACTTTCTGGCCCGTATCACTGTATAAATCTTGGGCTGGGCTTCAACAAACGACAACAAGACTGAAAATTATAATTATATATCTTCTTTTTTTTTTTCTTGAAAAAATAATTATATATCTAATAATCAGAATAAATTAAATCAAACAAATTTATAATTAAACACTTAATAATTGGAATAAATAAATCTCACCATGAAAAGATTCAAATTAATGTGTTCATTTGGTAAAGAATGAAAACCTTAATACTGCACCAAAAATGCAGGACAGGTTAAGAAATTTTTATTTAAACCCTCTTGGTTGGTGCTGGCTTGACACATTAAATTATACTTTGGAAATAGTCAGGAAATTTTTATTTAAACCCTCTTGGTTGGTGCTGGCTTGACACATTAAATTATACTTTGGAAATAGTCAGGAGTAGAACTAAGGATGACCACATATCAGTTCGAATTAGAACCGAACATCGGAGAGCATAATTCTCATATCTTAAAGTTATGAGTTTTTTTGCATAATTCTCATATCTCAAAGTTACGAATTCTCAAATCTTAAAGTTAGTTTTTTTGCATAATTCTCATATCTCAAAGTTACGAGTTTAAGCTGACTAGTGATCACCCACACAGTAAAATTTCCCATTCGGATTCTACATTCCAAGGATCGGATGCTGAATTCTGGTACCGAATCCAAATACCAGAACAGAATAATTGCAATCAAAGTAAGCTTAAAAGACCAAAATGTTTGAAGAACACATAATATAATCTTAGGATTTATGATGATTACAGTTCTGATGAACCAGAGAAGAAATATGAAATGATATCACCTCAAATTAAGCAAAACAAGCTGAATACAACAAAGTTTGAATAGACCAAGAACATATTAAGTGAAAGACATACGGCGAGATCTAATAATATCCTAGTTTTGCCAAATCAGAAGATGGACGTTAATTTAATCTTTCTTGGCTATGAGCTCCTCAATCAAATCTGCAGCATCTTGAACTGTTGCAATGGACTGAGCACTGTCTTCTTCCACAGTGATTCCGAACTCTTCCTCAAGTCCCATAACAATTTCAACCTGAAAATGAAATGAGCGCCATTATCAGAAAACTAAAGGCAATCGCAAGCAGGGCGGAAGCAACTAGGAAAATCATCTGTGCAAAAAGAATTTTCAGAAGGAAACTTGTAAACTGCAAACTATACTCTGTACAATTTCTATCCACGTTCTTCATCATCAAGTGCCAATTTGTGCACATAGAACATAAAAATGGAATAAAAAACATAGCTGCACTAGAGTAATGGTGACATACTGTGTCAAGAGAATCAGCACCAAGATGTGCAAACTTTGAGTGTCCAGCAACCTCAGTACCCTCGGGGAGAGCCAATTGCTTCTTCACAATGTCACAGACTTTGGTGACAGTCTCAGGTTTAGCCTAGCAAATAATAAAGGCAAAAAGAACAAATGTTTAATCACACTAGGACCACAATGCAGGATCATAAAGATCTTGAGTATGTTGTTTTCAGCAAGCAGACTTGTGGGGGAAAACTACAAAGTATTTGTTAGCAGCAAAAGCAAGAGATCATAAGAGAAAAATAAACATCCTCCACAAAGGGAACAAGAAACAAATCACTCTGTAATCCTAAAATCATTGACAAAACAAACACTAACAATAATACATTGCCTTGTCTCCTATAATCACTCCTTTAAAGACATCATCAAATAGGCTAATAATTCTACTATTGCTAGAAAATTCAATAAGGCATTATTAATTTAATAACACTATAAACCAAGTGAAACCAGTATCTCAGGTGAACAAACACATACGACTAAAAAGCACAAGCAAATAGCTAAAAGACATATGCTAGGCAAACAGTTCTACACAGGACCAACAAAACAGGAAATGAATCCAAAGAAACCGGGCATACCGCAGCGGTAACAACAAGTCGACGAGTAGTTGGCTGCACTCGGAGAGACGGGAAGCTGTTTCCATTGAAGGAAACAGAGAAAGCCTTAACATTAGCTGCCCTGCTAATCCCCTGCACAAAGCAAGCACATATTCAGCAATCATTACAACTCAAAAAATAATTCCGCTAAACAAATCACAACACATTACGAACATCCAAACAAGCAAATCACAACACAATCGAATATCAAATCAAATCAAACAAACTACAATTAAAAAAAACACTGAATCGCCGCAGCACGTGCTCGGTCGGAGCTCATACACATCAGATCATATAGCAAACAGAAAAGTGCAAATCAATCACGTCATATCAGCTCCGTGGAAACGAACGGAAACAAGTGAGAATAGTCAAACCTGGCTTTGCTTGACGGAAACGGAGAGAGAAACAGATGATCCAGTTACGGACGCCATTGCCGGATCGATGGAGGACGGATCTGAGAACTGCGGAGAGAACGAGAGGGTGGCGGAGAGCACGAAGAGTGTGCTTGTTGCGCAGTGAGAGAGAAAGAGTTAGCGAGGGTTGAGAGTAGTGAATTTGCCGAAATGGAACCCCAGCGGCGTTTTATAGAGTTTTTTTTTTTTTTTTGGTATTTTTCCATTTCGTTTTGTACGTGTGAGAGTTTGTTGATCGTTGGGGCTGACTCGGCGGGCCTCGATACAATCGAAGTTTTTTTGAGTGTTTGGTTGCCAGCTTCAAGAATAAGACGAACTTGACGGGGGATTGCGGGCAAGGCAAAATTACATGTACGCAAAATGCCATAGTCAAATTCGTATACACTAATTAGTTTGGTTGAGATGAATGATCGTGCACTCTTGTCTCTTAAAATGTAAAGCATTTGAACTCTCTCTTGTATGAAAAAATTAATTTGACCATTATTTTGTCTCTTAATTGGGCCAGCTCGGTGCAACACAGAGATTAGTCTGAGTGTAGTATGAGGGCTTAAAGATGCCTCCTGCAATTATGACATGCTTAGGACACTTCGTGGCCTGGCCAAAATAAAATTGTATAGATAATTTTATTTGCTTAATTCGTAATGTGTTTTGTTAACTCGCAAATAATTGATAAATATAGATGTTTTAATACTATTTGATCTCTTCTTTCTTTAATTTTCTATTTATATATTGGAAAAAAATTTAAATTATGTTATTTTTGGTATATTTTCGCCCTTAAAAAGAAATTGTGAGCGTAAGACTATTTCTTTTCACTTTTTTTTTCTCTCACTCTCGTTTTGAGATAAAGGATTCCGTGTCTTTGAGTCTTGTTATTTGGGAGGTTTTTGTACTCATGGTATTAGAGCATCCCTACCAACAGTTTTTACAAGGTTTTTGTCAGTAAAAAAAAGTTGGGGAAGAATAACAACGTTGATGTGGATATGAAATTAATTAAATTATGGAGCAAAATTTCTCCTGCAACAGGATTTTGCCGGAGTTGCGAGAGAAGACTAAAAAAAAAAATGCCAAGCGCGTTTGGGCACACTTGATTTCTAAATGCAACTTTTATGTTTTCTTTTTTGTTAGAATTCATTTTTTCTCTTTTCTTTTTCTACTTTTCATCTTTCCTCACATTTTCTCTTTCATAATCACACTTACAAAAACTTCTCAAAAATCAAAAAAAAAATCTACTATATTACGGATGCTCTTATGGTAGAGGTGTTGGCGTGTTGCGTGTCAATGATGGGAAGAGACAAGTTTTGATGGTGGGAAGTTTGAAGGATGTGAAAAGAGTTTGTGAATGGAGAATGGTGATGGTAGTTTCAAGCATGGTGACAAGCTTAGAGCTTAAGGGTGTGTCTGGAAAGTAGAAAAAATGATTTCTAGAAAATGAGTCATTTTCCAAGAAAATATTTTCCTTTTTTGTGTTTGGTTGCAGAGTAAAAAACTGTCTTTGTATGTTTGATTCATTTTTCAGAAAATAAGCAGGAAAATGAACATAATCGTATAATTGAATAATTTAATTAATTTCTCTATGTATTTTAATTGAATACATAAAAATAGTTACACTTCTCTATGTCTCTAAAAAAAAAAAAGGTACACTGATTTGTGAAACCAGTGGCCGACTGGTTTTGGAAACCAGTCGCAGTCGCAGCGCCTGACTGGTTTCAAAACCAGTCGATCAGACTGGTGACCGATTTTGTCTGCTTAAAGAAGAAGATAAGAAGCTAAAGATGGCAATAAGATGAGATGAAGATGAAGAAGCTGGAGCGGTCGGATGCGGAAGGAAACAGAAAGAAGCTGAGTTGTAAGCAAAGCAAATTTCCGGAAAATGACTTCCCCAAAAGTCATTTTTTCCATTAACCAACAAGCTAATGTCCATTGACTTTATTTTCTTCTTCCTTCCCAAACACCATAAACCCGGAAAAATCCAGAAATCATTTTTCGGGTTTTCAAACACACCTTAATATTAGAAGTAAATGTTTTTTTTTTTTAAATGAGGGATGTGAGTGGAACTATGGCAGTAGGATTGCAGTAGCAGGAGTTGGCGGTCGCAGAAGCTAGCGGTGGTGGCGATGACAGACATCAGGATTGGCGAAGGCAGCGTCGTTGGTGGCTAAGAGAGGCGATGTAGTCCGTGGTGACGACAGATAGGAGGGGTGCGTGAAAACTAGGTTTTTGCGATTCAAATTTTATATCCAGTGCAGACTAAGTTATATTAATTTTATATTAATAAACTTTCCGTACACTTTCTGGTTCATTTATTTACGATTATGTCACCGTATTTTTTTTAATAATACACTACCATTGTTTGAAGAATAGTAGTAAAGTTATTTCTTTGCTCATTTTTGTACTAGTGAATGGTGATGACTATGATTAGCTAATTTAAAATAATGTTATAATCTATGTTAAGTTTTTAGAGAGTTAGAATTATGTTTGTGTCTTAGGTTGTTCATTTATTTAGGCTAATTATGTATATTGGTTATTGAATTGAGCTCTAACCTTTGTCATATATACATTGTTTAGATTTTGAACTTTATTGTACCATTTTTTGAATTTTGAAATCATTAGTTGAGTAATAATATTTTTTTTGTTTTAACCAAAAAGTTATACAATTGAATGTTCATATAAACTTGTGCCAAGTTTTTTACTTCTTTTGATTGAGGAAAGCATCACATAAAAAATTATTATACAAATTGCAACTACATAGCATCTAAACTATGAATACCAAAGTGAGATGAAGCTCGTAGGCTAAACTTGGGCACCTATCGGCTACCGGAGGTTAGGTTATGATCAACAAAATTTGACCCGCAAACTTTGTGAATTTGATCAATTAGCACGCAATAAAATTTTCTTAATTTTCCTAGAATTATACAAGCCTTTACACAATTTTTAATTTTTTATTTAAAAAAATGAACTAAAACTATTTAATCAATTGTCCCAAAGACTCAAACTATTAAACTTTTACCCAATAGCAAAAACTTGTGTGAATCCGTCGGTCGAATATTTAATTAATGATGCCAAAGATTTGACCCATTAACCAAAAGATTTGACCCATTAATCATAATTTTGACCTGTTTCACATATTGAGATCCGTAAAACTGTCTCACACAAATGTTATCCTTACCCAATTTACTGTAGCAACTTTTAGATTTAGAATGTTAATTAATTACAGTATTATCATGACAATGATTAGTAGGAAAATGTTGTTGTGCATTTATAGACTATAGTTGTATTAATAAATTTTGTGGAAAGTTAGTTCCATCCACTGCCCTGCCTAACGCCGTCCGATATAGTCATTGCCTGCCTAGTGCCTACATGCTACATCCATTGACTTTTTTTTTTTTTTTTAGTTTTTAATATATTTTCTTCATCTGTAATCAATATTTGAATTTTTAAAAATAAACTGTCATCTATAAATTCATGACAAAAAATAAAATTAACTCTAAAAAAATATTAATAATTAATGAGATTTCTTTGCAATTAGAGCTAAAAGTAATTATAATGAAGTAGGAAAATATTCAATTGGAAGTTGGATTACCTAAAAAAGTCAAATTGCACGCTCTTTCCCCCTTTTACGTAATCACACTATTGCAGATCCAGCCTAAAGTAGTAGTGTTTGGTCGCCTTTTTATTTTTCGACCGTTTTGGGTTTAAATATATGTTCTTTTTTTCGTTTTCTTTAAATCCCTTTAATACGTTAGGTTTCTCAATTTGCGCTACACTAATTCTAAATCCTTATAACCCTTACTTAAGGGCGTTAGTAGAAGTAAATCACGAGTCACTCAATTATACATCAATTGTTACCACTTGTATACTATGCGCACAAGGAGTCTTCATCACCTAAGGGAAACGTTTGAAACGATAACACTTAGGACAATAACGACACAAATGAATTAATTTGATTGTTTTAATTATATTAATTGTAATTTATTCTCTTTCAAGTACATCTATAGTATAAAATGTTGTACCTAACACTCTATTAAGAGAGCGATTAGTAGCCATGAAAATTCAATCTTTCTTGGAATTATAAATTTTAAAAGTGGAACAATTATTTCTAAGTTTGTTGCAGTCTTTCTTAAGAAAATTCAGGTAAATGAAAAATATAACTTCATCATATAAATGAAAGTAAATTCTACATGAAAAAGATATGATTCATTTTTACGAATGATAAATAATCTACTAAACTTCTTAATTATGTATTTATTATTTTTAGCTCCATGTTAAAAAGTATCATTTTAGTGTAACAAATTGAGTCACACTTGTGTGAGACCGTCTCACGGATCCTTATTCGTGAGACGGGTCAGGTCGGGTTAAAGCACCATGCAAATGTCATACTTATATGTGCAAATCTCACACTTATATGCTCAAATATAACACTAATCAAAAATACAATTTTTGTTACTTATAAGAGAAAAAGTAATACATTTTTCATAATAAGTAATGTTGACAAGTACCCCTCACTTATAAGGGCAAATATAATACTTTTGAGGAAAAATGTAATACTTTTAAATCGAAATGTAAAAGTATTGTATTTTCCCTTAAAAGTATTACATCTAGCCTAAAAAGTAACAAAAATTTTATTCCTTATTAGTATTACATTTAAACATATAAGTATGACATTTGTACATATAAGTGTTACATTTGCATCTTGACCCGGCCCGTCTCATGGTGAGACGGTCTCATACAAGTTTTTGCCTAACAAATTTATCTCTCTCGCTATTACAAATAATAACAAAATGATACAATATGGTAATTGACCCTTTCCCCTTCTTTTTAATTGACAGCTAAATGAAATGATTTGATGTGGGGTTAACCGTCCATTTTGATTATTGTGCAATTACTATTCCTTTTCCGTCGGAAAGTTCCACTCATGAATATATATATATTTTTTGGTGTTTCAATAAAATAAAATAAAGCCTAAATCAAAGCTAAATCATATTGTTTTACTTATAAGTTATAACTACTTAAACATGGCATACACGATGTTTTTATTTGGCACAAAATTATTACACGGAAGTATATAATTTACTCAATGCATATCATCAGGTAAGTAAACTTTATTGTCATTTAAATTGATGTATACATTAGACCCGACCTAACATGCAGAAGTCATGCTCTTCGATCTCGGGGATTGACTAATATAGACTCACCTAAGATGGGGAGGTCAGGTCAGCACTCAGCAGAGCGAGCTGTAACTGCCTGCTTTGTGCCCTAATCATGTGGGGCATTGATCAAACACACCTTGTATAAAAATATGTTCATTTATTTTGTTTAGATATGATTTTATCATATTAAAATACTAATTTTGTAATCTTTGAGCAATTAACACAAAATTTGTGATTTCCTTGTCTTTCTCAAATACTCTACTTTACATTTATATTTTTGGATCTTAAAATTTAATCAGATTAATTAGTTCAGGTCATCCCATATTAATTTTCACCATAAAATTAAAAAAAAAAAAAAAAAAAAGCACAATGGATTTTTGGAAGGAACTATTAAGCCTTGGGCTTTTGTACAGTTGTGCGATGGGGGGCTCTGGAAAAGGGAAACGCTTACTACATTGCACGTGACGGAGTGCTAAGCCATGAGGCTGCATGATTTGCCGGTGTGGGCCTACCATCCATTTTCCTTCATACGTAACTCTCAACAAATTCATAAATGCAACCAATATTAGAAAGTAGAACTCTTCTTAAAGTTTGTCATATAATAAGTGTCATATTATTAAATCTTTATTAATTTGTTATTTGTCGGTATCGATCACAATTACTTAATGTTGAGGTTATAGCATACAAGTTGATTAGAATTTAAGTTGACAATAATGGGATGCTTAGTTAAAATAACTCGATCAATTAAAAATATTATAAAATAGTTATGTTCAGGACACATGTTAGACCAGTAATTGCACAACACATCATAAATCGTGTCGTGTGATGTTTGTACAAGAAGTTGCTGGGTGGAGCTGACATCAATTGCGTGCATAGCACGCGCCTACTATGCGAGATTCTTGCGCTCCACTGGCAACTAACTACGTCACATTTCCCTTTTCTCTCTCTTCTTGATGACCCTACAAAAAAGCAGTATTGCAGAAAGACCTCAACTCTTCTCTCTCTTCCATCTATCTCCTCCACATAAGCTATGTTATCTTCAAAAATTGTGAAAAACCCACTAATATAGATACTCTAAACACAAATTGAGAGTCTCAACACTCAAAACAAGGGAAATCCATCCTAGATCTATCAGTTTGTAAGAATGTGTTTGGAAACCCGAAAAATGATTTCTGAAAAACATTTAATGGGTTTCAAGTGTTTGGCAAGGTTTGGAAAATTAAAGTCATGAAAATCAATTATGATCAAAGGGGAAAATCACATTGTTTTTATAGAAAATAACTTTCCTTTTTTTTTTTATAAGCGAAAGTCATTTTTCAGACATATTATCTTCACCTTATAGACATTCTTCCTCAACCAACTTTTCTGATCTAACTCATCGACACCAACTGGTCACCTTTTGCCGAAGAAAGCGACTAGTGGTCGCATTCTTTGAGATGGGAAGACGGACAATTCGCCTTCTCTGTCGCGTTCCATCTTTGGTATAAGGTGACCGACAACAGTTCGACCGTCGTCGGTCGTCGGTTTTTGTCTTCGGAGCTGACCGGATAAAGTTTAAGGTATTTGACAATTTTTTCTGCTCATTTTTTGAAAATTGAATCAAAAACACCAAGAAATTTTATGGAATGCAACCAACACTAGAATTGAAAATATTATATGAAAAATAACTCATTTTTCAAAAGTCATTTTATGGTTTATAAACACACCCTAAATTTGCGCACAATAACAATACTTGTAATGTTGTGAACTAATCTTCGCCATTAATAGAATAAATTAGTGTTTATCAATACCAATATATATGTTAAGTTCTTTAACATTATATTTCAAATATCAATAATTAAGTATGTAAATGCCAAAGACCTTGTGGAGTCAAATGTTGACTCTTTGTGCTTCAGTAGGTTGAGAAAGTAGCTATGAACAGATACTACATTGTATCAGAGTCAGTAGTACTCAAAAAAAAACTACAATGTAATAAAGTCAGTAATATTAAAAAAAAATTAAGTATGTAAATGAAAATTTATAAATATTTTATGCAATTCCTTTTTAGGTTAATAATTAAACTTTCAAATGGATCTTCTAAAATATGGAATAAAATGTCATTTAAAATTCATTCAAGACTATACCAAAAATGAAAAGTACTCATACATAATTTATGGAAAGTGTTACTTGTATTTTTAGAAATATAAAATCTTATCCTTAAAAGAAAAAAAAATCTTATTAAACTATTTGTATATACTGATTTCTTGTTTTGAATACTATTGACCCTGTTAGATGTAGTATCTGTCCAGGGTGGGAGAATCACTTCATGCCACTTGACCACAAGGCCTTTGGCATTAATTTTTTTTTTTTTATGACAAGAGAAATTCATATCCACTATCTCATAGCCCGTAAAACACACCTGAGAGATAAACTGCACTGTAGCGAATATTGTCAAGAATAAAATTTATAACTTTCTAGTACGAGAATCATATTTCACCTCGACCACTCATTTTCTGGACTATTTGTATTGATTATTTGATTAAATAAAAAAAATTGACTATAAATTCTACAATAATCATACTTCATCCACTCAACCATCCATTTTGGAATTACAATTTTCCTTTTCTAAAATTGAGTAAATGTACAATTTAAATTTTTATTTTTTATTTTTTATTTTTTATTTATCGATTTTTTCCCGGTTAATAAAGTCACCCCATTTCACTGTCTCCGTTCCGTTCCGTTCCGTAACGGCGATCTTTGCACGGAGTTTCAACCGCTCCATTACAAAATCTCACTAAAGCCTTACTAGTTACTACTACTGAAACCACCAGCCCATCACCTCAACTAATCTTCCATTTCTCTCTCCCTTCAAACCAACGATTTCCTGTAAGTTTCTCTCTCTACAATGTATGTATATATTTTATACATAGTGTATGTGTATGCATATTTTTGCTATTTTTAATAGATTTTTTGGAGTAAATTGTACGTTGTGTCCTTGATCACTGTTGTTACATCTGGAATTCGTACATTTCGTTGAGGATTTCTGATTTTCTGAACAATGCGATTCGTGTAATTGAAGTTTTTCCGGTCGTTTTGGTGGTTACATGGTGGCGTATGTGCGTGTATATAGGTACTGGTACAGAAGAGGAAGTATTTGTTTGGTAGACATAGCCACATAGGTGCATACATCCTTACCTATAAGCGTCTTTTCAGAGTGTGGATCTGTTGAGTTGAGGTATTTTTTAGTGAATGTTTGATTTCGGTTTTCACATTTGCTTTGCTGAATGTTTGTTTGGCTCGAGTTGTCTGCAAGTGATTGTTTGCTTTTGAGGGGGATTTGAGTTGAAATCGAGCGCTGTTTAGTTGAGGATTTTGAGAACGACAATTGAAAAATATGAAATTATTGCTTCATTTTCGCTGTATCTGAATTGCATTGAACTTTTTCTTTTTGCGCATTCCTCTTGACATAAGAGTGTGGATTTAGATTTCCTGATTGCCAGTAGTAAGTTGTAGTGTGGTTACATCATAGGGATTTCAGGTGAGGAAGAATGACAGGCAGACAGCTGGTGGTGATTCAGCCTCCTGAACTCAAGTTCACTTGTAAGTTCATTAAAATGTTTTGTCTGATTATGAGAGGAAAACCTTAGCATTCATTCCATTTTTGTACTTTGCTATCTGGATCATGTAGTATTTCATGGCTATTGAGTGAAGAAAATCTTTATCTCTAAAGGAAAAAATCGAATGTACTTGACTACTTGTGACTTAAAATGATTAATTTCATTTGGATGATAGATCATCTGTGAAGTGTAATGAGGATTTCAGTTTTGCGATTGACAGACATATACTAAATCTTTTTCAGCTATGATTCAGCTATATTGCTGCTTAACTCTCCATGCTTTCTGCTTGTGTTCCAGAGGAACTGGCCCTGCTAATAGAACATATATATTACAAATTTTATAGCTTGTTTGGCCTTATCTTCTTTTATTCTTGGTGGCACATTATTTATGTTTTAGTAATTTGCAGAATGAGTGATTTGAGACTTGTAGGCTTTATAGCTGCTAGTAGCCTAGTATTTTTTGTATCAGTATGAAATATGAATATCGTGGTTCTTTTCTCTGTCTGTTTTGCCTTGTTTGATCATCCTTTTTAACATCTTAAGGTTCTTCTGTCTTTCTCTGTTATGTTGTTCATATATTATAAGCTTACCATTAGATGTACTTGTGCCTTTCATTTGAATGCTCTTATGTTCTGACACTCTTTTTTCCTGTTTCAGTTGAGGTGATGAAACAAAGCTCATGTGTTGTTCACTTAACCAACATTACAGATCAATATGTAGCTTTTAAGGTGAAGTGAATTTCAACTTTTACCAAATGATGTGGGGTTTCTATGGAATTAATTTCTGCTAATTCCAATTATTTAATTAATCTTGTACCTCAATCATCTGTATGTGACTGTTCTCTAACAGAAATAAACCCTGATACAAGTTATGTAACAATGATTCCTTTTTATTTCCCTTTATTGAAGATGTTATGTGAGAATGAGTGCATTCCACTCTTTTCTATATAGACCAATGGAAATCTGGTTATTTTGCAGGTGAAGACAACATCACCTAAGAAATACTGTGTGCGACCCAATATAGGCATCATCAAGCCAAAAGCAACAGTTGAATTCAGAGGTATATGCATTCCCCTATTTTATGTTTCTTATATAGTGTTTAAGTCTCCACAATTATGCTTATATTTGGGTATACTGCTTTTATGTGAGTTCTGGATCTATAGTTAGGAACAAAGTACAAATATCTACTGGAAATTTAACTTTGTTAATTGTTGTGGCATTGTATTTCAGTGTACTGTTGTTATTATTATTATTATTATTATTATTATTATTATTATGAGAGTACTGGCTTTATAATAGAATGAATGCTGTAAAATTTATCTCAAACTTGATGCTCTCTTTTAGGAGGGCACCTATTTGGGATGACTAAAATCTTTGTGATTCCATACTCTATCTGCACTGACATCTAATTTATGTGCCCCAGAAGCTACAGACTAGCATCGATTTTTCTCATCAGCTTTTACTGGCTATTCTAATATATATCAGTTTGTGTTTCTTAAATGTCCTAACTGGCACATATCTTCTTTTGTAATGAAGTTACTATGCAAGCTCAGAGTGCAGCTCCATTTGATATGCAATGCAAGGATAAATTTTTGATTCAGAGCACAGTTGTCCCCTTTGGGAAGATGGAGGAAGTTATGCCTGAAATGGTAACATTCTGATACCACAATCAATGTTCTATTACTATGACTATCTAGTTGTTTCTCAGTTTAAATATTTTGTTCCTCTCATTAGTTCACAAAAGATGAAGGGAAGTACATCCAAGAGAACAAGATAAGGGTCTTTCTGATCAGCCCACCTCAGTATCCAGTTTTGCAGCCTGTTAATGGAGTCCTAAAGGAAGAGTCTCCAGACAATACTTCGACTTTGAAGGAAAAGTTGCCAATTGGAGTTGAAAACCTACCTCCACCTCATACGGTACTATAATAGATCATTGTAACTTAACCTCCATGCAAATAGTTAGCCAAATTTGGATAAGTAGTGTTGTTTCTTTGTCTTGTGAATTTTTAAAATAAGCCATCAGAAAAAGTTACAACTCCAGACAAATCCATCTCCAGTTTCACACTGTTGTGTCTGTATATTGTTGTAACTCTGGTTTTTTATGAACTGATAGTATTATCTGATATAACTCTGTAGTAAGTTGTCATTGCCATTGTTAGTCTTAACCGACAAACTCCAAGGCGGTCTCATTCTTGAAATGGTCTTGATGATAAATAGAGTAATAGCCTACAGAACCAGACAAATGTTTTCTTGCTAACACATTATGATGAATTTCCAATGAACGATCTGAATTTGTTTCCCAATGGCAGCTGATTGATAACAGTGAGGATACCAAAAATGCTGCTGGCAAAGAGGATCCAAGGTTAGGAAATGTTTTGGATGTTGCAGACTTGGCACATCCTAAGAGTGATATCAGTAGTGATGAGCTTGCAGAATCAAGATCTTTGGAGGATGTTGCTACAATGAAAGTGACATTTTCCAAAGACTTTGAGGAGATGAAGGCAAAACTAGGTGTAGAGCAAAGATCTGTGGAGGATGTGAAAACAACAAATGAAGTGTTTTCAAAAGACTTTGAGGAGGTGAAGGCAAAGCTAGATGTAGAGCAAAGATCTGTGGAGGATGTGGAAACAACAAAAGTAACATTTTCAAAAGACTTTGAGGAGTTGAAGGCGAAGCTAGGTGTAGAGCCAAGATCTGTGGAGGAAGTGGAAACAATAAAAGTGACATCTTCAAAAGACTTTAAGGAGTTGAAGCCGAAGCTAGGTGTAGAACCAAGATCTCTGAATGGTGTGGAATCAATAAAAGTAGCATTTTCTAAAGACACTGAGGAGTTGAAGCCAAAGCTACAGGCAGAGTTAATATCATCTGAGGATGTGGAAACAAAAAAAGTTACATTTTCCAAAGACATTGAGGATTTGAAGGCAAAGCTAGGTGCACTGAATTCAAAGCTAATTGAGGTTAATATTCTCTTTCTTGATTTATCCATTTCCGCTTTCCTAATTTTGCCAACATTCTTATTACTGAAGAAAATTTTGCAGTTACAATCTCCTCTTCCTTAATTTCAAGTGTTGCTACATATTGCCCATTTGTTTCATTATTTATCAGAATGCATGAACTAGGAACTTATGAAATGTTCATTACAGGCGGAACATACAATTTCAAAACTAAACCAAGAAAAGGAAAATATTGCTCAAGAAAAGGAAAATCTAAAGCAGGAATTGGTTTGTATCTCTCTCTCTCTCTTATCTTTCTCTCAACTATGAATGGGATTATTATAAAAGTCCAATGTCTATTGACTGTTTTCCTTGATAATAACCAAGGCACAGATCACATATAAATGTTCATTTTTAGTATATTGAAGGTTAATTTTTTAGTCTAGTATATTAAGAATGAACTTACAATACATTAAAAGTGAACCTTAAAAAACTGAACATGTATGTTAGTGGTACACCTTGCAATGTAAACCGTGCTCCCCAATATAATGATTGGGGTTAGGCCATGCCACAAAAAGATTGTTGTATTTCTGTAAAATTTGGGGTTTTGATATTTTGCAGGTTTTGTTTAGGAAAAAGACAGGTGTAACTGTAAGGAAAGTTCAAGTGGGATTTCCCCCTCTATTTCTTTGCATGACAGCACTGGTTGGTTTGGCTGTGGGGTTCCTCTTGCGTGCTTAATGGAAGAGAACGTCATGATTCCAGATCGGGTTGTTGGAACCTTTTCGGAAGTTAAGTTAAAACCTTTACTCACTCTTAAACATGTGTAACTGTAGTAGTGGTATTGTACTCTTGTCGATTATTCAAATGGGGAAATGCTTTCCAGAATTGAATGGTGAAGACTGATTAGGGCCTTCTCTATTTTTAATAAGATTGTTTGTGAAATGTGTTTCTAGCAATAGCAACCAAAATGAAGTTTTTATTATAAAATGTTCAATGTAGTTCTTATTGTTAGTTATATCTGTTACAAAATGTTTTGTTATCGTAAAATATCTAAATTTAGTCCGTTGCAAGTTATTATATAATAAAAATAAAATGGTGTTTTATGGTTATACCATCTCTAACCCCAAACACTATTTTCCATCAAATTTTACATCAAAGAAAATATTCTTTGAATATTTTTATGCAAAAATTTTTTCATCTCCCACTCGTTTACACAATTATATTCATACACTAAAATAATTTATATTCTTATAATTTAAACTTTAATAATTTTAATATAAAATATAATTTTGATATAAATAATACGGAGTAATATTTTAAAATTGAATTTATGTTTTTATGTATTTTAATTTTTAATTTTTAATTAATCTATAGTCAATATTATTATTGTTTTACGCATCTCAATGAGATCTTCCTTTATTAATAATATAAACTTTTAAAAGAAAACAATTAAAAAAAGAAAAAAAGATTATAAAAAGTTCACTATTTTGGTGTAGAATTTGGGGTCTTCTTTGGAGTAAAGTTGCACTATTTTTACACCAAAATGGGGTTTTGCCTTTGGTGTCTTCTTTTGGAGATGCCCTAAGGTTACTAGGGAAGTAGGGAGAGGCTTTGAAATTCATTTAGAAAATAAATAAATCAATAAATAAAAATTCAGAAATTTTAAATACAACATGAAGACGTGTTTACATACAAATTACACACCAATTTGGTGGTTTACAGAAAGGCCTCAGAATTGGGAATTCAGCAAATGCCATATACTGATGAATGGCTCAGTGTAGCCCAGAGTAAAGAACTAACTGAAAAGTGAAAACATACCAAAAATAAGCACACTTCTACTTGCCAATCTATAAAGTCGACACCCTAATGCTATCAGTGCTGATATACTCAAGACATTCAAAAAATATTAACAGGAAACAAAACTACAAAACGCAACAAAAGCCAAACTTTCTTCCCATGTCTAGGATGGGCGGGCAGATAGTGCATTCTCTTTCAGTGCGCCCATTGTTGTTTGTTCTGTTCTGTTCACGGGGCAGATAGTGTAGTGCAGTGTGCTTCTCTTTCACTGCCATTGTGGTTCATTCTGTTCAGTAGGTGAGCCAGGGACATATGGTACAAAGCCTCGTCCACCAAAGACAGGTCGCATGAATGCATCGTCGAATTTTCTCCAATAGTAGTGGATCGTGTGGGACGGTGTTGTCAGCAGCATGCGCAAGCTGTTTGGACGTGGTGGCACGTGGCCATCTAGGTCGACCTCTGAATCCAGAAGAGGCACAGTGAATGATTTTGGAGTGACTGGTTCGGAAGACACCATTCTGCTTAGGTGTTTTGGTGAGGGCAGCAAGATTCTGATCAAAGGTTTGGTTATCAAACCAAAAACCTGTACGAGCCCCAACAGGATTTAGATGCAAGATCCTATTAATATTAATTAAAAAGGACAAAAGAATCACTAGATACTTTATCGTATAGTTTCAATACACAATTGATTGGATAATTTGACAAGGAGCACGAGTCCCAAGGTTTTGGGCCAATGAGGGATGTTGGGGTGAAGGGTCCGAGACTCAACTGAGACATCCACAGCCCAACACGCCTTAGCCCATGGAGCTTCAATCCGTGAAACCTAGTCAATCCAACTAACTTGAGACTAAGAACTAGCCGTTGTGGACCGTTGCCAAGACCAAAAGACTTGGATCAGCTACAGAATGTAGAGTTAATGGCCTAGCACTTTGCTCAGCCACTTCTTGTCCATTGTAGCTTTAGTTATTTAAGCTTAGATCATTGTACTAGCTTGGAGATTAGCTACTCTATACTACCCAAGCATTATATTCCGTTGTAATACTACCCCAAAGCAATCTAATACAACATTGGTTTCATGCCATATTCTATATTCTCTTTGGCCCTATTTGGTAAATGGCGGATCCACCAATTTTTTGCGTTTTGACAGTCAAAACGCCCAAAAAAAAGATTGGTAATTCAGCAGTTTGGAACAATGTTTTGCTCCAAACCGCTGAATTTGCAAACACTACATTTGCAGCTTTACAGTTGGTGTTTTGAGGAAAGGGGAGCCATTAAGTCTCCTCCTTTAATAGAGGAGCCTTTTGGCTCTTCAATGCTCGCCCATCCGATGTGGGAATGGATGAGCAAGCTTAATGTTATGGAGAGCCTCAACGCTCCAATCCCACTTTTCCCACCGATGTGGGAAAACAAATGGGAGCCGCATTTATTTTTTATTTTATTTTATTTATTTATTTATTTATTATTATTATGTATACCTTTATAGGTCATTTTAAATGTTAACCGCTAACCCTAAACAACTAATTTTACCAAACATTTTTTTACAAATCGCTGATACAATCTGCTGGTCTAAACCGCTAACACAATCTGCTAACCGCCAATTGCCAAACAAGGCTTTGTGCATTTCCATATATGGTTTGAATTAGAACCATCGACAACTTTTGCCAAAGACTACACTTTTTGTTTTTTGTTTTTTATTGTGCACTCTCTTTAGATTTATTTTATACCACATGGAAATATTGAACTAGTGGCCACGTGGCCTGTGTTAACTAAATTATAGGCTGGTTATCATAGTTGTGGTATATGGAGTAAAACTGCTTTAATGATATATACGGGCACAGCAAAATGTAAACTGAAGATGAGAGTGCCTTACCACAGTGCTGAAAAGAACAACTGTAATTGTGCTCGTGATCATTATTGCATTCTCACGTAACTGGGTGTAGCCAGACCTTGTAAACTGCAGAATATTATGTAAATAAATTAAGATAAGAAACCTAGTCCTCGAGGCACTCCCACAGCAATGATATGATGGGAAACTACTGAAAGGCAGCACAAGTAGAACTATAATTGCTAGTCTACGTTTATATGCCCATCATCTGCATCAGACAACATATTCATCAAATTATAGAGAGCCACACATCTTACCTGGTTATATGCAAGAGCCATTGAAACAGCACCTCGCATAAGCCCAGCCCACCATATTATAAACTGTAGAAGTAAAGTAAATCAGTGAACCGTATAAATAGAAAAATAAGCATAAGTTGGATGTTTTAGACTCATACCTGCTGCCTAAATCCAATCTTTTCACCCCGGGACTTCTTGATCAAGTTGGACAAAAATGATAAGGGGAATACAAAAGCTGCTCTTCCAACCAAAACCAGACCCAAAAGTATTGAGCTAACTTCAACTGATGTTCCGGGGCTGAAATGAAAGAATTGTGAAAAGTAAGGCATCCACCGAGCAATTGTTAAAACTCCATCTATATATAGTTTTACCATGAGACAAGCTTCTTTAATGATGGAAAGCATACCTGTCACTTACAAACTTCCATTTTTCAATGTCTAAAGCATCCATGCCAACATAAAGGAATATAAATATCTCAGCAATAAACGACAATGTAGCAAATGCATGCCTGCAAAACAAGTTGAACACAATACATTAAAGATAGTCACTACAACAACTTCTAATCTGCTTCCAGAAAAAAGCAGCAGAGAGTAAAATAACTTGGGATTGTTATAGAATGACATACTTGGTTGTGACTCTAGAACTTTCAGTGACATTGTGCCAGGTGTAATGTGACATCACAATCCCACTGAAGAAGACAGTGAGGATGGCACTTAAAGAAAATAACTGCAAAATATTAATTGTCAGTGCAAGAATAATTACACTCCTAATTACTCCATGACAAATAATAAGAAACTAAATTTAGCACAGTTGGGGATGTTTAGGAACACTTACTTCAGAGAGCATATATGATAAATAAGCCATACAAATCATAATAGCAATCTCACGATCAGTGGAATGCCTAGAATACACAACACAGTTAGCAATATGTAGTAGTTTTGTTAAAAAACAAAAAACAAAGTGACATGTTAATTGCTCCCAGACATTTGTGAGTTCTTTCTTTAGCATACAGAATGTGATGTAATCCACATATCATGAGAACAGACAGCACTCTTCATTGTGTTAAAAGCTTATTCATAATGTCAATTCCTCTTTCACTCTCATAGACAAAAACTGATGTCCCATACTTTGGTAATTACAGACATCCTACAATAGGTTTGTGAAAACACATTTACAAGTTAAATTGTTTTCAAACCTTCCAAAGTAGAGCTTCTTAATAATATATGCACTCAGCAAACCCGCCTGCAGTAGATGAGAACCAAATGTTATCATCACATCAATCAATGATCAAAATATCTTATACTGTACTAGGGAGAGAGACTCACGACGACTCCAAGGAGAGTGCTCAAGATAAATAAGTACAGAAAGTTTCCAAATAATTGCAGAACCACCAAAGTGTTTATGTTAGATAAGTCAAAGTTCTGAACTGCATTGAACAGGACAATGGACGTGGCATCATTTACAACTCCTTCCCCAAAAACTAGACTGTAGAGTAGAGGTGTTTCATCCTGATTGAGTACCTATATAATCAACAAAATACATAAGGTTGGGTAAAAATGTTTAGTACTCCAACCTCCCAAAGGCATGACAGCGGCATACTTACTTGCAAAGTGCACACAGAATCTGTTGCAGAGAAGATTGCTCCAATTGCTGGATACAGAAAAAGATAGATTGATTAGGAGACAGAAGCAGAAATCATATCACCATTTCAAAAAAAAACCAACCAAAAAAAAGAGGAAAAGGAAGCAGGAGTACCAAGATAATCTCCTATCTCGAGAGAGCCAATATTCATTTTTTTGAAGATGCCAATAGCTCCTGGTTAAATGAAAAAGGATATTCATTACTAATAAAACCATCATGAAAACAAGTCAGTAGAGTCTTGTCTACCAGTGTATTATAAATTTATCCTCACACCCTTGAAATGACAAATCAAGAGAACATACGTCATACAAGACTTTTGGAATTGTTGCATTTTTAATTTCTTTAATTTTACAGAAAAAATTAATGTGACTATCCGAGTTTCATGAGGTAGAGCACTATTACAAGTTTATGCATTGCTAAAAGTGTAAGGAACAGCAACAGTCAAGGAAATGTCATAAGAAACTGCTACAAATCAATGAGGTAGTGTTATAAGTCATTTCAAACTGCTGCATGCTAAAAGACTAAGTGCTATAAGTAGCTTCATGCCTTCATCTGTGAATCGGGTTTGGGTCAAGAGGATTCAGCATACTTAATAAAAATTACAAGGAATACATGTAGACAGAGTAGCTTACCCAATGATATGATGATAAAGGATATCAAGGTACCAAGTGCTCCAAAAAGCATAATAGTTGAGATATTACGAAAAAATTGTTTCTTTTTCACCTGAAACCTGTCAACATTGCAAAGGGTGAAAATGAAAATGAGTAATTGATGCAATTTAAATAATAGTAGCAGTCAGTTAAAACAAAATATATTAGATAATACTGCTTCAAAGAGAAAATTTGTGTGATTGATAAAATGAGGCTTCATTGAGAAAAAGTGTGCAAACTAACTCAAAATGTAATGTAAAGTTTGCAAAATGAAGATAAAAGAAACTATTATCAGATACGACATAATTGATAACCACCTAAGTTCTTGCTCAAAAACAGACTTCTTGAGATTATCTTAAATTAAACAAGATTTTCAACTTTAGATATTTGGTCATTTTCACATTTTCTATATTACTCCATAGCGAAAGGGTGACATAATAAATTTTATATATAGGAAAAGGGACAACCACACTTTCCGATTCATTAAAGCTAGTGGCCTATTTGTTTCTATGCCACCCCCTATTCTGGACCAAAACATTTGGTACCGTTTGTGAACAAATAATAAATGGAAACAAAAAAGTGGAAGAGATGCGTGATTTTCAAAAATCTCCCTATGTGATTTTCAACTTCATTGATTGCAATGGCAGAAAGTTAATGTGATGAAACCCTGCCAATCCAAAAAAAAAAAATGACCTAATTATGCACCACTTTGGCAGAATTTCTTAAACCATAAGCACAAAGGAAATGTTTGACACCCTTAAAAAATGAATATATTCCACTGAGTACAAAAGTCATATACTATAATAGAATCACATAAAAGATGTAGCACAGCATACCCTGCATTAAAAATGATTGGTGGAAGAAGATAGATGAAGAAAAGATCTTCACTGAAAACTAAAATATGTGAGCTTGTTCCTCCGGAGGTAAGTAGAATAACAACACCAGTACATATTCCCTGCCAGCCAGAAAGGCGAAATACATGTTAAAAAAAATAAAAAACAGAACTTAACTTATTCTCAACAGCAATCAAGCAATCAATTGACACTGGCACACACACACACAAACAATAAACATTCAAACTCACAATCATGAGAGCAGTAATGGATTCATTCATCCAACGGCTTTCTTCCAAGAGATGGCCAATAATGATACACGCACAGATAAGAGCCACAAATAGGTTTATGGACACCACTGAGCCATGATCGGAGGTTGTTAACAGATTCATCTTCGACAATAGTGTCCCAACGTCAACTCCCATTTTCCCAACTCCTTTTATAAAATCTTCAGCAATTCACCACTAAACAAACAAGCTTCTCCAGCACTTCAATTCGAAATTCTCGCAATTTCATACGGTATCCGCTCCTGTTTTCCACAAAATCAGAAACTGAAACAACTTTAATATGCATTCAAGGCTTTTATACATATAGCACGTGCATATACAAAAGAGATTGAACTGCTTAGATCAGACAATCACACGAAACTTCACAAACTGAAGCGTACACTACACTTCAACAAAAACACAAACACGTACGAAGCTTAGCTGAAGGACTTACCGGAGGAAATCGGACTCAGAGCAGCGCTGAAACTGAGCTAGAAAAACACCGCGAAGTTCAACCAGATCTCAAATTGGAGGAAAACCTCAACAATCTGTTGAAAACTCCAGCCAAATCCTGTGAAATTCTCAAAACTTTGCTTCTTCTACTGTCACGAGCTTTTAGCCTCTAAAAAGCGAATTTCGCCTAATCAACTTTTGAAGCAACCGATTCCTCTAGAGAGAGAGGAAGAGTTGGGTAAGCAGTGGAGAGGAGAGAGAAATGGAGGAATATATAGTTTGGCTGGCATGGAGAAAGAGACTCAACTTCAAACCCAGAACGCCGATCTCAGCCACTGGTGGTTTTGAACCCCGTGGACAAGTGGCAGCGCCTCAATTGTTGATGTTGTGCTATGCTGGGACCTGTTTTAAACTTGAAAAAATCTGTAACCACTATTTAAAAGTTAGATATTTTATAATCCGCTCAAATTAAAATGTTCGAACAAGAGTTAAATTTTAAATTTTGTACTCGTACTTTTTAAGCATTCTCCAAAGAAAGTTGAGGAAACATTCTCGGAACAAGTCAAGAAAAAAATAAAGTAATTGAATCCAAAAAATGACTTCCTCACTTCCCTTTTCAAAAAAAGTCATTTTTTTTTAGAAAAACTAAGTTATTTTTCCTTTGCCTAGGACCTTGTAGTCCAGTGGCATCAAACCCTTCCCTTTATACGGGAGGTGGTGGGTTTGAGCCTCAGTGGAAGCAATATTGACTTTTGTTTTTCAATAGGTTGAGAAAGTAGTTATGAATAGATAATGCATTCTAATAGAGTTAATAGTATTAGAAAAAAAAGCTATTTTCCTTTAATCGAAAATTATTTTTACTGAAAGATCATTTTTCGATTTTCAACACGCACCCTAAAAGTAAGGAGGAGAATTTAGTCTAATTAGTATTTTCGTTTTTACAACAAAAGTACGTAGGATCTATGATGTATTTCCACGATATTGAAAAAAAAAAAAAGATTATGAAGATGCAGAAGCCAGAAGAACGTGGCTGCCAATAAGACCATCATTGTTCCGAATAACGCGTGGAATATTAGAACATCCCTTAATTACAGCAAATTGCCAAAAATATGTACTGATTTTTAGCAAAACTTTAATTAAATATATAAATTTTAAAAATATAACTAAGATTTCTAACGCCTAATTTTATACTTGATATGGATTTTTTTCGAGTATACCTCCCTCCTCGTACTATACATATGTTCAGAACTTGGGCAGGTTGCCGAGAGGGATCGTTCCTGATCTTTACCGACCAACTAGCTCAACGTTCTCGACCAAAAGGCGACGACCGAGCTGAATCGAGGTTGTAGACTTGTAGTAGCATTTCATTGCTTATGGACCTGTCCCGACCAGTTCAGGTCAGGACGACCCACTCAAACAGGCTTGCTCGGGCATGTGAATCTGGATAACTCATCAGTTGGTAGTCAGGAATCTTAGAACACGTGGTCGTCAAGGCACTGTTCCCGAGCCTACCCACCGCATGCGCAACACATGTGACATGTCAATCATGCGGAACGCCTGACATGTGTCCCTCCTTCCCTATATATAAATACCACATTTATGACAAGGAGATGAGACTTTTGGCATTTTCACATAACCTATACAAGCTCGGGATCGTCTGACCTCTTGCCAGACATCGAGCTTAGGCACTTAAATCAACAAGCAGACAAAAAAATGATTCTTACGCAATCTGACCTCGATACTAGTATGTATTTGTGGGCATCACCTTATTTACCACATCAATACATTTAAGTTTTAATATAGACAGAATTTGTATGATTTCGTTCTAAATTAGATAACATGATAACGATTTGTTTAAATATACTCAATATTAAAAAAATCAATACTGAGTCTATATTCAGTTTTGGTAAAAATATTAAAATTTATCGACATGGTATCCCCATGTCATCTTTTATTCTTTCATATATTTTACTATAACAAAATTAATCAAGTTTATAAAAAGTAAAATTCAAATGAAGATACTTGTATGTGTAGATGAGATGGCGCGAATATCTTATAACTTAACAATATGTCATTTTCCATCCATATACCGTAGCCCTTTGACAATTGGCCTCGATTCTTACGCGCTAGATGCAATGGTCTTTTTTGCTCCAAGTATAACAGTGTTTAGTCAAGTCCAAATATTCCGCTATTTCAATGAAAAATAATTGCTTATTAACTCCAAAATACCCGTCATTATATTCAATCTCCGCAGCCATTACCCCTCTCCCTCCAAGTTTCCAACATTAGCAACCAAGCATTTAATAACCTAAGAGAGCAACATAAAGAGAAGTAGATGTCTTTTCCAATACGAGGAGAAGAAGAGAATTCATAATTGAATTTTTGTAGTTGCAATAACATGTTACAAAACAAAACAAAGACCATCTAGGTAATTGAATTGAAGGGGAAAAACATATGAGATTTACTTGTCAATTCAAAGCGGTCCATTATCTTGTATAAGCAGATGCCCTTCTCTCCTCCACCACATGTGATATGCTGATAATCGGATAAGCACTGCCTAGATGGGGCTTAGCTTGCAGACTTGCAGTTTCTGTCATGGCCGAGCCGGCATCCATGCCCACCATTTCTTGTCATCTTTCTATTTATTATCACTAAACAAATCTTCAAGGAAAAAACAATCTACTTTACCAGCCGGAGAAAGAAATAAAATAAAATGGACCCATGTTAATATATACTCTGTATTTGAGTGGATTAGCAGTTAGAGCATCCACACCAAAAGTTCTTTCAAGGTATTTTAGAATATTAAAGCCAACATGAAAAAGAGAAGTAAGAGATCGAAGAAATGGTTTCATCTGCAAAATAGAATTTTTGAAACAGTAAAAATACATTGGAAATAGTAAAAGTACATTAGAACAATAAAAGTACATTGGAACAGTAAAAGTCCATCCGTTTGCCTTTCATTTTAACGGTTTGTCTTTCCCTCACATTAAAAACTATGCAAAATATGAACTGATATTGATGCTCTTACACTTAAAAGTTATCTTCTAGTAAAATCATATGCAATATAATGCGCGTTGAGGTCTTTATGTGAATAAGGTATATTACTATATTTCCTCAGGGTCTAGAGGGCAAGTTCAGGGATCTAATGTTATACTTCAATACTGACAAAGTTTGGAAACATGAGTTATTAAAAAAGAACAAATTTTAGTGCATTGATCTAATGGATGAGAAGTCTCATTTAAGACTTGCTTTATAATGGCAAAGTGAGGTAGAGTTCGATTTCGCTAACCCAACAAACATTGACGGTTTGGATTTGAGTTGAGCTCATTACACACACAAATGTACAGTTTAGTGTTGAGTCTTAAAGTTAAATTGGCTCGATGTCATAAGTGTATTGATATTGAGTCTCGAAATTATATTGACTTAGTTTCTACAATTTGATCTTGACATTTGAAACTAAATTTACTGAATTTATTTTTCTGCAAGTCCCCTAACGTGTTTATAGGGTTCAAAATATAATTTGTTTAACCATGATTATTAGAAAAAACAAAAATCAAAATGGTTAGTGGACTATGATTTGATAAATATTTGCCAGGTGTATTATTGAGCAATTGACAGATCTTTTAACCTGTCAAATCATGTTCATGCTTTTCTTGCTCCACATGTAAATTTATGGAAGAATGCATGGATCCATGGAAAGTTTGAAACCCTTTATGCGTTGAGGTTCGGTGTATTCGGACAACTTTTATAATTAGGAAAAGTCTTTCAATTTCATATCACACTAGTATTTTACCCGTGCGATGCACGGATGAAATTTTTTTATTAGATATTTTAATAATAAATTAGAGGTTAAATTATAAACAATAAATAATTATCATATTTTTAGTGTATATTTGTTCAATGATAAGATAAGTGTAAAAGTATGAATAATATATTTCTCGATATTTAATGTCATTACTATCTAAATAAATATGGGAAAAAGTGTAAATAATTTTAAAAATCATTAAGATGATTAAAGATTCTTGGAATCAAACTGTATTTAAATGTTTTTTTAAATTACTTGATTTAAAACAGTTTTGTTCCCATATTTTTTTTGTTGTATAATAAATATGTTTGAATAGTTTAAAAAAAAATAGTATACAATAGTCTGGAATTAAAAAAAATCTCGAAATTAAAACATAATTACTTTAATTACTACTGTAGTAAATTTTGTTTTGAAAGTAAAGAAGATACTAAATTTAATAACAATTATAAAGTTAAAATATTATTTTAGATATGAAGTCGAATATTTACAAATTCTGAAAAACTTCCTTGTATACAATGTTTGCTGTTAAAGTTTTTCTGGTGCTTTCACTGTCACAAATCAATATTTTCAGCCCTTCTGGAGTAGTGACCCTAGAAACTGCAACATATAATTGTCCATGACTAAAGACAGGTTTTTTCAAGAATAGGCCTACATGATAAAGCGATTGTCATTGACTCTTATTAATTGTTATTGCATATGAGACAATTAATGGAAATTGTCTTCTTTGAAATTTAAACGGCAACCTCAAGTCTGATGGAGTAAGTGACATTCTCGGTATGAGTACTTTCTCACCTGCACTGGTTCCGGACAATATCCTTGCTTCTAGAACATGGTTTCCAAGTTTAGTAATTACCATTCTTGTGCCATTACATAAACCAATTGAGTGGTCAATATTTCTTAATAGCATAACTGGAGTGCCAACTTTCAATGTCAATGCATGATTGGGTACACCTGAACAGTTGATTCCATTTAAAAATTCTGGACTGTGAACATCAGCTAACATATCAACATTAGAATCAGATTTGCAAGTACTATCACAACTCAAATATGTAATTCCATCAGACGTGTTTAAAGAACTCATATATTCATTTACAGAATGTACCACGTCAAGTGTTGGTGCCAATATCGCCCTTTTTTGTAAGTACGATGGATCATCAATTATACTTGAGAATGATGGATACGTGCTTTCCACAATTGCTTTAATGGGATCTGTAGAATACTGTAAGAGTATTTGTCCAGGTATCTCTATATATTCACATTCATCTGTTTGCCCCTCAATTTTGCCATCTCCAATTTTTGCAATCCATTCAGGAAAAATGTTTCAGTTGTGCATAATCATTATTTGAGGATGAGTTTTGAAGTCTCATATTCTTTGTCAAGCGTAGGACTTTACAATACCTCCATAGGTAAGATGCATTTATTGTTGCATGCACAATATCTTGCCTAGATCCATAAAAATTTGATAGGTGCTCTGGTTTTACTTGAACCTTAAACAGAAGGGTTTGGTGAACTACAACATTCATTTCTGGGGGAAACGAATCCATTTCATCCTATAGAATAAAGGATTTGAATTAGTATAATTCTAAAAACATAAAAGAGAAGTTGAATATAATACAATAACAATTAGTTCTAACCTCCACATAAGATTTTTTTAATTCAGATGCAGATTTTCCAAATAAATCATTGCATTCACAATCCCATAGTTGGAAAGCTGCATTCCCAGTCGCATCAGAGACTCTTATGGTAACTTTATATCTAAAGGTACCATTGGGCCAATATTTATTGCATTTCAAGCAATGAAAACGATTCAATGACGGTTCTAATTTTTTTAAGCACCTATTACAGGATAAATAACACCAATCTCCAATATTTTGAAAAGCCACAATTTTGGCTAACACCCAAAAGCTTCCAACCTATATGTTTACAATTACAAAAAATCAAATAGTAATTTGAGAAAGAATATTTATGATTTTAAATTTACACTTGTGTTGACAATTGTAGTAAATTAAATATACACACCTCAGGAGCATCGTACAACTGACTAATATTCCGGATTGTCTCAGTGTTGATCTCATCTGCTATTGTAGATGATGATATTGTTGATGTACTAATTGAAACCTTTGGTGTAAGAGTCACATCCCCCCTTATAATTTTATTTAATATTATTCAAATTATATAAAAAGTATTAATAAAATTAAATATTCAAATTTAGTACGATTTAATGTTTCAAATTCAAAATATACGTACAATAATTTGAAATCACCAATTTGCTGACAATTATTATCCATCACAAGCTTAGTGGCACCAAATGTATTTGTGATTGAAACCTCACCTAATGAATAAGATAACAAAGATTAACATTATAGGATGTTTTATATTTTTAATAAAAAATAATGTAATAAATTTACAAAGAATAACACGTGATGATGAAATTAGGTATTTACCATTATACATTTTTGCACGACACATCTGAATTATCAACACAACAGGTTCCGGATCTGGGTGGTCCACAAGCGGGAGCAATAAATCAACATATTGGTCCCAGAAAGTACATCTTAAAGTTTTTTCCCTGTATATAGTTGTTAAATAAATAATATTTATTTTCAAATATAGTAACATAAAAAAATAATAAATTGTAATATATAAAAATATATTTTAAACATTACTTACTCATGATCTAGAATAACAATCTCCATGAATCTTTTTTGTTTCTCAGAAACTAATGTAGTGCAAGGTGATTGCATAGATACAATAAAGCCAATCAAATCTATTTTAACAAATAAATAACTGTAAATAATTAAATTAGATAACATATGCTAGAAGATGAAGTTATTGTATACAAAACAATATTACCAAATAATTCTGAATAAATTATATCTTCTGGTTTAAGTTGGCCAAACTCCTTGAATTTATAAATATTGTTTGGGAAACTGGTATCTGCATGTTCAATCACTTCTGTGCCCCGCATGGAACTGAGCATGTATTTGTGTTGAGTGGTTTTGAATGCCATAGAATTGTTGGAAACAATGAAATTATTTATTTCGTATAAACATCCCTCATCAAGCATACACTTGAATTTTTCAACATGTAGTTGCTTGAATGTCAAGTGTATACGGGTACCCTGATATATTAATAATAAGAATGTCAAGTGTATACGGGTACCCTGATATATTAATAATAAAATAGGAATTGGTATACGGGTACCCTGATATATTAATAATAAAATAGGAATTGTGAATGAATGTACCTGATATATTAATAATAAAATAGGAATTGTGAATGAATGTACCAAAAAAAAACAAAATTTACCTATTTTTTCAATGCAAATAAAACATAAAACTTTGTATTAAAAAAAAACAATGATATACAAAATTTTAAAAAGAAAGAAAAAAAAACAAACTTAAAACAACAATTGATAAAGCCAAATAATAAATAATAAATTATAAATTATAAATAATAATAATAATAATAATAATAATAATATAAACAAATTTGTAGAGGGGTTTATAGAACATATATATGAATATGAATTAGAAAATATATATTATGATTCAAGAAATTATATATATATATATATACATCTTCATCTTCCAACACAGATTCTAAGGTTGCACCTCTGTTGTTCTTTACTTCGTAAATACGAATCAATCGTACTATTATTGACCACTCAGTGTTGTAGGCGTTTATCTTATTGAGTGTAACAAAAGTAGGGGTCATTATAGATATAATTTTTTTGCTATGCTATGAGACTATAGTAGTTCTAATATATAGTGAATGATGTAAAATAAGTTGAATTCATATTGATTTATATAGTGGTATGAGATTTATTACATAAGAGATTTATTTGGAAAATAATAATAATTGATTAATAATTATTATTGATTGATTATTTATTAATTACAAAAGAGTAAATATAATCCTTGACTGTATTCTAATTAGGCAAAATTAGGTAATTAGGGTGGTTGTTTGTTGGACTAAGTCAAATCGTAGAGTATAATGGCCATATATATGTTAATCTTATTAATTATGTTTTGATTCCCCAGCACCCATGGCTTTCATCTTGAAACCTTCGGCCATTATCCACCGTTAATATCCAATTATCCATTATATTTTTTTCATTTAATTATATTAATTTATTATTTATGTTTTGACTAAAATGCCCTCTAGTTTTTGGGGGGAAAAGCTTTCCAGGAACTTCTGTTATTATATATATATATATATATATATATATATATATATATATATATATATATATATATATATATAAATTTTATCTCAATTTTTTTTCATAATATCAATAGAATTGAAATATCAAGAGATCATCGAATTATAGATTTATGAAAATGAGGGAATTTTAATTTCGTGAAATTGAATTTTCATTTAAATCAAATGAATGAATTTACTTGCCTTTAAAATGATGTAAAAATTAAGTATAAATGAAATTGTAAGTTCTCCAACCAAACACCCCTAACTTCTTATAGTAATATTTTTTAAAATTTTTTTTAAAGAAGATTAAGGACATTGGAGGAATTTTGGTCGTTCTAGGAATCAGGACTTGTTATAATACTAGTTTTATACGCGCATTGCGCGAATGGGTTAATGCCCAATGTTTATATTTAAATAAATATTTGAAAATATATCAATGCAAGATTATATAAGAGAAATTTATACATGGGTAATTGAATGTCGAATTTTTTTATTTAAATATCTAACTCAAAGTATATGAATCCAAGATAATATAGAAAATTCTTTATAATTATTACTAAAATAAATGTTTGCAACCTTGTAAAATCGATAGTCTAAATATTTGGTCTAAAAATGATAGTCTAAATAAATACTACTTTTAATTTGAATTTTTCTAAGTGTTCTTAATTCTCTTTTGAGTAACATTGTCATTGTCTTCATCTTTACTATTTGTTCTCTTCCTTTTTGTTGGTAGTGTGTTATTTGCAATTCGGTTATTGTCGGTAGCATAGATGACAACGTCATGCAATGAGCTTATGATATATGAGCTATGGACTTTCCTTTAGGTGTTCTGTTTCGGGTTCATTTGATTCAACCATTATTGTTAAATGAGTTATTGTGGATAAAGAAATCCCTAGTTTAAGAAAAAAGATTAAATAAATTAATAAAAATTTGAAATTTTAAAATATTATGTATTCCAAAGATATTAAAAGGTAATTTCTCGCTTCAATTTGCTGGGTTATGGGTTATTTGAGTACTTTCATTGTCAACAAATCCCCCAAGTAGTTAATATGACTGGTTTCAAACTATTCTTTTTTATTTTTTTCATGGTATTAAAGAAATACATATGCATCATTTTTTAGTGTAACTACTAATTTATTTAATTCAATAAGAGTAAAATAGAGTGATTCCGCTTATATTTGTTGGGTTATTATTTGAGTACTCTCTTTGTCAACCAATCCCCAAGTAGTTAATATAATTAGCTTCAAATTATTTAAAAAATAGTTTTCATAGTATTAATAAAATACTTGGTAAATAAATATATAACATTATTTTGTACTATAACTTTGATATTTAATTACAAGATATTGTAAAAATAAGATAATGGACAATGTAATGAATATCAATTGATAAATTTGAATGTAAAGAATCTTTGCATTAGAGAAAATAAAGACAATATAACTAATGAAATTATTTCTCTTATTTAATTTATTTTTTTGATAATGAATAATTTTTTCAAATAAAGGTATTGTAGACACATAATTCTAAATTAAAAAATACATATGTATCATTTTTTGTTGTAGCTACTAATTTATTTTATAATTTCATAAGAGTAAAATAGAATGATAAACTTAATTATGTCAAATTTGATTGAGATGAGGTTCGAACCTAAGACCTTTCTTATAGAAATTAATGGGTAACTTAAAAGTTAACAGAATATTAACGGAGAAGAGAATATTTAACGGAAAACTTAACGGATAATCATAAAAGTAAGGTTAAATTAGGTAATCTATATTAATAATATTAATCTGAATTATCTTAACCATCTATTTGATTAAATAATTCATCTGAACCATCTATTTGATTAAATAATTTGACCGCCATTTTTTTCTACCCATTTTAGGCCTAACTCTCTTTGACTCTTATTAGTATAGTAGATTTGGGATAGATTCTATCTCATCGCTGTTGGTTCTGTCGGCAATCAAATCCCAGAAAATTATTCACTAGTTTGACTTCAAAATTTAAGGCTTATTGATAACACTAGGATTTTATATCCCTAATGCACAAAAATATATGTCTAACATTAATACTTAATATCAAAATTTTAATTATACTAATTTTTTAAAAATAATAGTATATATTTTTTTAAAATTATAATGATATAATTCATATTATATTAAAAATATAGTTGATAATTTGACTAATAATTATGTAATGTTAATATTATTAATATAAAAATGTTATATATGACTAAATTACTAAATATAATGATGGTAACATTTAATTAAAATAAAATAAAATAAAATTTATTTCTTATATAATGTTTATATACATTATTATCATTAAAGAATATAAGAAAATATATTGTGTATGCATGTGCATGGTAATTATAACGATTGATATATTTTTATCCAAAAAGATTATATAGTACAACTCTTATAACATAATGTATATAAAAGAATTAACATAAAAAATAGACATAAATCAGAGATATAGACTGGATTGAGATTTATTACTATGTTTTTAGAAAATTTTAAATATTTGTGCTTACTTTTGTAATCAATTATAATTAAAATGTAAGAACTAATTATTTAGTATTAAAGTTTGACACGTATGTATTCCTCTAATTGATTTTTAATTTTAATATTTTTTTAATTGATTATTTAGGTGACCAGGGAAACTCGCCGTCATTACCGGTGCATATACATGCACTGAGTGAGAATACCATATACAACAAGTTCAACCGATAAAGTATTAACAAAAATCAAACTCATGAATGACTTTATAATGAAATGAGAATCATGTTTCACCATTTGACCGTTTATTTAGTAACTTATTTAAATTGACATTGGCAATATGTTTACATATTATAACATTATTTATTGTTTGGGTACATTAACAATGAATAAAATCTTCACAACTTGATCCTTAGTTAATAATTAGCTAAAATACTCTTCGTATTAAATTATCAATTTTAAAATGTTTGATAATTAATATTAGAGTGTCTATAAGTTTATTTTATTTTACTTCGTATTATAAGCATTACAGTGAGGTAGCTTCGAGAACACTCGTACATTACGTGCAATTCTACCATGATCATGACCACTCTAAACATTATTGAGAAAAATAAATAGGAAATTAAAAACAATTGGTACCTTATTACCAATGTACATTTTAATAATATGAAAATAATACTAAAATAATTTTTAAAAATGGTGACTTTTGACTAAAAACTAAAAAGTAATTAATTTTTTAAAAATTTTAAAATTTGAATTAAATACCTTAAATATTATTATTATTGATTAGGGAATTATGATTCTTTTAAATATTTTAATCGATAGGCCGGTTATTTAGACTTTAACACTCAAAATGATTAGCTGGAGTTCTAAATTAAAAGTTAAAAAAAAATAATAAAATCAAAAGCCTAGTTACTTTTTGGTTAAAAAAGTAAGGAATAAGGGCCAAATTGGCCACTGAACGTAACGCGAAAGTGCAATCAGGCCACCCGACCAAAAAAAAGTGCAATTACATCCCTAAACAGCGAAAATCCATCCAAATTTACCTGCTAGCCAGTTTCTACCCATTGTTTCCGGTTGTTTGCTGACAGGGCGCTGACATGACTGATTACTTGGCAATTTTCACTTTTTTTTTTCGAATAAACATTCGTTCTCCTGAGCAGACATGGTGCCGGAATAACCATTCCTGGCAATTGGGCGGCGCCGGTTTGACAAATCTGTAGCAAAGATGAAATTCCTCCTCTGCCTAAACTGATAACAAGAAATTGAAAACCTTGATTTCTTGAATAGATGCCATATCAGACCTCTCTTTCATCCCCCCTCCCTAGATTTTGTCGAGCTTTTTAGCCTTAACAACCGGGTTGGCTTTGGATATGGAATCCTGAGCTGCCTTCTGATAATCGAACTAGCATTCGTGTTTGTTAGAGTAGAGATTCCCGCACCGACAGCTAAAACCCGTTAGCCCCACTTGCTTCCTGCAGGCGCTGCACCTCTTCGGACCGTCCTTCGTGTTCTCACCACCATTGTTCTCGGGTTGTGTGCGAGAGTCTTGGGCGGTTACTGCGCTGGACTCTGCAGAACCGTCGTGGGAGCTTACTACGACAACATCGACAGACTTCCCACTGCCATTCATGATACTCTCGATGGATGAAGCGGCGAGCCTAGCCTGCTCTTGCTTCAAGACTGTGTCCTTGTAGCATTTAGAACACATGTTCATGGTAGCTACGGTTCCAAAGAACCCGCAGTTGTTGACGCAAAGGACGGGAGCTTGGATGCCAGCTTCGTTCTGCTCCATGTCTTTGAAGTTTCCTACGCCACCGCAATCAACACGTTCTTATCTTCTTACTGCAAGAGCCGTAGGAGCGAGTCCAACACTGAGTTCTTCGACTCAGTGGTCCCGATCTGGAGCCGAGTGATCAGATTCCTCGTCTCCGCCCTAATCGTCTCCCTCTTCGAATAACTACTCCCCGAAACGGCGCCGTTTTCGCAGAGAACCCCACTCTTTATCAAAACCTCGAGGTCTCTGCTAAAGGCTATCGATTTTCGCGGACATAGAGTCGATGTCGTTCAGCGTCTTGAACTTCCCGCCGTGAAGGTTAGGGTTATGGCAGCGAGCCGAGAGATAGCCCGTCGGAGAGCGGGCGGAGAGCGACCGAAGAAGGTCCGCCGAGAGAGGGTTGCCATTAGCCGCCGCGGAAGAGAGCATAGGGATATGAGTTTGAAGAGCTTCGTTCTCATGAGAGACCATTTTCCCTTGAAGCTTTGGGTTTCAGTAATGGAATCAAGGATGAACAGTAGTTCTTTGAGCTTCTTCTCTGATGCTTTCATGGCGGCTCCAGGGGAATATGAGACAAAGGAAAAGAAGGAATTAAGTAAAAAATTGCCATGTCAGCGCCCTGTCAGCAAACAACCAGAAACAATGGGTAGAAACCGGCTAGCAGGTAAATTTGGGTGGCCTGATTGCACTTTCGCGTTACGTTCAGTGGCCAATTTGACCTTTATTTCAAAAATTAAAGAGGTATTTGATTATTTGTTTTAAAAAAGAAAAAAGAGTACTGAAGTACTGAACAAAGGAGCGATAGCCACTTAGGAAAGCATCTGGTCAATACACAATGAAAAAGATATTGTTTTTTTTTCTTTTTTTAATTTACATTACGTAATTGTAAAAATAACTCGTTATATTATTTATTATATGAATTGACCGATTGCATCATATATTTATTTTTTTAAAAAGGAAGTGTTTTAAAAAAATACACAAAGTAGTTAATTAAATAAAATATTAATTTAATATAATAATGAAATGTTAAAATAATATGCTTTCCATTCACAGTTAGTACCAATCCTTATCCATAGTAAAAATACTGTAGCCCTTGATTAAAATAGAATCCAATGATCTCATCCAAATTGTCATCTTTCCTATCTATAATTGAGATTTGAACTAAGAGATTATGGAGTGTTATTTGTGTTAGAGCTAAACTTCCACTGATGAACTAATTTTTATGATTAATTTAAGGACCTGACTTAAGTGCGATATATTTGGTCCGAGAGACCGAAATGTTCAAAGGGAATCCATATCATAATTTCACTAGCTAAACTAACATTCGTTACCTGCGGTTGTGTGTACTAGGTAAATTTTGTTTAGTTATAATAGGTGACAAATCACACATGAAATGCAAATCGCACTAGGAAAATTCAGTGAGACAGGCTCAATCAATAGAGAATTATAACTTTCATATACGATAATCATGTTTTACTCAATCATTCTCGGAATCTGGTTCTCATAAGTTAGTTTGCCAGGGATGATGCATGAGTGGTCGCCTGGTCGGGATGTTACATTCATTATCATTGCAGTTTACAAGTAACCCAATGATAGTGAGCTCTCTTTGTGGGGGAAAATTTCGAGAGAACTCGAATTCAATTTCCACAACTGAGGATTCTCCCTGGGCTAACTTTCGTGCCTCCCGGAACGAGCGGGGATTAGTTGGGTGGACCTGGACTGTTAAACGGACGGAGAAAGACCCCGAACAACTAGTGAATTTATCAAAAAATAAAAAATAAAAATTGCAGTTGACAAGTAATTGTATTTCTAATTTGGCTTCGCAGTATCTTGGAGCACATATTAATTATCCATACCTCTCAACAGCTTTGTTATTTAATTATTATTACTCAACTTTAAATTATCATATGTTTTGGCTTTCGTTTAAAAAAGAAAAACTACCATATGTTAAAATGTCAAATATTATGAGTTTGGCACGTCACTATATTTAAAGAAAAAAAAATAAGGGCCAAATACACTACCGAACTATGTGTGAAATTTTAATTGAATCAATTAACTTAAAAAGTACAAACGAATCTCTAAACAATCTAAAGCATGCAATTAAATATTTTAAAAAAGGACATGTTCTATCGGTTTTTTATAATATGGTGGTTACTCCGATCCATTAAAAATTAAAAATTAAAATTTTAAATTTATTTAATAATTTAAATAAAATACATACAAAAAAAGATAGATGATACCCTTCCTCAGCCTCTCGCCTTCATCTCCGGTGACGAAAATCATTTAATCTTTATTCACCAGAGACGAAGGCAGGGGAGAAGATTGAATTTTTTTTAAAGAAAACTATTAAATATAGTAACAGTTATGTCAGCAAAAACCTAGATAAAAGATCCTTTAAAAAAATTTAATTGCATGATTTTATTTTATTTTTTTTTGATTATAGACCCATTTGTGATTTTGTTGAGTTTAATGACTTAGTTACAATTTCACGTATAGTTTAATAGCATATATTATCCTTATTTTTAAAAAAAAATTGTACTACTTCCTCACACCTAATGAATTCATATTATGAGACGAATGTGAGTATATAACTTTTTGCCTTTTTGGGAGTATAATTAATATTAGTATTTTCCATAGTAAACTTTACAAATTGATATGGGACAACTCATGATGAGATTCGCATTTGATTTATGTTTAGCAAAATTGTTTATTCTTACTAATCCAACTAACGTTTATCAATATAACTAGTTTTATACGCGCATTGCACGAATGGGTTAATGCCCAATGTTTATATTTAAATAAATATTTGAAAGTATATCAATGCAAGATTATATAGGAGAAGTTTATACATGGGTAATTGAATGTCAAATTTTTTTTATTTAAATATCTAACTCAAAGTATATGAATCCAAGATAATATAGAAAATTCATTATAATTATTACTAAAATAAATGTTTGCAACCTTGTAAAATCGATAGTCTAAATATTTGATCTAAAAATGATAGTCTAAATAAATACTACTTTTAATTTGAATTTTTCTAAGTGTTCTTAATTCTCTTTTGAGTAACATTGTCATTGTCTTCATCTTTACTATTTGTTCTCTTCCTTTTTGTTGGTAATGTGTTATTTGCAATTCGGTTATTGTTGGTAGCATAGATGACAACGTCATGCAATGAGATTATGATATAGGAGCTATGGACTTTCCTTTAGCTGTTCTGTTTCGGGTTCATTTGGTTCAACCATTATTGTTGAATGAGTTATTGTCAATAAAGAAATCCCTAGTTTAAGAAAAAAGATTAAATAAATTAATAAAAATTTTAAAATTTTAAAATCTTATGTATTTCAAAGATATTATTAAAAGGTAGTTTCTCGTTTCAATTTGCTAGGTAATGGGTTATTTAAGTACTTTCTATGATTGGTTTCAAACTATTATTTTTTATTTTTTTCATCGTATTAAAGAAATACATATGTATCATTTTTTGGTTAACTACTAATATATTTAATTCAATAAGAGTAAAATAGAGTGATTCCACTTCAATTTGTTATGTTATTATTTGAGTATTCTCTTTGTCAACCAACCCCCAAGTAGTTAATATAATTAGCTTCAAATTATTTTACAATTTTTTTTTCATAGTATTAATAAAATACTTGGTAAATAAATATATAATATTATTTTGTACTATAACTTTGATATTTAATTACAAGATATTGTAAAAATAAGATAATGGACAATGTAATGAATATCAATTGATAAATTTGAATGTAAAGAATCTTTATATGAGATAAAATAAAGACAATATAACTAATGAAATTATTTCTCTTATTTAATTTAAATTGTTGACAATGAATAATTTTTTCAAATAAAGGTATTGTAGACACATAATTCTAAATTAAAGAAATACATATGTATCATTTTTTGTTGTAGCTACTAATTTATTTAATTTAATAAGAGTAAAATAGAGTGAGAAACTTAATTATGTCAAATTTGATTGAGATGAGGTTCGAACCTAAGACCTTTCTTATATAAATTAATGGGTAAGTTAAAAGTTAACGGAATGTTAACGGAGAAGAGAATATTTAACGGAAATCATAAAAGTAAGGTTAAATTATGTAATCTCTATTAATAATATTAATTTGAATTATCTTAACCATTTATTTGATTAAATAATTCATCTGAACCATCCATTTGATTAAATAATTTGACCGCCATTTTTTCTACCCATTTTAGGCCTAACTCTCTTTGGCTCTTATTAGGATAGTAGATTGGTGTGTTTTAATACCTTATTCCGTTAATAAATGAAAAGCAAAAGTATGAATATTCTTAGAATTATAGTCATTTTTGGTTTGAAGGATTTGATAACGGAATAACATTTCACTATGGATATGGATGCATGACTATAAAAATTGTTGATATATGTGCGTAACTTATAATTCTTTTCATTTTTAGCCCTTCAGTGAGAGATCCAATGAAGTATTATAAAAATTTGTACATAAGTATAAAAACATAGTCCTTAAAAAAAATATAAGTCATAATTATAGTTCTTTCAAATGGGAGGTCACATGTTTGAATCACAGTGAGAACATAAACTCTTTATACTTCAGTAAACTGAAAAAATATGTATAAACAAACCCTATATTGTAATAGGGTCCGTAATACTTAACAGAAATATTAATAAACCCCATCATATGGTAATTACAAGTTTGTCATCACCCATAAACAAAATCAGACGATTCAAGTAAAAATTGGTTTGTTGGCGTCTGGTAACCACACGATCGAATTCATTACAGCCACAAAGAATGAAACAGCATAAGAATATAAGATTCCAATTATCGACAACTTTTTCCCCGGTTTGGATTTATATGATCTGCCTGTTTCATATTCTTTGTTAAAAAAATCTTTTCGTGCCAAATTTGTCAAAAACTGAGATGATTGCTGCTTGAAATTAAACATGATTCTCCAGTTTAATTATTGTTAACAAATTTTTAATCAAATACATTGCATATGCCTTTTATAGTGTGGATTACCTTCTGTATGATTTACAAATTATTTTACGAAAATAATATTTACACGATGTATACCTTCAGATCATAGTTATAAATTTCTCTCTTAAAAAATAAAAATTCTTATATAGTCCCCCAGTCATTCCACTTATCTTGTATTCTGTCTGTTTCTGACCCAATATCAAATAATAGAAGATATTTGGGCCAGTGTGATCTTCTTTGTAGGTCCAAATACTGCTCTTTCCTTTTCAGTTTTGACATTTATGAACTCTCATCCATAAATTTATGAAGCATATGCTGAATTGAATTCAAAAAATATCCCTGATTCGATCAATTAATAATATCCTCAATGAAACTAACAGATAGAGGTGTTAACAGACGAATTAGCCCAAAAGCTAACATATACACAGTGGTCAGATTAGGATGGGTTTAGTTTGTACAATGAAAAATGTATGTTTTTCGAAATCATGTTCCCTCAATTGTTTTTCAATTGCTAATATAATTCTTAGTTTTTAATTTTAACTAATTTGATTATCGAATTGTTTAAAATTTATCAATTAAGGCAGATCATTTCAGGATTAAATTGAAGAAATTTTTTTTGAATACGGAAAAAATTGAAGAAATTTTTAAAATGTAAAAATTACCGTTTTGAGAGACCAAAATAGGAAACTGATGAAACAATTAAGAGAACAAAATAGTGATTCTCTAGGTTTCCCTCGCCACACAAAAGCAAATTTATAAACTAATTGTCCGAATTTCTTTGCAACATTTGATCTGTTGTTTCCGCAGCATATACTTGAGGTGGTGTCGGAGTTCACTTATTCGTTTTCTCCATCATCGCATGATTGAATTCTGGTAACGTTGTTAGTTGCTACGTTATGTCTATTCTCATCGTTCTGCTTCATCTATCCATATCAAATACTAGTAAATGCACTGTTGTTATGACACAGAATCTGGAGTTTTAATTTGTAGGATGCAATGTCTATTCTTTCTGGGATTTTTCTCTGCTAAATTTATGGCGTGTTTGAACTGGTTATTGTTCTCGCTAACACCACAGCATTCAACTTGTGGTGGTCATAGTCTCATAGACTCATGCTTGTATGTGCCTTCAATTAGTTTGACCGATCACCTTTTTAAGTCTTGCTCGAATTTAACTGGAGAGCTTAACTGTTCAAAGACAGAGTGTATATTCAAAACGGACGGAGCAACTATGGGTGTAGTTGCCCCCCTCTCCCCCACCCCACCCCTTTATATATATGTGTATATATATATATACATATATAGCATTAAACTTTATTTAAAACCTATATTTATGTTCAAATTGTCAATAGTTTGAGTAGCTTGTTGATTGAATTCCAAATTTAATGTTAAAAAGTCTATGTCATAGGTTCAAATCTCATTAGCAACATTTCTAAAGTCATTTAAACTTCACCCTCACTCAAATGAAGGAGCTCGTCACTAGTCTTGAATTAATTATGAAGGGGAACGAGGCGATTTGAAGGGTACAACTGGTCGGGAGCTATTGTTGTTCCCTTGATGAGCCCGTGGCAAGGCGAAACCAGTTTGGCGTCGTATGAGGGTAAGACTGGTATGAGGCGATTTGAAGGGCAAAACTGGTCGGGAGCTATTGTTGTTCTCTTGATGAGCCCGTGTCAAGGTGAAATCAGTTTGGCACAATGCTGCCGAATGAGGATAAGGCTGGTCCGCAAGGTAAGAGGGGTCCCGGTACGCTGCACAGGCGCTGGGTGCAGCCCTAGACTCTGATAGTAAGGGGAAAAAAGTTTCATTTCTGGCATTTATATTGCATTCCAAAATGTGATGTTATAATGAAATGTTAGGCATGAATGCTGCTTAGATTAAAGTGTCCCTCAATGTGTTTAATCTACACTGAAATGGGAAAGTATAGAATTTGGATTGTACAACACATTCTAGTTCATTTAAGCTAATACCCTGATCTGTATGCAACTTGAAGTAGATCGTGTATCCTCCAACTTGCAGATGCAACTCTAGGTTGTCTTATGTGTTGCTTCTTTAAAGTTTTCAGTTATTTGTCTTAACATTATAAACATTGTGTTTCTTAACAGAATTCTCTTTTTCTAAAAAAAAAAAAAAAAAAGGAAACAAGACTGTATTTGATAGAACCAGAATTTGCAATTTTCACCAAACATGAGATTTACCCAAATAGATGGTGCTAGGGGAATGTCTCCACATTGTCTAGATCACCCTTGTTTTCTTATGTTCTTCAGTTTTACAAAGTAGTGTCTAAAAATGATCTGATGATGAATTTTATCGACTTTATTGTCTAGACTATTTGAAGCCTAAAACATAGAACTAGTATCTAAAGATCTGATAGTGAATTTAATCTGCCTTCTTTCCATTATTCTGATCTTTCAATTAAGTTGATGTTTGTCCTCTATTAAGAGTCTCACATTATAAAAATAAGAGAGAATATATAGGTTTATAAGGTTATGGTTATACTAGTTAATTTATTGATTTCAATCTTTTAGTGTGGTTTGGCTCATGGGTTTTGTTGGCTGGATTTGGTGATTATAAGGAATTCTTTTCCAACAATACTTGCTGGTGCCTAAATCTGTATTTAACAAGCTTGCCCTTTGCCTGAGAATATGACCAAAGCTATTATTATCAATCTATATGGCCCTAGTCTGCTGGGATTTGAGAAGTAAAGTTGAAATATCACTAAGTGTAGTGTGTGAATGGATGGATAGTATAATTGCTTTAGATAATCTAAAGAAATATGAGATATGGACATTACAACTTCCTTAATTTTTTGTTTTGGACCTAGCATTCTTTAGTATGAATGATGAGAAGGAAAATAAACTTTGGTGAAAGGGACTTAAAGGCCATTACTGTTGGTATTTTGGCTGCATATGTTAGAATATTTAATAATATTCTACCATAATGCGGCCCATATACAATAAACCCCGGTCTAATAATAGCCCATGATTGAAATTTTGGTTAGGTATAGACTTGGGTTTCGTAATCCCTTTCTAATAAACAAGATGTTATAACCCGTCGGAACAGTCCTATTAGTGATAAAATCAAACAGAAAGACCCGAGGGAGAAGACACGTTCGGATTCTACATCAACTACCACACAATTAGGTAACTACTATGCTTCCGCTATAGGACTTGTTTAGTAATCTGTAGTTGTAATTCAACTAAAGCTTAATTCTTTGCAGTGCACAATTATATTGTTTAGTTGAAGGGAATTGCAATTCCCTTCGTTTGTGGAATTGAAATTCATAGGGCTCTCCCTATGAATTCCAATTCAGTGGTGGATGGAAAGTGAAAAAGATGAAATTACAACATTACCCTTAATGACTTTTTTTTCCCCTTCCACAAGGTTGAATCCCCAACCTCAAAGGCTCCCAAGTCCCAGCCCGACAGAGCATCTGGGAGGATGTAAACCATTGTAACTCACCTGAACACAGAGATTAGTTTACTGCACACAACTGACACAAGGAGCCCCCTCACTTTGAGAGGTTGTTCCCACACTGCCGCGGGTGAGACTCGATCCTTGGTCTTTAGTATTATAGGATGTTTGGTGGCAATGGCTTAGTGCTTCTATTCAAGAATGCAAATCCTAATTGTGGTTTATATCAACAATGCTCCATCATTTGCTCCACTTAGCTTGTTATGGTTATTCACAGGCTAGGGACAGCGGATTGGTGTCGACAAGGATGGATATGTGGTATATGCCCCCTCCCATGTTTGTGTTTGGATGTCCCTGTTTCCTTATCTGTACTCGTATTGCCATGTCCCTTTCCAACAACCAAAAATGAAGGAAAAAAATGTGGTTTTTGATGTGGTTGATCAAATGCATTAGTGTGTGTAGCAATATACAGCTGGATGGATATATGAACCTCCCCCCAGAAATTGATTCCCTGTTATCTGCTGATCTTGCCCTTTTGAAGATTCATGTCACTCTCAGATGTTGATTGTTGAGTGGTGGGGTTGGAATTCTTGGCTTTTACTTTGGGTGTCTGTTAGTTTTCCTCTTTTAAGTTTTAGCACTTCAAACACCTCACTTGAATGAAAACCAAAACCATGAAAACACAATTTGCTTACACAGTTGAAATTCTAACCTTGTAGTTACATTAGCGGTCTGTATATTGAGTTGTAGTCAAAGTCCAGACCTTGTAGTTACATTATTGGTCTATTTATCGAGCACCTCAAGCTGCTATATCAACTTCTTTTTAGTATTTGAAGTTTTAAAAAGTAGTTTTGTTTAGTTATAGAGTTAAAAGGATGACAATTTATTGAAATGTGTATGATATGGTAAAGAGATTTTTGTGTTTAGATGATCAACTTTGCATGTGAATTTCTCAATTCCTATGGAAAATACTACTCTATTTCATCTCACAAAATTTTAAGGGAAAATTATAATTTTTACCCCTTCATAATATGCCAATTATCAATGCCACCCCTGAATTATTAGTGGTGTAAATGTTGCCCCTCAATTTTCAAAAACGGTACATATATTACCCCCCCCCCCCGATAACGAAGGAGGGGCAATATTTACACCACGGGAGGGGCAATATATGTACTGTTTTTTAAAATTGAGGGGCAATATTTACACGATTAATAATTCAAGGGTGACATTGATAATTGACATATTATGGAGGGGCATAAATTACAATTTTCCCAAATTTTAATGTTAGACATTTTTATTGGGATCCACAGGATGAAGCCATGAAGGTTACAACATGTACTCTCTATTTTTACATCGATCCTTCACCTTTACTCTATGAAATGCTCATACATCATATAATTGGTCGGACAATTATTGACTTGGTAACCATAAATTTCAAGTTAAACTACACATAAAAGTTGTTTATTAATCTTATTGGTTTGAGTCTGTTAGTTATGGACAACCTCGACGGGTTTGCATCATTGTAGTCGCTTGTCAGCTTTTACGTTTTTTTAAGTACCAATAACTTCTTAAAAAGGAGTCTTACTAAGGTCTCCTTTGCTAAATTGCTTTTGTTGTTAACAGACCCATCTATTCCTAACCTACCAAAGTTTCACTCAACTCTATGCTGGATTAATATATTCATGTAAGAGCAAAGCCAATGATCACATGTTTTGGTGAGGGGTTTTTGTTGGCTTTAAATTGTAAAGCATGAAAGAGAAAAAAAAATGTAATTTTTTTTTTCAAGAAATGGAGGAAAAAGAAAAGGAGAGGGACTACTACTTAAACTTGACACTTCTAAAATCTAAACAAAAAAATATCAATAAAGACTTAAAATTAGCAGGTATATATATTTTTAAAAAAAAATCTCAAAAAGGTTCTAAATCTATTGACTTGGTCCCCCCATTGTACTTGTGTGAGCCCACTCTTGTTGATAAAACCATTTTCCAGCTAAGAAAATTGGGATTAATTCCCCAGAAAAATGTAGACACCTACAAGTAAGCCAAACAGTTGCCCTCAAACCCATCAATTAGGCAATAGCCCCATGTGTAACTATGTTGACATTATATTGAATATTTAATACCCTATCCAAATAGGAAATATCTCAAAAAAATCTTGTACAATTTATTTATATACATAATGATGAAAGGAATATTATTTGTAGAATTAAATCAATTAATATCTCTTTTAATCTTTTAATTATATATAATAGCATTTTTTCGTATTCATTAATTTGTCATTATTTTTATTAAATTAGGTGATGGAGTAATTAGACGTGACATAGTTATATTAAACTCAGCTCATGTGAGACCAACTTGAGTTTCCCTTGAGAGACAAGCAAACACAACTTGACCCGTCCATGTTGTTAGAGGGTGTTACTACATTTGAGGGCACCGAAAAAGTTGGCCGCTAGAAAGAGCGTTGGGTTGTTCATTACTAATTATATATCATTTTATGTGTTTGATTCATTTAATGAGATTTTTTTTAATTATTTACAATTTAATTTTCAAAATATTACAATCAGTATTAGTATATTATATCAAATTTATACATTTAGGAATTATATTAAAAATATTATTAAGCCCAAAAAAATTAAATTTAAAAATAATAAGAAAATACTAAATAAAACAAACAAATAATTAGAAAAAAATAGTTTATCTGACTAATGAGTAATAAATAAGACGTGTAAAATGAGTCAGAAAGTAATTGCCTCCACTGAGGCTCAAACCCACCCCCATCATCCATTTAGGAGTGTAAACCGGGACACCATGAGCCACTAGACCACAAGGTTTTTGACATAGTATTAATTTATATTAATATCATCAAAATATCTCCACTTTTTCAAATATGTCAATTTCAATATATTGTTTTCTTTTTTCAAACCAATCAATTCAGTTTAAAATGTGCAAATATTCTCACACTATAAAAATCACTAAACTTTGACCCTTTTACATACTAGTAAATACGACTACAGCTCAAACCGAACCATGTACTCTAGAAACTGGAGTCGAAACTAGACATATATACGGTTTCGGTTTCTAAATATATACGAATCGGGGAAAAATATTTTTTAAATTTAAATTAAGCGCAATCCAAAATGCTCTGTCGGATCGAGATATGGAAGGCCATTGGCGCCGAGGATTCACCCTTTTAGAGAAGAATACAGACATTAATTCATAACCGAGACAAATGGAATGTTTTATAGTGGGATTGTTATTATGAGTTGGTGTATAAAGTCCAGGATACCACTTCCATCCATAGTAATTTGGATTGGAGTAAAATAAAGATAAATGAAAGTCAGTGTCACAAAATGGAATAGTGCAGAGGCTATCATTTTCATTCATTCAATTATCATTATGATAACTTCGCACATAGGTTACCTATTTTTTGGACTTTTGAATTAATTAAGCTACATAGTAAGTATACAATTTGATTAAAAACATATGTACCCAAGTACCCAACATCCAAAGAAACATATGTACAAATAGTAATGACAACAATATTTTATGTGTGTTGGTTTGCGATCTAGGATAATCCCAATTAAATTTGTCTGGTAGTTAAAATTGTCTTTAGCCTTATTGATTTGAGTTGATCAACCTTTGGCCTTATTAATTCGAGTCATCGGCCTTAGCCTTTGGGCTTCTCGATTTGAACAGGTTAGGCTTTGGGAGTTGTATTTAGCCTTCTTTGTTTGAGCAGTCAGCATTTGACCTTATCAATTTGAACCGGTCAGCATTTGGGAGAAGTCTTTGACCTTCTCGAATTGAACCGTTGAACCTTTGACTTTCTTGGTTTGAACCAATTAGTTTTTCGGGAGCTGCCTTTGGCCTTCTCGATTTTAACCAGTCATCTATAGACGCCTTAGCTGTGAGTTTTCTTAGTCAAAAAAAAAATATTGTTATGTTAATTTTTTAAAATTATTTTCGATTTGACTAAATTTCATTTGGTATGAAACAGGTTAATCTATATATATCTATAACTATAATCAATAATAAATATGAAAAAGTATGATACGTGTTGTAATTTTAGGGCAACAAATATTTTATGTTTATATTATTCCCACAAATAGCAAGCTAATGGATTATTAGGGCTATCAATCATTACATTAGTGTTAGCGTGTTACACACTCTTTCAACTTTTATTTTTTGTTACTATTTCGTTTCTTGAAAAATGCTATTAATTCGTGTGATGCACAAATAAATACTCCGTATCTAACAAATTATTTTATAGTGACACTCCCACGACTATAGTGACACTTGCAAGATTGGTCATCGATTATTATTTTTGTTGCAAAAAAAATTCTTCCGGCAGTTTTTCAGTCCACTACTCGTCCGAAAATAAAATCCGGCGGATTTTTCGACATTTTTTGTCGGGAAAAAAACAGCATATTTTTATCAATTTCTCGCTGGAAAAAAATCTCTTTTCAAGTATGATTAAAATAGATTTATCAATTTGCCAATGACCTTGTGGTCCAATGGCATCAAACCCTTTCCGAGCCTCAGTGGAGGCAATATTGACTCTTGTGCTTCCATAGGTTGAGAAAGTAGTTACGAACACATACTGCATTGTAATAGAGGCAGTAGTATTCAAAAAAAAAAAATAGACATTTCTAAAAAACTAATTCATTTCTAAAAACATACGTGGCCAATTTAATTATTTTGATTTTGGTAAACTAATTAAAGTTAAAACTAATTCATTTTTAAAAATATAGGTAGCCAATTTAGTCTTAGTAAAATTAAGTACAAATTTAAAATGATTTTTATTCTTAGTTTAAATTTAAAATATTTTTACTTTTTAGCCTGTTAAGTACAAATTAAAGATCAACAAAAATAGTAAAAAATAGTTTTTTTTTTTTTTTTTACATATGTAGCCAATTTAATCTTAATAATACTATTTTTGTTGATATTGAATTTACTAATAATTTTGATAGTCTATGTAAATTTTATTATGATAGAGTCGTTAATAAGTTTTTAAATACTAATAAACTTTTAAGGAATAAGGGTCAAATAGGCCACCGAACTACACACGAAACTGCAATTAGGCCATTGAACTCAAAAACAATGCAATTAGGTCCCTGAACTACACAAATCCCTGCAAATTAACCCAAATTGACTTGTTTGACTTGATCTTCCGGTTACCAACTTTAAAAATAATATTTTAAAATAATTAATTAAAATTAAATTTAAAATTTAAAATTTTAAAAAGGACCCAATTGACTTGTTCCTTTTTTTTTAATTTTAATTAATTAATTAATTTAAAATTATTTTAAAATATTATTTTTAAAGTTGGTAACTGGAAGATCAAGTCAACAAGTCACTTTGGGTTAATTTGCATGAATTTGTGTAGTTCAAGGACCCAATTACATTGTTTTTTAGTTCGATGGCCTAATTGCAGTTTTGTGTGTAGTTTGGTGGCTTATTTGACCCTTATTCCAATTTTTAAAGATTGTAAAAGTCTGAATCGGATAACATTATATTTTTAAAAAATTATTGAAAAATCGAAATGAAATATCGATAGACTTAATCTTTAAAAGTCTAGATCACACCAAACTTTTAAAGTGGTTAAAAATCTTAGAAAGTTATAGAAGTCTAGATTAAATACACTTTTATTTGTTTAATAGTGTAATGGTTCTATTTAATTCGAGATTTCCTCTTTCAATTATTACAATGGCTATATACAAGGAAATATCCTTGATGAAGCTATAAATAATAAATGAATAAAAAAAGGAAACCCAAAATAAATAAGTTCAAAAAAAAAAAAACCCCAAATAAATAATCACGGAGTAAAAAACAATATTGTGTGGGACCCAATTCCACCGCAGCATTGTCGTATTTCTATCCTAATTCTTGAGTATTTATCGCACTCTACTCATATTCGGTTCTTCTCTTCTTCCTTCTGAATTGCTCTTTCTTAAATTCATAATCCTATAAAAATCTATGCATATAGTGCTTATGTTGTGAGTGTGTATTGCTGTATCTATATTTTGTTTGCTGCTAGTTCTGGGTGATTTGGAGCTGTTTCAATTCAGTAAGTCTTTCATTTTTGCTTTAAATCAGAATTCTAGCTGAAATATTGGTTTTTTCCCCGGAGAAATCGAGTCTTTTCCATGTGTATGCATGCATAATGCATGGGTATCTGTAAAGTTTGCATCTTTATCATGATTTGGTGGTTTTTCGTTTAAGATCTGCCATGGAAGGTGCATTAAAGACTAAAGAGTCTGGCTTTTGTTGATGATATTGAGAATTCTTTTTAAAAAACTGAAATATTTTGCTTGTTTTTGTATGTAGGAGTGGTGGGTAGTTCTGGAAGTCTTTGAGGAAATGAAGTGGAATTATGGGTCCAGGTCTAGGAGCCGCCATAGCTCGGCCGTGGCGGCGGAGGAGCCGTCGGAGGTGTTTCTGGGTGGTGGGTGTGAGGGTTTGAGGCGGAGCTTGTGGGCTGACATGCCCATAGAGCTGTTGAGGGAGGTGTTGATTAGGGTTGAAGAGTGTGAGGCAAAGTGGCCCTTGAGGAAGAGTGTGGTGGCTTGTGCTGGGGTTTGTAGGAGCTGGAGGGAGATCTTGAAGGAGGTGGTTCAGACCCCTGAAGTTAGTGGCAGAATCACTTTTCCCATTGCAGTAAAGCAGGTCAGTCTGCTCTCTCTCTCTCTGTCTTCTATGCATTGAGTGTTAATTTGGGATTGCCATGTTCTGAAGTAATCCTTGTGGTGTTTTAGTATTCCTCGCGATTTGAGTTGTTCTAAGAGTGGTGAGATTGTATATAGATAGTTTGTGTTTTTGGTTCAATTGAGGGAATTGTGATGTTTTAGTATTGCTCGTGATTTGAGTTATGCTATGAGAATGGCGAGATTGTATTGCTTTTGATACAGATAGTTTGTGTTTTTGGTTCAACTGAGGGAATTGTGATGTTTTAGTATTGCTCGTGATTTGAGTTATGCTATGCGAGTGGTGAGATTGTACTGCTTTTGATATAGATAGTTTGTGTTTTTGGTGCAACTGAGGGAATTGTGATGTTTTAGTATTGTTCGTGGTTTGAGTTATGCTATGAGAGTGGTGAGATTGTACTGCTTTTGATATAGATAGTTTGTGTTTTTGGTGCAACTGAGGGAATTTTGATGTTTTAGTACTGCTCGTGGTTTGAGTTATGCTATGAGAGTGATGAGATTGTACTGCTTTTGATATAGATAGTTTGTGTTTTTGGGACAACTGAGGGAATGGGCTTGAAACCGAGGCCTTAAGGTTCTTGGCTTTGATAGAGATAAGTTGGTTATTGTGTTTTTCTTTTGTTGTTTTAATGTTATGTGTCTGATGCACCGGTTTATTGTGGATTAGAAATTACGGTTGGCATAGAATCGAAATGGTTCAATTATGTTTTTCACTATTTATAGGTCTAGAATGAATACAGAACACGGCAATTTGTATCTTTAAAAGTTAGGTTTTGGCACAAAGAAGGGTGGATGAGAACGGTTTTTTTTAGTTTTCGTTTCCAATGTTCTTGTCACCTTAAAAGTTTCTGTATATTGTTTGCAGCCTGGCCCAAGAGACACTATGATGCAGTGCTTTCTAAAGCGGAGCAACACTTCACAGACATTTCATCTTTACCTCAATTTGTCTCAAGGTAGGCATTTCTTATTTCGGTTAAGTTTTGAGCATTGTGAAGGTTAAACAATGCTTATGTAGTTATGAATGTCCGTTTTACTCCATCTGATTGTTGTGGCAGCATTGACTGATGACGGGAAGTTTCTACTTGCGGCTCGCAAGTATAGGCGAACAACGTGCACAGACTACATTATATCTCTCCATGCCGGTGATATGTCAAAGGCAAGGGGCAATTATCTAGGAAAACTGAGGTGGGTCGTGAAATTTTCCGTAAACTAATTGACTAGCATATTAAGAATGTGGCCAAGGACCTTGTGGTCTAGTGGCATCAAACTCTTCCCTTTATACGGGAGGTGATGGGTTTGAGCCTCAGTGGAGGCAATATTAAGTTGAGAAAGTAGTTATGAACAGATACTGCATTCTAATAGAGTTAGTAGTATTCAAAGAAACATATTAAGAATGTGGAAGGGCTAACTAGAAGAAACTTTTCCATTTTCCTAGGTCGAATTTTCTGGGGACCAAGTTTACGGTGTATGATGCTTCACCGCCCGTTACGAGAGCTAAAATGGTGAGAAGTCACAATACTAGCCCGGGGGCCTTGAAACATATCATCCCAAGAGTACCCGTTGGAAACTATGAAGTCGCTCACATTTCATATGAGTTGAATGGACTTGCAGCCAGGTGTAATTTTGAATTGTTTACTGATTGAAAAGACTATGGCCGTGTTTGGTAAATAATCAGCCTATCAGCTAATTTTGGCCTATTTGACCATTATTAGTTGTTTGACTTGGTTAAAAAATCAATGTGTTTGCCTAATAAGCTTTTTTGTAACTTCAAAATACTAAATTTCAAAAGGCTACTCAAAGCAACCTTTTCAATTAGCCTTTGGAGAACATAAATTATACCAAACAGCTATCAGCTAACAACTAATTTACCAAACATTTTTCTACAAAGTACTCTGATTTGGTAACTCAAGTGCTTGAGGGTAGAAATATCTTATCAATATTCTCTTATGCCAACCAGGGGTCCACGGAAAATGCAGTGTGTTATGGATACTATCCCGGCATCTTCGATTAAACCAGGAGGCGTAGCTCCCACACAGACCGACTTTCCAATTTTGAGCGGTGATTCCTTTCCAACAATACCCTTTTTCAGGTCAAAATCAACGTGCTCGGAGAAATTCCTGTCCAGATCATCGGAGAGGCAAACGGACGGATCGCTAGTTTTAAAAAACAAGGCTCCCCGATGGCACGAGCAGCTCCAGTGTTGGTGCCTAAACTTTCACGGACGAGTAACAGTTGCTTCGGTGAAAAACTTTCAGTTGGTAGCTTCTCCCGAGAACGGGGTGGCGGGGCCCGAATGTGAGAAGGTCATTCTACAGTTCGGGAAAGTAGCGAAGGATGTCTTCACAATGGATTTTCGCTACCCGTTATCGCCATTTCTTGCATTTGCCATCTGTCTTAGCAACTTCGACTCCAAGTTAGCGTGTGAATAACGAGGATTGGGAGGTGTGAATCTAATTTACCTTTTCTACTATTTGTCTATTTCCATAGTTTTAGTTACATTTGTATATATTTGAACACACAGCACATAATTTGCAGAATGGAGCACGTTGGGGATAAAACGGTAAAGATGAGATTGTATGATTTGTATCACTCCCTATTATCTTTTGCACTGGACTTGTTGATAATGGTGGAAAGTAGGGTAACTTTTACTACTGTAAATTCTTCCTTGTATATACTCTGTTCCCCTTTTTCTTTGAAGTTGTGAAGAAAATTTTCGGTTTTTCGCCACTATTGCATTTGTCTCTCAATTAATATGTTTAATCGTTTGAAAGTTGCAATTAAACTCATAAACTTGTAATTTTGGTGCATTAAAGCCCAAAAATCGGTTAATGACATGTAATAGCAGGTCACTAGGGTTCTGGCGACCCTTTGACCAATTCCAACGAACCTGTGAGAAGACGACCAATTCAACGGCGCCCACAAAAAATTCAAACTCCTCAGCAACATACTATCTCTCCTACTCTCTCTTTCTTCCATTTCATCAAGAATTTTTATTTTTCCATTTCATCAAGAATTTTTATTTTTATTTTAAGTCAGCAAAATTCATTGCTGGGGTTGCTCTTATGTGTCGTATGGACTAAAACATAAAGACAATTTGGGTGAGCAGAAAAATGTTTCAAATAATCAAATGTTCTTATCCATTGCAAGCCTGTACCCAGCTAGTTTTCTTGCATAACAATAATGTCTGTCTACTCATTTTTGTCTCTGTTGTACAGTGAGATGTGTGGGATTGTATTATTGTCCCAGCATGTGTTTAGCTCTTGGCTATGTGTTGATGTTTATCCAATTTTCTTGAATTTCTACTTGAGAAAGTAAAAATTCATAGATAAAGAAACATTTCTGAGGAAAATGCTTCCCTTAAAAGTTTCCATACATCATAACTTGTTAGCCGAACAAATTATACCATGGTCCAGGTTCTACCTTGTATTGTAGGCCCTAATTCAAAAACAACCTTCAGATTATGTGATTATACACACATTTTGTACCAGCAGTTGACAATTTTTGTACCTGTAGCTATCATATTATGTGTTAGCAATTATAAGTTACTTGTATTTGTTTACATGTACAAAAACTGTTAGCTATAAGTACATAATGTGTTAACTGAAGATACAGAATTTTTGTATCAGAATTCACAATGCAATATGCAATATGAACCATGGTATAACAATTGCTATTAGCCTTCACCCTTTTGTCTCTTGTTTTACAAGAGGGGTTGTTGTTGAAAAGTTCTCCTTCATTTTTCTTCTAATGTATATCATAAGTAGGACCAAATTTTTAATTAGGAACTATGAAGATAACAAGCCAAAAAGAGTAATATTCTATGAAAGATTAGACAGAGTATACAAAATTTTGGTTATATATATATATTTTCCTCATCTTTCATAATGTTCTGGATAGCCTACCACTAAATTCAAAAGACAGTAGATCTTATTCTCTATTCATTTTCTCTCTTGCTATTTGTAACTTGAACAAGCAAGCATGCGGTTTATCGGAAATTGCCTTAAGACTCGTCTAAAACATGATCAAATTACTCATATTTGGAGCCTCGAAAACTCTGAACTTGCTGCTGAAATGTCAACAGAGGTTTCTTTGGTTTGCCTGGTGTCGCCTTTGGAAGATGATGGGCCCTGGCTGATGGCGGGTGGAACTCGCTGAGCAGGAGCTGAACATACTGGTACGACTGATCGGATTTGGACAGCTGGGGCGATGGTCCTTGTGCAGGGCACTAGGCTTCTTTCCAGCCACGGTCTGGTTGAATATGAAGGAACTGTGGTCCTGCTTGGTCGGGAAGAAAAACTAGCGGTTCTTGGAACACCGAGTGTGGCACTAGCTGAAGATCTTGCAGTGGCAATGGCGTTTATGTTCCTCTGAGATGTTTCGGGTGGAACTAATGTAGGACCCCTTGTTGGTCGAGGAGAACTAGACCTCCATGCGTGTGTGCCTTGAGCTCGAGATGGCGAGAAGCTCGAGTAGTTTGCGTTTTGTTGGTGTAACGCGGGCTGATTCATCGCTATTGCTCCGGGGTTGTTTTGCAGAAAACCAGGAGAGAGCCAACTGAATTCTTCACGGTTACACGTTTGTGCTCGCACCCTCATACTGGCATACTCATTTGGATATTTCAGAACATCGCCCTGAGAACCACTGGCAATGGAGGATTGGCTGATCCTCGGGCAACTGGAATTTATATCCTTGTTCCGCCACTCTTCTTCGACTTGGCTGTTTTCTTCTATTTCTTCTATTCTAACCCGGGAATTATTAGAACAAGCTGGCATCAAATCACCAGCCATGTAGAAAAACGGACCACCTTGTATCAACGGGACAGGTTCTCGTTCCCTCGGGAAGATATATGGGCCGATGCCGGACTGGAAAATGGACTGTACAAAAGGGAAAATTTGAGGCCCGGAGATGGACGAGGGAGCTGAAGGCGAGCTCAGGAGGTAGCTTGGAAGCGTCATTCCATGATGATGCCAATTTTGATATGTAGACATGTCTGGGGAGAGAGGAAAATACGTGTAATTTTGATGCTGCAGTCTGTCGATTGATCTGCTGGCGTGATATGGGATCACGTCGTTCTTAACAGGAGCCTTTAGCGGTCTCCTTCTTTCCGGTAATTTAAATTTGGAAAGGTAGCGAGCAACGGTTACTTGCTCTTGCTCATCCTTTCCTCCATCAGACGAAGAGCAGCCAGAAGAATCTTGCTGTGACACTACACATAAATACACGGAATAACTTTAGATAAAATCACAAGAATTTGTATGTGTAATAGGGATACTTCAGGATACGAGAAATTACATATTCTACTTACGATTCTTCAAGGAAAACCAAGCAGCCATTGCAGCACTTTTTTGTGCTTGCTTCTTGGTTTTTGCCGGCTCTCCTTTGAAACTCATCCCAGCAAGTTCGACTGAGCAAGTAAAAAGTGGAGCACATCCCGGCCCAGATCTAACAGTGGTATAAAGTGGAAGATTTAACCCGGCCCTGTGAGCAGTTTCTTGAAGCAAATTTTTGTAAACTCCCGTCTCATCCTGCATATGCAAAGTGGAGAAAAGGATGCAACATGTCACTGTCGTTCGTTCACGCAATTTTTTTTTAAAGGATTCTGGATTTCTGGAATATCGTGCATCTGATCGTGCTTAAAGAAGGTGGATATAAAATTAAGTTATGCAATAAAACCACTGGTTCGAGGAATCAGAAAATTAATGCTCATAATCCGGGAATCTTGTGGACAGCATTTCTGCTTGTCTAAAAGGGACAAAGGTTACCTATTACTAAAAAAGAGTGCCAAGTGTTTAAAGCCGTAAAACAAGATAATAAGGAAATGAAAGGAACAATTATCAAGCAATGGAGAAGTAGTACCAAAACTCTTGCAGCTAATGCTCTTGAAGGGCCTCTCTGTGAGAGTGTTTTAAGCGCAATCTCAGCTGAAGCATGTTCTGCTTGTCTCAAGGTCGAGAAGAAGTTTGGGCTCTCAAAGATTTCGCCGTTAAAATTTACTTTGGCTTTGAAGCGAGGGGCATGATCAGGTCCTTCTCGTATACATGAGTAGGATGGCAAGTTGAAGCAGCTTCTCTGAGCTAATTCTTGAAGTTGGTTCTTATACATCCCTGACACAAAACACTATCACATGGGTAACTATGATTAAAAATCACGTCCAATATACGAAAACAAAGAGATTATGAACTTCATCACTTCAAATTGTAGAGTATAAGCAGAGAAGAGCTATGCAGCCCTCACTTTTACATGAAGTAAAGAAATCAATGCCAACTGGAAAAATATACTGATTAACTAAGTTGCAACAATAAGAATATAAACCCAGATTTGCAGTGTAAACAAAAACCTTAGGCATAACCATTCATCCACAGCAAATATCAATTCAAGAAATTCAACAAAAACTATTCAACTCAATTCCCAATAAATCCAGGAAAGAACAGACTAAAGAATGAAGGGAAACCTGCGGCCAATACCCACCCAAGGGTATGCATTGGGTAAACCAGTCTTGTGACCTTAGCTGTCAAAGGACCACAAAGAGGTAAACCAGCCTAGGTTGCCCGGCTCAAACCAAGAAAGGCTAATAGGCAAAAGATAATTTAAAGGAGCAACTAGATTCCTTTTCAAGCCATTCACCAAGCTGAACAACTAAGAAGCAAAACATATGAAACTAACGATCCAATCACTTAAATTCTAAACCTAACTGATCCAAGCTCCAGCATCTTCTGCAAAAACAAGTACCCCAAAATAAATTATATTTTGGCTGAGAGAGTTTTCCCTGCTAACCTGCATATTGTAATCAAAATAAAGTATCATTTTAAAGAATATTCAAACTCCACCTCGGCCACACCGTCTAATAAGATGATTCTCCTGCCAAACCTCACAAACCCGCCTCCTGATACTCTCCTAATTGAAAAGGGCAACAAAAAGATGCCATAGAACAACACACTTCACAAGACTGGGTATTAAGAGCATATACTAATAATTGTTTTTTTTTTAATCTTCAATAACTGTGCATTCAATAGAGACTCTATTTAGTTAGCCCCAACTCCAGGAGGAGTAACAATTTACCTCTAACTCAATTCACATAGCAAAATGGTAATAATTAAAAGCCAAAAACCTTCAATTCAAGCGTAAGATACTAAGATCAGTTCCCAAATTGCAAATGGATGAATAACAGTCACCTTTACGATTAAAATGGGAAGTGGAGCTCAGGTGATGTAAAATGGCGCCATGGGAACGGGAAAAACAGAAGCTCCGGCGATGTCGGCGGCGAGAGGGATCTATAGGAAGATCTAAACAGCAAAATTAACTTGCATAGGCTTCTATGATACGAATTTATTTGAGTGATTAAATACACAGCGACTATTTCTATGCTTGTTTCTGAATTCTGATGCGCCCTTTTTCAATCTTTCTGCGATTCTATTCACGGATCTTTAACACTGTTGAAAGGTGAAGAGAGAGAAAGCTGCCTTTTATTTTTTTTTTTTCCATTTTCTTTTTAACTCGGCCATAAAGTGGTGTGTATTAAAAGGTTCTCTGCAACTTTATACCGACTGCATTCAAAAGTTCAATTATGTCCACTGTAGATTTCAAGGCAATATCTTCTTGATTAATAAAGACTCACTTTTCTCACATTATTTTTTTCTCAGGTCCAACCAAGTGAAATATGTAAATCATAGTAACTCAATTGAACTTAGATGACTCAATCTCGGGGTATTTTTTAAATTTTTCTATTGTGATCATCTGAGTTGTTCATTATTTCTGGTATTGCATATTTGCATCTTAGGGATAAGATTAATGAGTAATCAAGTATAATCATTCAAATTTAATACATCATGTTATGCGTTATCTTTTCTAAGTTTTCGTGCATCATAGTTTAAGTCATATCTACTTGAACTAACGTCAATTGGATTAGATTTCAAAAAAAAAAAAAAAGGAGTAATTCTACATGTACTCCCAATTCACACTCCCATTATCTACTCCATATGAGTTGGCATGTTTTGATTGATCAATTTAATAGTGGGCCATGATATTTATCCATTCCATTTTTTTCATCCTCCAATCAAATTTGAACACATGTGAGATTAAAAATTGGGAGTATAATTTTGAGAGTAAATCTAGTATTTTTGAAAATAAAGCATCAATTGGATTATTTTTTTTCATATTTTAGTAAAATTATATCTTATATTGATTACTATCTCAACTTTTTCGGGTGATGCAAAAATCATATTCACTAATCACCGTAATTGGGATCTACACATGATAAACATAATCATGTAATTGCTTACAAACTGCACATGAAAAGTAAATTGTATGAAACTTTTAATATTTGATGATTAATTGTGAAAATGACATAATACTTGTAAAATAAATAAATAAAAACAATTAAAAAAGATCATGTAGAGGGCTAGAGGCTATGTTGTTTTGGTTGGTTAAAAAAAACTATACTATTTGGATCATTGTATGTCGAGTTATATGTGTACAATAAATAAGATAATGTTGTTTTGTGTTTAGATGTGTCCACGTATACAACAATAGTAAATGTGACTTGCCACAACCTAGAATATTAGAAGGAAAAAAAAATAGAATAATAATATTGCTCCAATATATTAGGTCTGTTTAATAATCGAAGAATTGTATAGTTCTATGAACCAAAAAAAAAAATGTTCAAAATCCCTATTTTCAAATTAGAAAACATATAATTAAAATATTTTTAAAATATATATATATATATATATATATATATATATATATATATATATATATATATATATATATATA
>NC_044928.1:28722149-28871442 GCF_003576645.1 Ipomoea triloba | reverse complement strand
AAAAAAAAAATGTTCAAAATCCCTATTTTCAAATTAGAAAACATATAATTAAAATATTTTTAAAATATATATATATATATATATATATATATATATATATATATATATATATATATATATATATATAATTTTAAAATTTTCAGTTACAAAAGCACACATAACTTATTGTTTTTTTCTTGATTGTCCATGTTTCTTAACTTTACCAGACTATATCATAAACTCCACTCCATGAACACGCCTCTATGATCATGATGACATAAATTGAGTCAAAATAATTTTAAGAAGCAAAACTAAACGGTATATTTATGTTGAGTTCTACACATAAGGAGAACTTGTCAAAACAGGCTTAACTCATTCTACCCCACAAAAATAGTGGGGCGGGCTTGTAATGCAATGGCCCACCAAATTGCCAGGCGTTTTAGTCCGCTAGCCAATTGGAGGGCTTTAGTGGGGCCCACATAGTGTGTATATCAAAGGGCATTTGGTTGGAATGAAGGAATTAAGGGGAAAAGTAATTGTAATTGGGTGGGAAAAGAATAATGTTGAATAAAGTAGGAATTCAAATTACAATATTTGGTATGCAAAAACATGAGTACATGAAATTGAAAGAGAATAAGTGATATAATAACTATAATGTCCGTATGTAATAATAATAATAATAATAGTAAGACGATTTTGTTTATTGGCGTTGAATCATTCAAGCAATTTCAATTTGCTTTTGTTCATTAATCCAAAAAAAAGAAAATGTGACAGGGCGTTTGGTTAGAGTGAGGGAATTAGGAGGAAAAAAATTGTAATTTGGCGGGAAAAGAATAAGTTTTGAATAAAGTATGAATTGAAATTACACTGTTTGGTATGCAGGAATATGAGTATAGGGAATTGAGAAATAATAAGTGACATAATTACTAAAATGTCATTATGTAGTAGTAGTAATAATAATAATTAAAAAAAGACAAAGTGTATTAGTGGAGGGACAAAGTTGTTTTACACCAACAAAAGTGCCTCTATCCTCTACCGAATTGCAATTTATGGAGATACCCATGTAATTCCTCAATTCGGTCCAAATAGTGTAATTATTAAATTCATTGAATTACAATTCCTATATACCCAAATTCATTCCAACCAAACACTCCTGAAACACCGAAAATAGATAAACGAAAAACAGTTCTCTGTACAAGATTTGCGTTATACTCCGTAGAATCTTAAAAGTTGCATAATTGTTTACTCAGCCCCACGGTTTATATTTATTCCAAATTCAACCCCCCTACTGTCTTCTTCTCCACACAGTGAAGACAGTCAGACACGGACTATAAAGCTAAGCTGCCCATCTCAATCGTCAAGCCTCGCGTTCAAGACCCTAGACTAGTCAAAGCATCTGAAAGACGCAAGATCAAACTTCGCTTCGTTCACAGAGGTATGCAAATCCTGTTACGCAATTAGCTTTTTCTTAGTTTCCTTAAGTAGAATCCACTAACAAAGTAAATCATCGAAATGAATTGAAGCTCTCTCAAAGTTGCTGAATATTACTGTTATTTTGACAATTATCTGCAATAGAAGTACGGTTTAGTTATTTTGTGCTTTTTTTTTTTTCGCGTGTTATGAGAAGGAATTAAGGAAATGAGTGTTTTAGGAGGAGTTTTGATGAATGTTCGTTGTTCTATATGTTGATCTTGATATATTATACGATCTAGGTTCTTGTTTGCCTCCCTTTGTTTTTCATGGGTGTGAAGTGGCGGTGATTCTGTACTGTATTGAGCTAATTGTCATTTTTTTTTTCTTACTGGGGTTTGTTTGTATGGAACCAGTCATGGCAAGGAAGATGTTAAATGATGGCGAGATGAATAAACCAAGTGAGGAAGAGGTGCACTATGATTTTGATTTGTTTGTGATTGGGGCAGGGAGTGGTGGTGTTCGTGCTGCTCGATTTTCAGCTCAATATGGAGCTAAGGTATATAGTAAAGATGTGGTGCATTTATTTGCCATAACAGTGTTGGAATTCAATGTGCTTGCTATTCATACATGATATTTTTAGGAACTTGAAAGGGAAGAATTTTAGTTATCTTCTTGCTGAGAAATAGTGTGTGTTCTCTTTTTATTATTTGTGGTGGAATGATGGTGGACACAGGCAGTATACTGCTATACTGTGTGTGCATTTTGTTTCTTTACAAATTGATTTGATATGGATGCATGTTGTCAATAAATTAGTATTAGCACAATAAATTTCTGAAGCTCGGGGGAAATCAATACTGACTTCCTACTCATTCCTTTCTGTTAGTGCCAAGTGCATCCATGTCTGATAATATTCTTGAATGTATGGTATGTACCATGCAGCTCTCAATCCCTCCTTATTTTTTGCACATTAAAAGGGACTGTTAGTGTCCATCATGGTTTTGATACAAGAGAATAGTTAATAGATATTTCTTGGGAATATTTTCCTCTCCTATAAATATATTTATTCTTATTTACATGCTACCTTTGGATTTTACCTTGCCTTTCACTCAAGAAAGTTTAAATGACATTTGAAGGTTGCAATATGTGAGCTTCCATTTCATCCTATCAGCTCTGAAGTTAGTGGAGGAGTTGGTGGAACGTAAGCTTCTGAGCCTCTAATTTCTATAAGATCTTCTGTAGCTTCATGCACCTGTGATCTTTATACCCTATGCTTGTGACCGATATGTGGTATTCTATAAAAGCAATAAACACCAATATAAATACTTACTGGAAATATACAAACTCTGATGAGGTATGAGAGTTTTTAAGTTCTACTTCTTTATAAGCTGGTATTTCTTGTTTGAAAGTAAGGCTGTCTCGTAATGTTAATCTGATACTTTATTAGTAGTCTTTGGAGCTACAAATCTCTAGTTTTTATTATACATCGCTTAGTAAAGATTTAAGTTTGAACTTTAACTGAAACTAAGAGTGTAAGACTAATCTCTAATATTTCAGGTGCGTGATTCGAGGTTGTGTTCCTAAAAAGATTTTGGTTTATGGAGCTAACTTTGGGCCTGAACTTGAGGTGAGACCAGAACCTTTTAAAGTGAAACATGACATTACTTGTTTACAGTTTCATGAGAGTTTTGATGCCTTGGGCCCTTGGTTTATAAGCGCAAGACTATTTATTGTTTTGTTATTTTGTATGAATAGGACTTGAGCAGATAAATTAATTCTTTGGTAAAATTTACTTATTCGAGAATGTAGAAATATAGACTATTGAATGACAGTCATATAAAGTCAATATTTTGGACTTTAAAGTTTTTTTTATTTTACTTTAAATGGTTCAAACAATGAACAGTATATAAAACTAGTTTTACCGACTCCAAGCTAATTCTTGATGCTATATAAGTTTGTATATGAAGTATATGTAATACCTGAAGTTCTACTCATCTTTTTTGGTTGGCTTATAGAGGCTGGGCAGATTTGGTTAATATATCATAGCCCCTATTCTCTTACTAGACATTTATTTTTGAGTAAATGTGACAGTTCCTATGCTGAACTCCATGCTTTCTCCAGTTTCTTTTGGAAATTTTTTATTTGAGGGTAATCACACTCCACTGTTGCACCGATATCAGTAATGAATGCATATGTATGTGCATGGTGTACATATGTATATGTATGTTTGCTGTTGGTTTGCATCCTGGCACTCAATATTATCTGGACCAAGTATATTGGGACATGTATTTTGCATCACCATTGGAATATGGGAACCAGAACCAGAAGTAGTTACTTGCTTTACAAAACATTCCACATCTCACTAAATGAATTCACATGTCAACTGACTCTTAGGTGTTTCTCCATAAAATTTGGTCCATGTATTGACAACTGTGATTGTTCCCCATGTTGGGTCCAATGGTTACAGAGAACCATATGCTCATGCATCTAAAAGTCCATTTGTTAGACCTCCTGTTTCATTCCTCAAGTACCTTTTGCAGCTTTCTTCTTTGGTTTTACACTCAACTTCTGTTAAAACTTCCTCTTTCTGTCTTTTATTGGCTTGTCCTGGAACAGGCATCTGGAAAACATCATCCAATCAGTTTGCTTATTATCTTCTCTTGCATAAAATACCTTTGATTTCCCTATGGCTTCGGCTTGTAGGATGCGAGGAATTATGGATGGGAAGTGAATGAGAGGCCTAACTTCAATTGGAAGACACTTTTGCATAAGAAGGTCAGTATACATTCATGTTTACTTCCTTTGCTTGATACAGGCTACAGAAGTTCTAATTCTGCAGTTCTCCCATTTAGACAGCAGGTTTGTTTTTCAATTGTGTTTGAAAAGAAAGGTATATGCATAGGAGAAATGTAAACTGTGTTTTGGAATGATCAAAGCATAGGACCATTTGTTTTCTCTTAGTAACCTATGTGTAACATTGTTATTCTCTGGCATGATTTTGCATTTGTTGTTTAACGGTTTCAGTGCAATAATCTCTCAATTTGTTATTATGTTCGTTCACGTGCAGACTGAGGAAATTGTTCGATTAAATGGAATCTACAAGCGTCTTCTTTCCAATGTTAAACTCTTTGAAGGAGAGGGAAGAGTAATTGGTCCAAATGAAGTTGAGGTAATCCAACTGGATGGGACCAAGATAAGCTATTCTGCTAAAAACATTCTAATTGCAACAGGCAGTAGGGCTCAGCGTATTGCGATCCCAGGGCAGGTAAGTGTTTTGCCTCTCTCCTGGTAGCTCTGTGATTTTTTATTTTTTGTTTGGCACACTCATAGTTGATGCTACTATCTGTGTGTTTGTCAATAATTTTTAATCTAGTGTCCACTTTGTGAGTTTACTTTGGTCAGATCACGAAAGATTGGTTGTTTTATTGCCTATGTGCCCACTGTGGCTCACTCTGTGTGTGTGTTTATTTGTTCTTTTCTTTTTTAAATTTAATTTTATTCATTCTACGTTGGCTGTGTGCATATAGGAGCTGGCCATTACCTCGGATGAGGCATTGAGCTTGGAAGATCTACCAAGACGAGTCGTGATACTTGGTGGAGGGTATCTACATCATCACTATTGTTATAGTATTTTTCCAAGTTTCTTTTGAGTATGATTGACATACTCTTCCTTTGGGTTAAGGTATATTGCTGTTGAGTTTGCTTCAATATGGCGTGGTATGGGTGCAAAAGTAGATCTATGCTTCCGCAAGGAACTTCCACTGAGGTGACGTGAAAACTTTCTTATTGTAAATTGATTCTGGCTAATTTCCTGACTTTTGGGTCTACGGACTTTGCCACTTATATAACTTCTCCATCCTTGAGAAATGTTTCTTGAATTTAAAAAGTAATTCTCTTATAATAAGAAAAACCACTTTTTGAGCCACCATGAGTTTCTTCATCAGAGAACAGCAATAAGGACTTTAGCATCTAATATATATTTTGTTTTAGTTTATGCTACAACACCAAAATTTTCACATGCAATGGAACTTGTGTGACATGGAAACTTTCCTGCAGAGGTTTTGATGATGAAATGCGAGCTGTAGTTGCAAGGAACCTAGAAGGAAGAGGAATCAATATGCATCCTTGCACAACATTGACTGAGGTACTTAAATTCTGTTGGCTATGTAAGCCTGTAAGATTGCAAACTCTTTTCGTAATCTTGTTCAAGGGAGACTGTATTGCTTTATTTCAACATTTTAGAATATGTCAAGTTCCTTGTGCAACATTGCTAAGGTACTTAAAATTCTGTTGGCTATGGCGCTATGCAAGGTTGCAGACTATATAGATACCTCTGTCAAACGGATTGCTTTATTTGAAAATGCCAGAATAGTTATTGTATCCTTTTGAGTTCTGGAGTGCCTACCTAAATTCAATGTTTATATAAATATTACATAAACTCAAAAGAAGTTTAGGAATCCTAATGCTACTAAGTAGTTGCCTTAATATTCTAGATTTCTAGTTTCCTTGTAGTTTAGGAATCCCCAAAATTCTCTGGTTCTTAACTCCCCTATTGTGTATCACTAATTTAGTAGCAATATACGGAGTATTAATTATTTTTTTTCTCTTCACATACAATTGAGTTTTATTACTGAATGTAAGTAATATCTCCATTGTTCTTGGTTTCATCTCTTATAGCTTCCATCTGGCTGGTGGATGGTGTCTCTTTGTCACCTATTAGACTGCAGACTCATGATTCTCAATATAATTTTTTAGTGAATTTTGTAATTTTATCAAAAGGAAACTTTATTGATTGCTTTTAATGTTATTTTTACTGAAATTTAACTGATTTACCCTTTTTGTTGCTCAACTCTTAAATGAAAATCTAATCTGAATGTAAATGATGACTTGGTTACTCAGCTGGCTAAAACAGAAGACGGCATCAGAGCACGGACTGACCATGGTGAAGACTTGCTGGCAGATGTTGTGCTGTTTGCCACTGGTAATTCCTTGCCACATGTATACTTAATGGAGATGTTTATGATAATGTTTATACTTTATATGGTCGAAGGAGTGTATTTGAGTGATGGAAGTCATCTTTATGTTTGCAAAATATTGCTACCTCTGATTTTGATTCCCAAATGATTAGGGGCATGCTAAAACCTTAGCAACCTGCATATTGGTACAGTCATTAAAATAATTCAACAATCCAAACTACTCCTTTTTTCCTTTGAATGTAAATCAACTTGAAAAGAATCCAATTCTTACAATTGTAATGCTATTATTCATTGTACCTTGAACTTTTCATTTTGATTGACATTCCTTTTGAAATATCATTGAAAGAACTATCTCTGGAGTCAATTTTACTGGAATAGTGGAATATATTTCTGAACTCATCTAAAGATGCATTCAGCAACAAGGAACCACTTTTTGCCCCCATTCTTGGAACTAAAGCATTCTATAAACTACGTAAGCATGTAATATTGTTTGAAATTTCTGACAAACAGGTTCTGGTGTGCAATACCACTGAATATTATTATTCATAAGTGAATTAGTACTTGTTTTATATGAAACTTTGTCATGGATAAGGTTGTCATTATTACAATCACTATTATTATTATCATTATTGGAACCAAGTGCTGGAGAAGAAAAGCCTTAGTAAGAGTTATGATTGCACGCTCTTTTCAGTGGTTTCTCGAGTTGTAGTAGACTAGTAGTGTCTGATTGACCAGTAGCAGACTAGTGGTTTACTTGCTGATATCTGAAAACATCATAAACAGCAGTATTTTTCTCAAATTTCAATTGTCAAGATTGCAATATTAAAAAATGCCTGCTTGGGATCTTAACATTGTTGCTGTTAAACCCTAAAGCCCGTTTATAGATAAGCCCATTAGGGTTTCCTCTATTTTGTATAAGTAGTGGTAGCCTGTACAGTTCTATATTGTTTTTGAGATATACGAATATACATTATTCTCTCAAGTTCTACATGGTATCAGAGCCTAAACCCTAAAATCCTATTCCCTTTTCCCACTACTGCCACCGGAGCTTTGCCGTGCGACTGCCTTTGTTCCCACGATTGCCCTGTGGTTTTTCGTCCAAACTAACACCACAGGCCATCTTGGAACCTCGTCGCGAGCCAAGGGCTGCAGTCCGGTCGCCATCCGCCGCCGTACGCGCCGCCACGCGCCACCGCCGCCGCCGGGAAGGTCAAGGGTTTTTTTGGCCAGATCTCCTTCCTTCAGTGTCCGATCGAGTCGCCGTCGCCACCATCAGACTCGCCTTGAAGAGACGAACCTGCCAGTACCGGTCGTTTTCGCTGCAGTCGCCGGTCACCGCCGCCGGCTGCCGCCGTTCGCCGCCGGCCGCCGTTAACTTTTCCGGCGAACTGACTAGTACTTCGAAACAGTGTATTCCCTTGTTTGTTTTACCTATTATGGCATCATCTACACATTCCTTTACTTCCTACCCTATTATTACGGTTGATAAGTTAGTTGGGGGTGAAAACTATGCATCGTGGGCTGCATCTGTTAAATTGTGGTTCAAGGGGCAAGGAGTGTCTGCACATTTAGATATGAAGGGTGTAGATGTTAAAGAAAAGAAGGATGAGTGGGAGAAGGTCGATGCCTTATTAACAAACATGTTATGGCAGTCAATTGACCCTAAGCTCCATAACATTTATAAGACTTATGAGACATGTTATGAGGTGTGGAATAAAGCGAAGAGTTTATACACCAACGATGTTCAGGGTCTCTATTCACTAGTCACGAAATTCGCAAATATCCTTAATCATCGTGGAACTGCTGATTCGAATATGTCTGAATACTTAGGCCAGATTGAAGCTATACAACAGGAGTTCCATAATCTCATGTCACATAAGACGGATGCTGATGAGCACGTTAAGCAGTATGACAAGTTCTTTATGGTGTTTGCTCTGGCTGGCCTTAGTCCTGACCTTGCACATGTTCGTGATCAGATTTTGGCTAGCCCTACTGTACCCACATTGAATGAGACTGCTGCTAGACTACTCCGAGTTGCATCAGCTCCTCCTGTTGAGCCCATTGGAGATTCTTCTGTTTTAGTCTCTCGAACAGTAGAGAAGGAGCTGTCTGGACATACCAGTAACAATGGTGGTCGTCGTGGTGTCCGTAGGTGCGAGTACTGTAACAAGGTGGGGCACACCAAGGATCGCTGCTGGAAGCTGCATGGCAAGCCCTCACGTTCTGTCAATATGGTGCAGACCACTGGTTCAGAGACTCAGGCTCACAGTAGTTCTACCCCAAATGACTATGAAGAGTACCTCCGATTTAAAGCCTCCCGAGAAGCCACTACCACATCTTCCTCCAATACTGGTACCTCCTCTCTCGTTTGTCTCTCTTATTCCAGTACTCCTAATACTTGGATACTGGATTCAGGTGCCTCAGATCATATTTCTGGTAATGTCTCGCTTATGTCTAATGTTTCTCATTCTAAAACTTTACCCATGATTACTTTAGCAAATGGTCACCAAACTCCAGCTATTGGTGTTGGCCAGGCTTCACCCATTCCCTCTTTCCCTTTAGAGTCTGTGTTATATGTGCCCAATAGTCCTTTCAACCTTATTTCTGTGAGTAAAATCACCCGTACCCATAACTGCTCTATAACCTTTTGTGCTGATTCGGTTATTGTGCAGGATCGCAGTACGGGGAAGGTGATTGGCACAGGGCTTGAGTCACAGGGTCTTTACTACATGCGAGGGGGTGTTGCTGCCAGTGCATCCACAGATCCACCTTTGCTTATCCATAGTCGTCTTGGTCATCCTAGCCCATCCAAACTTCAACGGATGGTTCCGGGTATCTCTGTTGAGTCTTTAGATTGCGAGTCGTGTCATCTTGGAAAGCAATCCCGTAAGTCTTTTCCAAGAAGAGTCAATAATCGGGCTGTGTCCCTCTTTGATTTAGTGCATACAGATGTTTGGGGTCCTTATCGAGTCAATTCTACCTTAGGTTTCCATTATTTTGTAACCTTTATTGATGATTATTCCCGTTGTACTTGGGTTTTTCTAATGAGAAATCGTTCTGAGTTGTTTAAAATCTTTCAGAATTTTTGCAATGAAATACAAACCCAATTTGGTACTCCCATTCGTGTTTTACGTAGTGACAATGCCAAAGAGTATTTATCTGCTCCTTTCCAAACCTTTATGCAATCTCGGGGTATGTTACACCAAAAGTCCTGTGCTTACACACCTCAGCAAAACGGGGTTGCTGAGAGAAAGAATAGGCATCTGGTAGAAATTGCTCGAACTATGATATTGCATTATCATGTTCCCTCTCATTTTTGGGCTGATGCTATCCTTACTGCATGTTATTTGATCAATCGCATGCCATCCTCTGTTTTAAACAACCTTACCCCATACTCTATTGTATATCCTTCTGTTAATCTTTTCCCTCTTCCTCCTCGGGTTTTTGGGTGTGTTTGTTTTGTTCATAACATGACACCAGGGCGGTCAAAGATGGATCCTAAAGCCGTTAAGTGTGTGTTCTTGGGCTATTCTAGGCTACAGAAGGGTTATAGGTGTTATTCTCCGTCACTCAAAAAGCACTTTGTGTCTGCTGATGTCACCTTCATTGAGTCATCCCCTTTCTTCCAGCCTTCTCCAAGAGACACCGGTCGAGAAGTCCTTCATATTCCTTACCTTGGTCCTCCACCTGATCCTCCAACTGCCCATTGTCCTCCACCTGATCCTCCAGCTGCTCCTAACCCACCGCTTCAGGTTTATCATCGCCGTCCTCGCACTACANAACCACCTGGGTTTGTTGCTCAGGGGGAGTCTTCTGGCTTGGTTTGTAAGTTTCGCCGCTCTTTGTATGGTTTAAAGCAGTCTCCACGAGCTTGGTTTGGGAGATTTAGCTCAGTGGTGTGCAAGTTTGGTATGGTTCGAAGTGAAGTTGACCATTCTGTGTTCTATCGCCATTCTAGTGGGAAATGCATATATCTTGTTGTGTATGTAGATGACATTGTTATTACAGGAAGTGATCAAGAAGGCATATCCAAGCTGAAAGAGTATCTCTTTAGTCGATTCCAGACGAAGGATTTGGGCAAGCTGAAATATTTTCTTGGTATTGAAGTAGCTCAGTCTCACAGTGGTATAGTTATCTCTCAAAGGAAGTATGCTTTGGATATTTTAGAAGAAACTGGTTTGTTGGATTGTAGACCTGTAGATAATCCAATGGATCCAAATGTTAAACTTCTACCAGGACAGGGGGAGCCATTGCCTAACCGAGAGAGATACATGAGACTAATCGGGAAATTGAATTATCTCACAATCACTCGACCAGACATTTCCTTTGCAGTCAGTGTATTAAGCCAGTTCCTTGAAAGTCCTTGTGATACTCATTGGGATGCTGCTGTTCGGTTTCTGAGGTACATCAAAAGAGCCCCAGGGCAAGGTTTACTCTATGAAGATAGAGGACATGCTCAAGTTGTGGGATATTCTGATGCAGATTGGGCTGGTTGTCCTTTTGACAGACGATCTACCTCAGGTTACTGTGTACTCATTGGTGGTAATCTTATATCTTGGAAGAGTAAGAAACAAGATGTTGTTGCTAGATCCAGTGCTGAAGCTGAATACCGTGCTATGGCTCTTGTCACGTGTGAGTTGATATGGCTGAAGCATTTACTTCAAGAGTTACAGTGTGGTCAAGTAGCTCAAATGACATTAATATGTGACAACCAAGCAGCTCTTCATATTGCCTCAAATCCTGTCTTTCATGAGAGGACCAAACATATTGAAGTTGACTGCCACTTTATCAGGGAGAAAATTGTGTCTGGAAGTATCAAGACTAGCTTTGTCAACTCTGCAGATCAGTTGGCTGATATCTTAACAAAGTCTCTTAGGGCTCCTAGAGTTGGGCATATTTGTAACAAGCTTGGAGCATATGATCTATACTCTCCAGCTTGAGGGGGAGTGTTAAACCCTAAAGCCCGTTTATAGATAAGCCCATTAGGGTTTCCTCTATTTTGTATAAGTAGTGGTAGCCTGTACAGTTCTATATTGTTTTTGAGATATACGAATATACATTATTCTCTCAAGTTCTACAGTTGCGAGGGGTCTCTCCAAGGTTGCCCTTGGCCCATTATACTCAATTCCTGGTGTGTTATTTATTTTTGTGGGGATAGGGTTTGGGATTGGCTGATTGGGTGTTACCGGTTGCTTGCTGTTGTATAAATGAATTTCTCCTAGACCATGGCAAAATCTGATCTTCTCAATCATAGGTCGCACACCTAACTCAAAAAGGCTGAATTTGGAAGCTGTTGGTGTTGAGCTTGACAAGACTGGAGCTGTGAAGGTCATTTTTCTGTGTTCTTGCTTTCGTTGTTTTGTGCAATAGTTTACTTTTTCCTTGCTTTCATGAAGGCAATGAAAGTGTGAATGAAGAAAATTGCAGACTTTTCATACGCCTGGACTTCCTTTTTTTTTTTTTTTTTTTCCTTTTTTCCTTCATGAACTACACTATTCAATTGTCAAGGACAATTTCCCTCTCTTTCCAGGTGGATGAGTTCTCCCGCACTAATATACCCAGCATATGGGCAATTGGTGATGTCACTAACCGGATGAATCTTACTCCTGTTGCTTTGATGGAAGGAACCTTTTTTGCGGTATTCTTTTTTGCTTGGACCTTCAATCCTTCATTCATATCACTTTACTCATACATTATCTTAGTTACTGCCTTCTAAGAATAAGCGATTTGTTAACTGAATCCATTAGTTACTATCTTTTGCCTTACCTGCAGAAAACTGTTTTTGCTGGTGAACCCACAAAGCCTGACTATACACATATCCCTTGTGCTGTATTCTGGTATTTACATCTTTGTAAAACATTCTGCATGTCCTTGAGTTCTCTGAATCTTTACAATTTTACTAATTTCAACAATATATATTTTTTCAGTGGTATGAATAATTGTTTGATGGAAATTTCTATGGTGAACTAATATGGAATATGGTTATATATATTTTTGGAGTTTATAAATGATTTAATGGAACTTTGTGTTGCTCTACAGCATACCACCACTTTCTGTAGTGGGGCTTAGTGAGGAGGAGGCTATTGAGAAAGCCAATGGGGATATTGCAGTGTACACTTCTTCATTCAATCCGATGAAGAACACCATTTCTGGGTATGACTTTTACGACTTTAGATGATTTTATAAGCTTGTCATTTAACTAGTTCAGTTGCTTACATGACATTCTTTCTTCCAAATTTTTGCTTATGTCAAATGGACTATTAGTGAGCTACAAAGACGTAACATTTCACTTTTCAGATGGTTGAGAATGCTTTCAAAATCGGAGAATTATTTTTCCATGAAACATATTTTGATAAATGAAATTGCATATTATTTTGTATTACACTATCCTCCACAATCCCCTTCATTAGAACAATTTTTTTGTTTGAACATTTTTCAACAGTCTCGTGTGGGGTTATTAATTTAGATTATTGACTTCTCAATATAATAAACATAATTAAAAAAAAAATTTGTTGGAATCTTCTATCCCTATGTGCAATTAAATCATATGCATATTCTTTTCAACTTAAGAATTGTGCTCCCTCAAATCTGGAAGGTTTCCCCTTTCTAGTTGATGTACTTGATCTGAAAGGAAAAAAATCTTAGCTTCTTCCCACTTTTCTTTTAAATCTAGTTTTCTAAATTTTTGTATTAAAAACCCACTATATATAGATGATTGAATTGATATTGTTTTGAGTCTTTGAGCCTTTACATAATTTTAGTGCTTCCATCTAGTTGTCACAATTACTGATTCTCCAGTGTCAATCCATACAGTTCATGTATCTAGAAGTTCTAGAACTTTTGGATGACTGTTGCCTGCTGTTGCCTCGCCACTTTTCACTTTGCATGAAATGATATTTCATATTAGTCCTAGTAACACAAACAATTTGATGCATGGTTGCTGGTGTGACTTGTTACATTCCATATCATGTTAGGCGGCAAGAGAAGTCAGTTATGAAGCTTGTTGTTGACAAAGAGACAGATAAAGTTATTGGAGCATCAATGTGTGGTCCTGATGCACCTGAAATTATGCAGGTACATGCCCTTGCTATATATGCTGTATTACTTTGATTTGGTTACCTGAATCATGATTTGGGTTGAATGGTAAGACATGAACTTTTCAATCCATTTTTAATAAGAAATTTTGGGAATGGTATGTTGTGATATGGTTATTAGTCTATCATTGCAATTTGCATAATATAGAACTTTAAGGGTTCAAATACAATGGGTTTTTCTTTTTTATTATGTGTGTTTTGGTTGGGGGATGTTTTGCATTGTAAATTTATATATTGTTGAAGTTCTTTGAGTGCTCCCTAGCCTACCAATTGCTGTCATTTGGCTAAATTATCCTTCTACAGGGCATTGCTGTTGCACTAAAATGTGGAGCAACAAAGGCACAATTTGATGCCACGGTGAGTTCGGATATCTCTCTGCTTGCTGGTTTTATCTTTGTGAACTTTATTAGAGATTGCTAAAGCTGCATTGAGGTGTTGGACTAATTGTACCAAATCAAATTTAACCCCTTCCCAGACCATTAAAAAGGAATATTAGCTACTCTGTATTATTTTAATTCGAGAGTTTCTGGGCTGGTGTCTTTTCTATTATTTAATTGACTTTTAAACTAGTGGATAAAGTAACAACACATTTGGGCATATGAATTCCCTAAACCATTTTTGGTATGATAGATGCCTGATGAGCTGTGATCAAATGAGTTCTCGTTATATTCTGAAGTACTGCTTTAAAACCTGATGGGCTGTAAGCCTGTAACAGAGTCCTAGTAAGATCCAAATTTACTTGACTTTGTGTGTTTGGTCGAGTTGGTGGCTTCTTCAGAAGAAGCTTTTCTGAAAAGCTTCAATTTGGAGCTTCTTAAAAAAGCTTTTTCATATTTCTACTGTTTTGCCCAGCTATTGTTTTTTGAAGCAGACAAACTCCAAAGTCATACCGGCCAAACAACCACTACGACTCTATGATCCCTATAAAGTGCTTTTGATGTATTTATTCAACATCACTAAATTTATTTCATATGCTCTTTATGTCTCTCTAAGATGTGGTACATTTTATCTCCTTTTCCAGGTGGGCATACACCCTTCGGCTGCAGAAGAGTTTGTGACAATGCGATCAGTAACGAGGGTCGTTCCTCCTGCTAGCAAACCAAAGACAAACCTGTGAGGTGAATAGGTGTAAGGCAAAAACAACATAGAAGACAAACACTAAGAAAGAAGGAATTTTGCCACAGTAAATTTGTTTCATACTTGGATAGCACTGCATGTGGGAAGATTATGATCCAAAATTTGCCTACAGCAGCATTTAGCTGTATGATGTAAGCTTTGGGTTGTCACAGGAAACTTGTTTTGCAATGATGTCAGTGTCCAGAACTTGTTTCATCATTTTGTTGGCTGTATAATTGACAGAATTTGATTATAGATTCATAATACTATTGAATAAGGTGGCTTAGTGCCTAGTTTGTCTTCTTCAATTCTTCCATTTTACACTGTGTTTCAATTGAAAGAACCCTAGCTAGGCTTGTGTTAATTGTAAAATAGCTTATTTTGAAACGTAATCCAAGTAGCATTTCAAAATAAATTCTTGACATTTTAACTTTTTTAGTCTTTATTAATTTATAAAAATGACACCATTTAGCCTTCATAAATCAAAATTCTAATATTTTTATTTATTCTTTAGTTTTATGTATTTTTACACTTATCAGTTAATTTAATAATTAATTTTATTAACTACTTTATTTTCAATTAGATAATTTTCATTGTGGCAGACTAAAAATTCGCTTAATTTGGTTTGAAATTAATTGAATGATTACCTACTATTGTATTATTTAGTAGTAGTGATGCATGTAACATGTCATGCTTGCTTCAGCAAAATTCATTGTGAAAATGTAGACTCAGCTCCCTTGTCTCTAACAAAAGGCAACATAATAGTATTTAATTTCCACTACTTCTGGGTTGGAAAGCTATTGCTATGGATTTTGCATGCTTTAATTTAACGTATGTAATTGATCAACCTTTTACCATGTCCTTTTCGTATGCATGGATACATATCTATATATATTGCTTTTCTATGAAATTAATATATTTCCATTGCTGCCTCCAACTTTTTTAAATGACCACATCTTATCATTGTTTTCTTTCACTTTAATCATATCAACATTATTTGTGTACCTTTCCAAAGTTATTTTTGGAGTCGTTACTCACTCGAAGTGGTGTCTATTTGATACGAGATTGTATCAAAAGCATTAACATACTACTTTGAATCTCGTTAAGTTTCAGAGTTTGTAGCACACACAATTCTACCCTACTACCAAACATGCAAAATATTTTCAACAAAGTCTATTATCATTATCAAGTATTTGATCTCCATTCGCATTCCGATTCCTTTGTGCGAACTAAACACACCCTTATACTTGTTCTCAGAGTGAATACTCAATTTAATCCTTCACTAAAGAGATTTTTCTCAATTTAGTCTTAAATGATTTTTTTGCGTTTAATCGGGTCCTAAATTCTGATATTTTACCTAATTGACTCTTCTGTCTCTATTGGCTATTAGCCATTTAGCCTATTAGAATCAAGGACTAAATCAAGAAAAAATCATTACAATCAAGGACTAAATTGTGTAAAACCACTATAGTTGATGACTAAATTAGATAAATTCATTATAGTAGAGGAGAAATTACCAAACTATTCCAAATAGATGATTCGATTAAGTAAAATTGTCGAAGTCCAGGATTCAATTAAACACAAAAAGTCATTTAAGACTAAAAAAAAATCACTATAAGCAAGACTAAATTGATCATTAACTCCTTGTTCTCACAATATCTGAAACAACTAGATATATCATCATAAGTGATTGTACCCACCGATAACGATAAAAATTTCCCAAAAATTTATATAAGATATTCACTTTATTAATTTCATATAGAATAATCATTTTGTGTAGACTGTAGGAGTTTCCCATATGGGGGCTATAGCAACCTCTATACTTACAGCCAAAAATGGTGCCCCCATCACTACATTATTTTATTATTTAGAAGATCCTTTACTTCACACCTTCAAAATGCTTATTAAATGGATTTTTGCTAATGAAAAGAAGACAAACAATACTTAGTATTGTAGTTTTCTTGGAATATAGCTTTATATATATATATGTTTACCTGTCCACAACAATGTGAATCGAGATAGGGAAAAGATAAAACAGCAGTCTTAATCTGATCTCCAACTCGTGACCAAATAATGCTTTTGATTTTATGGTATGAAGTATGAACATTCCTCCATCCTAAATCTCAAATTTCTAACATTGTTGGTTTGTTTCGATGTCATGAAAGTTTTAGTGCATAAATTAGGATGGAATAGTGATTTTAGTGTTTGAGTGTCTAATTATTTAATTAGTAATGATGTTGGGAAAATTACCGTTGAGATTTTGAGTGTCTAATTATTTAATTAGTAATGATGTTGGGATAATTACCGTTGAGTCCCACACTCGGTTTGACGATCAACCTGGGAGATCGACTAGGCTGGACTATCAATAAGATAATGTTTAAGGTAAAATGAGATGAGCAGTCGAGCTGATAACTCAGTCACATATGTCCAATGGCTATGGTGATGTCAAAGTTAGTTACGTTTAATGGCTATTTTTTAGTACTACTGATTCTATTACTGATAAAGTATATACGCACTGTAGTAGTCAAAGTACGGTCAAGAATACTTTATTATTTAAGTGGGTAAAGAATAGCCCGGTTAACGTAACAGTGGCTTAGACTTCCTAAGCTAACATGACTATTTATGAGCAAACAGCCAAAAGTCTTCCAATAGCTATTAAATGCGGTATTTATAAGGGTGTTAGGGATAGGTTTCGGCCTCACGGCATGATGGCCACGTGGCGGACAAGCACCAGGCTAGAGTTTGACCCCTGCCCATAAGCCATGTGTCACACGACTATAAGTTAGGGGTTTATCCGCCAAATCTGAGAGCTGGTGACCGGTCCGATCCTCCCGAATGGTCGCACGTGTGGAGCCGGACCGGTATGTGCCGCAATCCTAGGGTTCAATCAGGGTTGACCGGAGAGACCGGTCAACACAGACCGGTAAACGGTTTTGACCAGGGAATAATCCCTATCAATTACAATGTTGTATCTCATTTGAGCGTGTCACAAAGATACTATTGAACTATAAGTTACTCGGCGGTAATATCGCTATTTAAAAGAAAGGAAATATGGGGTACGAAGATGCATGTGTTTCTCTTGGGCAGCTTATCTCTGCAGTGGGGACCTTCTGCGTCTAGTCAAGCAGACAAAGGCTGAAAAACTTTATCAATCACACAAAGAAAGAAAGAAAGAAAGAAAGTAATGGCTACCACTCGCTTTTGCTTCTTTGTCCATTTTTTTTCTTTTTTTCGAATTCATTTTTACTACAAAACTATAGAAATCAGATCAGATGAGCTGTGGTTTACGAAGCTAGCAATTGTCCAAGTCAAAGATTAATTGTGATTTGTCATGGAAATTAATGACCTTTCACCATTCCTGTCATGAAAATTAATAAAAGAGATACATTTTGAAATGTATCTCAATTAAATAATTTTTTTTTTATAAAATTAATCTTTTGACGTTCCGTAAAATATGGGGCAACGTAGGATGGACTTATTTGTTGGTGGCTACGTAGAAGATGGATATATGCATGATATGATATGATTTTATTTTACGTTAATAAGTTTTCATTCCCTACTTTTCAAATCAATCAATACACTTCAATCAACTTTTTTTGTGATTGTCATTTGTAGGCACGTTAACATGTCTCAACTACATATTCTTTACAAATAATATAAGATCATATATACTATTATGGAGTATTACTTTGATCATGTGTACTTGTTATATTGAGTAAAGAAACATGAATGATGAAATAACTGGAATTGGCTGAACAGTTAACTTAGTAAATAGTAATCATAAGGTTTCAAGTTAAATTCTATTCCATGTGAAATTGTCTATTAATTTTTTTTGTAACCCTTTGTTAGTTAGGGTCTCAAGGTCAGGGTTGCAAAGCCGCACACTTTCAAGCTGGGTGTGACAAATTTTCTAATAAATCAAAGAAAATTCAATGAATGAATAAAAATGGTGGTCGATCCACAATTTTTTTTTTGAATTTATCAACGAAAGACAATTTACTTGCTCTAAAAGTGATGTTCGAGTGAATGAAACATGATTCTTGAACTTGTGTGGTTTATGGGAAAAGCTGTCAGCCTGTCACATAGAAGTAAGATTTGGCTCGTGCACACCCTTTGATAGTAATTGCAACCTACAGGTTACAATTATCATCACGAAAAGAAAAAAGAAATGACATCTACTAGACTATACAACAATGCTAAATTTTTGAATAAATTTCAAGGGATGTTAAAGAAAACAAAAATTATAATTCTATAGCTTATCATCTCCTTTTTGATAAGATATAGGGATCATGAGGGTCGGGTGCAGGGGGTGGCAATGCGGAAAGCTGCGGGCTTATTCTCGGTTCCTGAGGCTGAAGCGATGGGAGCCCGGGAGGCGTTGAGTTGGCTAAAAAGTAAAGGTTGGGAGCGGGTGATCATTGAATCAGACGCGCAAGTGGTGACGAGGGCGGTCGATACGGGTGATCTGAATACTCCCTTCGGGGCAATCGTCCGGGATGTTCGTTCTTTACTGGACCAGTTTGAGTCTGCCGCTATGTGCTTTGTGCGGAGAGGCAGCAATTCGGTCGCTCATGCGTTGGCGAAACGGGCTTTAGATCAGCAGACACATGTTTTAGTTGATTTTTCTGAGTATATGCTGTTCTTTATTTCTGCTTTGGTCTGTAAGGATATTATGTTTTTTTTTTTGAAATAACTAAGGATATTATGTTTTAATATACTGGTTTTTCTGGTTTTCAAAAAAAAAAAATCATCTCCTTTTTGAAAAATTGAGCGTGAAATACTAAAAATATGATCGATCTACATCAAGACGGACAAAGAACGAAAGAAACATGTGTTTACATGAGGCAAGAAAGAGGTGTTTTGAAGAAAATTTTAAGGGACGAATAATTAAAAGGAATATTATTATTGATTCATATTTTGATTTTATACTACTAAATACACGTAACTTTAATTACTAAATATTTGATTCGGATTCTCATTCGAATGTTTCAATCAAACACGACAGAACATTACTTCTCATCAGTTAGTTCTCTCTCCGATAATGAAGAATGGTTTGTTTTCACATGCACCTACACGTATGCACCTAAATGTGAACAAAACAAGTAATTTCAATTGGTCAATTCCATCCAAACTGGTCCAAGACATGTTCCGTAAATCCCAGTGAAATGAGGGGCATCGTGGGAAACTAATTAAAATGATGGCCATTATAAAAAAAAAAGTGATCTATACTACTATGAAAAGTGAGATTTTAGTCCTTTAATTAATTTTTTTTTGAATTATATATAAGCAAATTTCAGATTTTAGTCCTTTAATTAATTTATTCTTGAATTATATATAAGCAAATTTCAGATTTTAGTCCTTTAATTAATTTATTCTTGAATTATATATAAGCAAATTTCGCCCTCAATATTTTTTTTTTGAGTAGTACTGATTCTGTTACAATAAACCTACTGAAGCACAAAGATTCAACAGTTGTCTCCACTAAGACTCGAACCCACTCCCATCATTTATGTGGAAGTATTAACTGGGATACTGGATACCACTAGACCACAAGGTCTTGACACACCCTCAATATTTCAATTCACATGTTTGTGGTTTTAATTTGTCTCTTCTACTAATTATTCAAATAAACTATGAATCACTAGACTTGGGAAATCATGCGCATCACAGGTTAACATAATATGTGATTTATTGCTTTGAAAGGGTTGAGCTGAGTGGGTGGAATATAATTTTCATATCAGAAATTCACCAGTTTGATTATATTCGTCGTTTCTAAAAAAATCAGTAGCACAAGGTCTTTCTATTGCAATTTACTTCTTTTATGTGTGTAGTTTGCGGGTTATTCTACATGAACCGAGTTTACCCGAGCCACACTCTTATGTAGTGGTTGTAAGTTTCTCTCGTCAGCCGTAAAGATGTGATTTCTTGAAATTGTGGGTACAACTTTACAAAATGCAAAATAAAAGATACCCTGCCCTCTATATAAATTGGGAAAGAAGATGATAATAAGTTCAACCCCAAGGGTTTCAATAAACCTCCTGTCACATGTCATAAATTTATTTTAAAAAAAAAAGAATAAAATGTGTGATCTATTTTTGTTTTAATTTATAACATAGTACGTATCGCATCAATTGAAAGTAAAAAACTTAAAAAATAAAATAAAAAGTGAGAGTACGTGTAATATTACTCTAGTATGAGACATGTCTAATAGCTCTGGCTAGCAAGTAAGTAGTACAATAGCTCTTTTTTTTTTTTTTTTGAAAACTAGTACAATAGCTCTATCTATACACTCTTTACTATAAAATCAACATTGATGGTTTAGAATATGAACTCATCATCATCGATCACAATTTTCTTTCTCAAAATCCAGGCAAGAAAATAGGTTTGTATGTTATAAAACTTGGTAGCTAGGTCCACTTGGTTCATGGATATTGATCTCCCTACAACTATTGGGGGGTGGTTAATCAATTTCTTGGTGTTTTCATGGCAAAACCACAAGCTCATCAAGCTCTTCTTCTTCTCCTCCTCCTCCTTGGCCTCTTCACACCCGGCTTAGCACTCTCCGGTCACCGCCGCCGTCTCCATTCCGAGCCGCCGCCGCCATCTTCCTCAGCTCCGGGAACAAAACCCCAACTCAATGCTGCAGCCGCCTCCGCCGCCGCAGGCGGCGCCGGAAAAGCGAGTTCCGGCTGGGAATTCCGAGTGTCCGCACATGAAGTTCCTAGCGGTCCAAATCCCGAGCAAAACAAGTAAATCTTAAATCTAGCTAGCTAGCTTATCTCTCTCTCTCTGTATATCTCTCTATCTCTCTCTATATGTATATCATGGCTTATTAATTTGTGGCGTATATTTATGAGTTCCATGTTACTGCAACTACATAAGAGCTAGGGTCGGTCCATATGAATATAATTATTACCTTATTAATTATGTCCAAATATCGTACTTGTAATGTATACAGAGAATACTATACACTGCCTTCTTTTATGTTTGTGTTATTCAGCTTAATTTATCCATATATGTCGTCATAAGCTTATAGTCTATTTACTGTTTACATATATACTTTTCTTGCTTCTATAAAAAGTTGAATTCATACTTTATATATTTATATATATTCACATTGAAAAGGTGAAAATTAAGCGTAAATCCATTCACAAGTAACTAATGTATAAATATATGAATGTTATATATCTATAGTACCGGTTCGATACATAAATTAAAGTACTATTCTTGAAATATTTAATTTACTTTTAAAAAATTCTTTTTTGAAATGATTAACTTTGGATTAAACTAAACCAAAAACCCTAAACTTTACCTATCATCATATCATATTATATATATATTGAGCCCATGTCTTAGCTTCTACTATTTTGCCACATTATATTTAGTTTGGTGTAATTGCTATTACTGCACTATATTTTTGTTACGGTCAATTATATATATATATATGAAATTTTCTACATTACTAATAGTACCGGTACAATGTAGTAATATATATTTGTTATATTGGATACTATTTACACGATGATATATATACTATATAGCTGAATACATTATACATGATTGTATTTGGTACTATGAATACGGGTGCAGGTGCTGATTTCACCGGCACAATATATAGAGAAAACTTTGTAAAAATTAAATAGGGAAGAGGAGAGGATAAATGTTTGTGTTGAGACATGAAGCTTATGTGTGTTGTGAATGTTAAAGATAAGATTTGAGGATTAAATTAAGGTAGCTAAGCCGCTAATAAGGCAGTAACTGAGACAAGAAAAGAGTACGTTATGGCAAAAATAGCAGTGTTGTCAGATACCTTTTCTCCATGGCCACAGTTTCTGGTTGAGAAATTATTATCAGCACAGTACTTCCATGGATTTTTGCGACTGTGTTGTCAAGAATGGTGGCCCGACTTGGCCTCGAAAGGGTGACTGAGTAAATGAATTATAATTCACGTATCAGATTAGAATGTACAAGTTTAATTTTTGTTAGTACACTTTTAATGGAACTATATATTGTACAAAGCTTTTTTAGCGTGACTTACATTTCCTGTATAATTTGTGAATTATTATACAAGATATAAATTTACTTGAACTCGAGTTTCCTGAAAAGAATATAATGGTGGCTAGAAACAAACTCTCTGAAAATTATACACCCAAAACAAAAAGTAGAGATGATATCTGATATGATGATGATTTGATCATTATCACTGTGTGAATTGTAATAATTGGTTGCTTCTGTAATTTTTTTTATATATTTTTTGAAAAGCATTCATCATGTTACCTAACATCTTTGCTTTTTTCTTTTTGAAAATTATATATACTATATGTATATGTATATATGCTTCAATAATTAATTTGTGATAAATGCAAATGTTAGTTCCCATTCAAGTTTAAGCTTATATTGAACAAACAAAATCATCAATGGAACAATAATGTAGAAGGATAAGATTTTGAGTGACTTGGAGCCCTCAAAATCTATACTGAGAAATGTATTCAACTTATCCACAATTTCATTACAAAAATAGTAATTATACTAGTTATTTTAGGACTGAAATGTATGAAATATAGTTACGAATGATGTAATTGCATGTGTCACTTATTCTTGTACGTATGACAGTCCATTCTGAGACGTATCCGTGCATAATTTGTTGAGCATATAAGTAACTTTGACATCTTCAATTCCTAGCCATTGGGCATATTTGGATGCATTTGGGGTCGAGCTACTAGATTGGTTAGTTGGTTCTGACGAGCTCACAAGTCGATTTACTGAGCTAAGTGTGAGGCCTAGCGGTAATTCCCCAACGTTGTGCTATACACGTTTAATTTATTGTTACAAACGCTTATTATCTTCATGTATGATTGTTTCTGTATGAATACTAATTTCTTCAAGAATAATTTTAAATGGAATAGTTCATGTCTTAATAACCTATCTAATTATATTGTATACACCGGCCCTTCACGGACACGACATATATATGTATTTGATCATATTTGTTTGTGTGTGATGCACACAAATGGAATGAGCTATCCACATCAAATTCAGTGTTATTTTTATCTTTCTCTTGGCATTATTGCTCTAGCACTTATTTTGTTACTCTTAACTTTGGGCTTTTTATATAAAACAAATTGGAAAAGTGAGAAGAAGAAAAATTCAAATTCCTAGAAGATCGACAAAGAGAAGACGCCAAAATGTAGCCTGTGATATTTGTTTTATAATTTGAACACATTGGAAAAATAATTCAAATTTATCCATTCATAATGCTACAAATTATAGGGTATATATAATCCATGTACCATTGAAGGATTTTTCAATCCTTGTAAAATCAAAAGTTACATACTATTAGAAGGGTAATTTCAACCGAATTGTTGCTCAGATAGTTATGGACAATTTAGACTGATTTACTTTCTTATCATCATTTACCGACTAAAGTCTATCATAAGGCAAACTTCACTTAGAGCACACTGACCAGGTCCAATTTATGAAATAATAGGGATCAATTGATACTATCAATAACTTCCGAGTAAACCTAGCTAGCATATTATTGGGATGAATAATATAAAAATAAGTGATAATATTTTGTTTATAAATAAATTATAATTATTTATAAATAAAAATATCATCATCCTGTTGAGTCTTAATGGGTTTGCACTTTGGATGACCTAATATGTACTGGGCCTATCAACAACTCAAGGAGTAAAATTAGGTCCACAATCTTAGGACAAGAAAACATTATATTAATTGGACCTAGCTACCTTATTAACAAATTGTGCTACATTTTGCTAGAGTGATTACATGTGTAAAGAAGGGTAAAAATTTGTGTAAGACCGTCTCACGGGTCTCAATTTGTGAGACTAGTTGGATCTTTGATTAATGATATAAAAAATTCAACCCATTAATCAAAGATTTGACCTGTCTCATGGATTGAGACTCGTAAGGTGATCTCACATAAGTGTTACCAGTAAAGAAGACGTGTATATAAAGTACATATATAATAAATGTGACAAAAGAAATTGGAGTTTTATTTATTTATTTGCATGTGAAATTTGGTGAGGATAGTATAAATCTGCTTACTAATTATCTCAATTTGTTACGTTAAATTGAAATATTATTAAGCGTTATAGTTTTTGAGAATAATATATGTGTGTGTGTGTGGAATTATTATTATTTTTATAATATGTTGGGATAATATGTATTATAATATTTAAGAATGATATATAGGGATGAGATTACTATTTCTATAATATAAATATATAATCCCTTCATAACATTCTTCTTGATACCAATGCCCTTAATTGTTCCTTTCCATGTCAATCACTTTTATTTAAAAAAACTATTATTTGTCACGCAATCTATATTAATTGGATAAAAAAAAAAGATAATATAAGAAAAATGTGACTACCATTTAAAATTGATACAATTCTAAATGAATGATTGTATTGATAAACACATTTCACGTAGGTGCAAACTTTTAAATTACATACTTCAAACGTATTGAAATCTTTATTTAGGGGAAAGGAAGATGGATGGGGATTGATTCAATTTGATATTTCAAACGTATTGATATCTTCAAACGTATTGATATCTTTATTTAGGGGAAACGTACGTAATCTTCAAACGTATTGATACAATTTTAAATTACATACTTCAAACGCATTATATACAATTCTAAATGAATGATTGTATTGATGTCAAAGGAAGATGGTATATCTTTATTGAGGTATGCTCTTGCCTTTCTTCATATAACAATTAATGCTCACTATATATAAATATAAACTAACAAGTATTTCATAAGGTGAATGGAGGAAAATATGCCTTGATTTAGAAAACAATTTGCATGCTATCAAAATCACCCAAATCATTGTTAATCAATTCCAAACATTCACGCAAGAATGCGCATGCTTCATATGGAATTGAAATTGTAACTTTTTGATACAAGAATCATACTCTATTGTGGGAACTGTTTAGTGGTCTTATTAATTTGACCTGATTAACTATATATATGAACAACATATATTGATTTATCTCATTGTGATTCTTTGTTATTTTTCAATTGGAATTACAAAGATTATACCTTATATATTGTAGTCTTTTGGTGGTTAGGATTACTATGACCCCAGAACGCATATTTGAGCAGCGACAATGAACTTCTCCGCTAATCAAATTAAAGAAATAAAAATTAAACGTAGGAGGGTAGATGCAGTACAAATGCTTATTTAATGCCCTCTACTTCATCACAATATTGAATGCACAGACCAAACGGTGATCGTATTAATCCTCTTAATAAACCTTTGTCTCTTGATCTCATTGAACATCAGAGTATCAACGTATGTATAGTGTCGGTGAAAGTTGATATGAATCAAACCCAATATGAATACGTAATTTTGAAGAGGCGATTATATCAGTACTAATGTATTGAATTTTCTCAGAATTGTAAAAATGAGATATATGAAATTTCGAAGGTTTTTGAAAGCTAATTTTATTATATAATTGCATGGAAGCTAAGGATGAATATATAGAGATGATTGAGCGTTATATTATATTATATATGCAGAGCAGCTTTAATATGTAATTATACAAAATAAAAACTGGTACTATATTTTTTTTTATTTTAAGTACCAATTTTTTTACATATAGATATGGGAACGTAAAGATCAAGTTGAAGCTGCTGCGTTGCATGGCATGCATGAAGAATTGATCGATCAATGGGCATCGCCACCGCCAAAGCCGCCTCCGGCTCCTGCGCCGCCACCGAAGCCTCCACCACCTCCGAAGCCTCCGCCACCGCCGCCGCCAAAACCGCCACCTCCGCCGGCTCCTCCACCGAAGCCACCGCCTGCGCCTCCTCCGAAGCCACCACCAGCGCCCCCGCCGGCACCGCCACCGAATCCACCGCCACCGCCGGCTCCACCACCACCGCCTGCTCCGCCGCCGAAGCCTCCGCCGGCACCTCCCCCGGCTCCGCCTCCTAGTCCACCATCACCATCTCCTGCTTTACCGAAGCCTCCTCCGGCTCCTCCACCAACTCCACCCCCAACGCCTCCACCGGCACCGCCTCCTGCTCCACCACCAAAGCCTCCACCTCCGGCACCGCCTCCTGCCCCACCACCAAAGCCTCCCCCTCCACCGGCACCTCCTCCTACTCCACCTCCGGCACCGCCTCCTGCTCCACCACCAAAGCCTCCGCCTCCACCGGCACCACCACCAACGCCTCCACCGGCACCGCCTCCGGCACCACCACCAACGCCTCCACCGGCACCGGCACCTCCTCCTACTCCACCTCCGGCACCACCACCAGCACCTCCTCCAACTCCACCTCCACCGCCTGCGCCACCACCTGCTCCACCCCCAACTCCACCTCCAATGCCTCCTCCTTTACCGAAACCTCCACCGGCACCACCACCAGCACCTCCTCCAACTCCACCTCCACCGCCGGCGCCACCACCTGCTCCGCCGCCAACTCCACCACCAATGCCTCCTCCTTTACCGAAGCCTCCGCCAGCGCCAGCGCCGCCACCGGCACCTCCTCCAACTCCACCTCCACCGCCGGCACCACCACCTGCTCCCCCGCCAACTCCACCCCCAATGCCTCCCCCTTTACCGAATCCTCCGCCAGCGCCAGCGCCGCCACCAGCACCACCTCCACCGCCTAGTCCACCACCGCCGCCTCCTCCCGCTCCGCCACCAACACCACCCCCAATGCCTCCTCCTTTACCAAACCCTCCACCAGCACCCGCTCCACCACCTAGTCCGCCGCCGCCACCAAGTCCTCCTCCACCTCCTAAACCGCCACCACCACCAGCACCGCCTCCTAAACCGCCACCGCCACCAGCACCGCCTCCTAAACCGCCACCGCCACCAGCACCACCTCCCAAACCGCCACCGCCCCCTAAACCGCCGCCACCACCGGCTCCACCTCCTAAACCGCCACCAGCACCACCGCCTAAACCGCCTCCACCACCAGCACCGCCGCCTAAACCGCCACCGCCACCAAAACCACTGCCTCCACCTAACCCACCGCCACCATCTCCTCCTATACCTCCACCCGCACCGCCCCCAAAACCGCCACCAAGACCTCCATTCCCGGGCACAATCCCCTTCCCATAAAACCTTTTCTTAAAAGGGATCCCTCGATGAAGAAACTTCTCATCACCACCATTATCAGCACAAGCTGCAAACACATTAACACACAAAACCACCAAAACAAACCCACCAACAAAACGATCAGAAAACCCCATGCTCAACTCTCCTTTAATTTCCTCTCAAGTAGAACGTACAAGAAAGAATTGAATTACTATTATCACTCCGTAATAATAAGATCAAATATCCCAAAGAGTGAAGAAACTAAACTCTGGACATGCAAAAAAACACCCTACGTGACTACATTATATAGCGGAAAAACCACATGGTAGGACCACCTTAACTCAACTGTCCTCCAATCAAGAGTAAATGCAGCATACTGTTGTTTCATTGGCCAATGGATTTAATTTAATTTAATTATTTCATGCACTGCCTGTCTCCCACTCACACTCTTAATTTACCCAGATTTAGTCGATCTGATATTTAAACGATTCAAACTCTTATCACATGACCCGAACATTCCGGGTAAAGTCTATATTAAACATGAACCGAGTGAGATTTCGGGTCACTAATTGGGCGGTTAGATGACAGGATATTAGTAATCTTTAAAAGAAGACAGGCCCCGGGATTTCATTTGACTTCCATTCACACTCTTAATCTACCCAGATTTAGTTAATCTGGTAAATAAACGATTCAAACTCTTTTCACTTGACCCGAACATCCCGGGTAAAGTCTACATTAAACATGAACGGAGTGAGATTTTGGGTCAAGTGACAATAGTTAATTTAATTATTTCATGTGCCAGCCTGTTTCCCATTCACACTCTTAATCTACCCAGATTTAGTCGATTTGATACTTAAACGATTCAAACTCTTTCCAATTGACCCGAGCATTCCCGATAAAATCGAGTGAGATTTCGGGTCACTAATCGGGCGGTCAGACGACAGGATATTGGTAATCTTTAAAAGAAGAGAGGCCCCCTAAACACTGAACAATTTACTACTTCCATCTGTTTCTGGGATTTCATTTGACTTCCAAGGCTGTGGCAATAAATGCTGTGTTAAGTTTTAATTTTAATCCTTGAAAGAATCATTCAAAGTTGCTTTCTTTCTGTTTCTGCGTTGGCGGGTTTGACAAAAAGGGGTTCGAATTCGTGAGATTTTGTAATCTGATGAACAGACTACTTGAATCCCATCTCCTTCTTCATCATTTCTGATCAGTACCTCCGCGTCAGCCATTAATGCGACCTTGAATTGCTTGCTTTTCTTCTGCATTTATTGGGCCTCTTCAATGATTTCCCCTTCCACTGTACCCGTTGAAGAATTTTTCTTTCCTTGTGAATGGCATCAGAGCCCACGTGGCATGGTTTAATGATGTTTTTTGGGGTCTTATTAGTAATTATTACTAAGATCGTACTTAATCTACTCGTTGTATTCTATAGTGTTAGTTTGGGATTATAGTGTGTTTGTTGGTTGGCACATTATGGAAACCATAGGGTATTTAGTAAATCTTTGACTAAACTTATTACACATAATGTTAAATATAATATAAAAGAATTTCGAGTTTTAAATGCTTGGTTTGACCTTATGGAGGTGTTGTGCATAATGTATCATTAAAAATTTAGTTTTATAGGGACTAAACTCGATGTGGATTGTGTAAATGTCTTTACCTGGACTCGGTACTATATAAAATATCAAATTATATAAACAATTTCAAATTCAAAACGCGGTTCGTCTCTTGACAGTTGTGACGCTACTGTGCATATGATGACATGTGTCATTGAGAATTTCAAATTTCAAATTAGCCAGTTTTTGTTATGAACTTAAGGTATTAGTTTTATAAATTTGTAATTAACATATTATATATATGTATATGTTGTTAACATGTTATGTATTTGTAGTATTATATCAATGTGTTTATGATTGCATGAAAAAATGAGAGGAAAAGAAAAGAAAAAACTACACTAATTTAAGAAAAATAACGTGGTTTTGGACCATATAATTCCACAAATAATTGATCATCATCATCACGTACGTATGCAAATTTGAAAAGTACAGTTTTGGTGTTCATCCAGCTGCCATGCAATATATATAATTGGAGTATATTATTACACTGACAAACTAGAAGGTAAAAGGGGAGTGGGAGGATACGAACTTAATTACGGAATTAATGCTCATGCACAAGTCTAACGTGGAAGGTGGTTTACAAAGAATAATGCATGAACAGACCGATGTAAAGGTACGACGGTGTACAGACTTTTCCAAGCCCTAATAGATGATATATGAATATAATATAATATAATATAATATAATATAATATAATGGAGCTTTAATGTGGTCCGTCACCAAAAAGGCAAAACAGTATAATCAGAATGGATGCAGTGATGAGTATTATTAGGTGATGGGAAGCTTGCCCTGGGTGGTTCCACAACTCTGACTAGTACAAGTGTCTAATACAAGTTGTATGGAGCACATGCAAGATGCATTTAGCTTTAATTAGGACTATTAACAAACCAAATATGAACAAATTCGTTTATTGAGATTTTTGAAGTGTTTGTGTTTGTTTGTTTAGGTTTTTGAAAATTTTATTGTGTTCATTTGTTAAACGTTCATAGTGTTTGTTAATGATCTGTATGGGGGATGGGTAGACAGTGACAGAGAAGCTTTGGCTTAACCGGTGGATGGGTGGATGATCCGCTCTGAACAAATATAGTGGTATTTGGAACAAACAAACAAAAAAAATTATATTTTATCGTCTTTAGGGATTAGGGCTTGCATGATTAGCCAAAGAAGTTCTAGACACAAACTCTGAACAATTTATAGAAGCTAAGCAAGTGATAACAAGAGTGAAGCAGGTTAAACATAAGAATGCAAATAGCGGAATAAAAGCAATAATAAAAGGCTAGGGATTGGAATGGGTGTTATTGGTTTGACGCCATGAATAAAAGGATTGAGGGTTAGAAAATTCACAATTGGGTTCAAGACTACCAACTCCAAATTGGCTGACTAACACCCTATTCTCGTGATGATCTAATGTTAGGCTAATTTGAAAAATGGAGATTGTCCCACTCTCGTAACACTGCCAGTCCCCCTCAATAAGCTAAGCATGAGTAGTCTGAACCTTAAACGTTTCTCTACTCTCGTAAGTGAACATAAAGTTCGTGAGATGTGATCTAAAGAATAATGACGGTTGAGGGATGAGTCTAGGGGTGTTATAACCCGTGGACTCCTTGCCCATTCAGTTGCCAAGATTCCATACTAGACAAGCATTGATAAGGTAGTGCATACAAACCCATCAACACTAACACATAGTGACATAAAACATCACTAAAACAATAACCCTAAGTTGGGTTTCAACCCTTGAACGAAATAAATATCAAATAAGTATATAAAACACAATAAACATCACTATTCAACCCCCTAATATACTCTACTCATTCAAAATATAGAGGTGAAACACAAGAACATTCATCAACAACATAATCCAACAATATATTAAGCAAATGAGAATAAGAATAACTTCCATAAACTAGAATCCAACAAGATAAAGTAAATAACACAATAATAATCCAAAATATTCAAGAATAACAAAACTAGCTAGAAAAATTTATTTGTATATATATATATTTTCAATCTTATAATTTTATTGTGTGTAAATAAATTGAATGCACATAATATATTAACGGCATAATATGCAGTTGCGTTTGTACTTAACATATTATATGCTTTCAATTTATTTACATACACATAATTTTTTGACTAGAGTCGACAATTCATGGTGCACGGTATAACAATGAAATCTCCATTATGGCCTTATGGGCTTTTCAGTTAGTTGTTCTCAGGAACTACACTAAACCAAGCACAACTTTTTAACAATCATTATTGTGTGGACCATGATCCACACAGCTGTGTGGACCATACTATTAAATAATGCACATTCAATATAAAAATAATGTACATTCAGTATAAAAATAATGTATATTATATTCAGGGGATGTACATTATTTGTGTACTGAATGTACATTATTTTTATAAAAATAATGTACATTCAGTACAAAAATAATGTACATTTAGTACATTAAAAATGTACATTTGATTATGGTACACATAGCTGTGTGGACCAATAATTTACCACTTTTTAAATCCTTGTACGAAATGATCGAGCCCAATTCTTTAATCTCTGTACCCATTAATGAAAGCCCAATCAAATGCGGTGCCCGGTGGGCATTTTTCAATTTTTTCAGGCGTATATTAAAGTAGGCGACAAGGATGAATACTTCCCACGCACGATTATGGAGAATCAAGGAAAGGAAAACGACGGTGGTGAAATCGAAATCGAGGAAATCGCTGAGGATTTCCAGTGTTGTGTTTGCCTGTAAGTTCTCTTGCGTCTAATTTTTAATTTAACCTTCTAATGTGTATCTGCATATGCTATAATTGTGTCTGAATATGTGTTTGTATCTTTGTTTTTGCAAATTGTTTCGATTTTGCAGGGAGCTTCTGTACAAACCAATTGTACTAGGTAAGTAGGCAGAGTTTATATTTAGTAACAGAGTTGTTAAATCCAAAAACTTGTTAGTAGTCTTTTTTAGGTCAAGTGTTCATTTTAGTAACCCTTGATGTTTGGGTTCTGCAGGGTGTGGGCACATAGCATGTTTCTGGTGTGTACATTACTCAATGGATTCATGGAAAGGGTCTCACTGCCCAATTTGCCGCCGCCAGTATCACCATTTCCCCAGTATCTGCAGATTGATGCATTTCTTGCTCAAGGAGCTGTATCCTATAGCCTATAAAAGAAGGGAAATGCAAATGACAGGTGAACTGTAGCTCAAATATGTGAATTTCCCCTTTTGCTCTATATTGCTGAGATTTAATTTGCTTGAATGAAGAGTTGATCATACAATTCCCCTTTGGTTACATGGTTTTGACTGGGATAAGCATTGCAAGTTAAAATTTACCCTTTTTAAGGGTTTATTGCCCTTGGTTAACTGTTTGAGCTTTGTAATCTAAGGAATTAATCTTCCTGGTAATTTCTTTTCCATGGAATTTCAATTAATATAAGTAATTTCTCATCATGGGTGTCGTGGCGTTTGAGATTTGCATACATTTGAAGATGAGTTTTATACCCAATAATCAAATGTGAAGCATCGAATGTTGGATTCCCTGTCTCTTTGACCAGAACTTTAGTAATATTAGATACTTCTCTGTAGTATGTTCTCTTTGCCAACTTCAAGTTCCTGCTTTTATTCTCTTGTACAAGTAGCAAATGTATTGGTTATTAAGTCTTGAACTCAGACACTCACTATCTTTAATTAGTACTTACTAAAGTATCCTTTGGTTTACATATTTAATGGATTCAGATAGCAATTAAGGAGCTGAAATGTTGTATTCTTCTTTCACAGACATGAAAATGTTCAAATTCATGGGTATATTTGTAGAATAATTATTTGGTGATGCTTTCATGTTCTGATGTCCCCTATCTTTGTTGTGTAGAAGAAGAGAAGGAATTAGAAATTATATCTCCACAGCTTGAAGATTCTGCCTCTGAGTATTGCTCTAAAGAGCTTTCTGCTAAGGACTGCTCTTCATCACATTCTACCATGGCTTCGCAAAGATCTGATTCTGCACTTGTAGGAGAATCTTCTTCCCTGGTTCATGCTTCATCTCATATCAGTACTACCGTGTCAAGTTGTAAACCAACTGCTGATGCAACCAAAAACTCCAATGATGGGGATGAAGTTAAAGCAGAATTTGCTAAACGGGAGTTTGTGACTAACTTAAATTGCAGGATATGTGAGCAGTTGTTATGCCGCCCTGTAGTTCTTAATTGTGGCCATGGTAAACCAATGCCTTGACTGAATCACATGTTAGGTATTAAGATTTTGGTGATCGTTTCTTACTGCAATTGTCTCCTTTCTGCAGTATACTGTGAGGGGTGTATTGTTAACCAATGTGATAAGTTGTGTAGATGCCCAGCTTGTCAAATGGAGCACCCGAATGGGTACCCAAATGTATTTTTGGTTCTAGACCATTTCCTTGAAGGGAAATTTCCCGAGTATGCATCTAGGAAAAATACTTATCTCAACAAATCTGATTCGCAATGCAAAAGCAGCTCAACAGGTATATTCTACATCCCATTTCTTTAGAGATACTGTTCATATCAGTTAACATATGGCTCTATTTTGGTCTGGCAGTGATATAGATTCTCTAGCATCAAGCATCTGTATCTATTTGGCAAGCCTAAAAACTATTTGGGAATAATCCATAATCTGTTTCGATTTACTTACAAATTATGGCTTGAATGTGCTAAAAAGTGTTGTATGGTCTAAAATCCATAATCTTTGCCAAAGACGTAGAGAAGTGGATTGTTTAGTTTATAGTTATATAAGCTTTACTGAGCATCATTTACGTATATTTCCAGAATTAGTCCTTGTACTATCAATCATATGTTTAGATCACTGATTCAACTTTATATTCTGCACTGTGAACTGTAGATATGTGTCTGATATTCATCCTCTGAGACTCCACTTTTTACCTACAATAGTAACAACCTGAACAACATCGATATTATTTTTGTTTCAGAACATCTATTGTCCTAGTAACGTAAAAGGTATGATGTATTGTTATGGGTGTCAATACAGTTGGCACTTAAATGAACTTTGATATTTTTATAACATGTAGATATGACAGATTGACAGGAATTAATTGGTCTGTCATATTTTGATGCATAAGAGCTGGAAAAGAACTTTGAAACTGCTGCATAGAGGTCTAGAGCAGTCACTTGAATATGGCTATGGACCATTTTTGGTATCAGTCTAGATGGGCAGTATATTTGTCTCAAAATCTATTGGGATATATAAATTGAATCAGAAAAACGAAGGGAATGGGGATTTGATGATAACTATGTCAATTACAATCTTTAATGATTTTTGTTTCATATTACGTGAAATTCAGCTTGGTGCTTAATCTTGGTGAAACCCGCTTTACTGTTACCAGGTCCTGTGCGAACAAAAGCTGGCCAATCTTCAGAAGTCCATGAATATGGTCACGGGGCATTTGTACCCAACATTCACGGTCAAGGGTCCAAGATTCACTATGGTGCTGGTTGTGATTATTGTGGGGTAACGCTATTCCTCCATGCAAATGCGTAGATATTAAATCCGATGTTGATGTTGATGAGCTGATTGCCGTCGACCATGTTATGTGTGCAGATGCTTCCTATTATCGGGGATCGCTACAGATGCAAAGATTGCAAAGAAAAGATCGGGTTTGATCTGTGTGGAGCTTGTTATAACAGTTCGTCGAAGTTACCAGGCAAATTTAATCAGCAGCATAGACCGGAGCATAACTTTGAACTCATACAGGCACCACAAACAAGCTGGATACGGATGTATGGTCAACAATTTGTGCAGTTCGTGTACGAGGATTCCTCAGAGCATGGTTCTGCCCCAGATGATCCTGAGGATAGTGCACCAAGCCCAATTTCCCTAAATGATAATGGGGAAGAACGTTCCAGCCAATAGTGCAGTGGGCGGAATTTTCCCAAATGATAGTTGGCAAAACCTCAACACTGCCCATTTTCATCCCGCAAGCTTAACTCAGTGATTCAAGGGTCACTCTGGAAGTGTTGCTTCAGTGGCAGGGTGGGGTTACCCTCTACTGGGGGACCTAAAGCCCAAAAAGGTGAAGAGCGGTGATGAAGACTTGTTGTGTGCAGACTCATTTTCGGACAGGCAACATAGAGGAACAGGAAGTAGTTGACTTGGCGAACTGCAGTTTAGAAATACTACAGATTCGAAACAAAATAAAAGTATTTGTTTTCTTTATATAATAAGATACTCGTATAAAACTACCAACCAAAATCTTGAGTATCAATAGTGTTAGGATCAAGTGCTTATCACTATGTTTATTTCTTTATATATACTGCTATATTTTGAGAGGTAGAGTGTTGCTCTTGGCTCTTTAGACCTCCACCTAACAATATCCTAGTCATTTGACCAGTAAATAGTATTGAGGCTCCTATGTAATAGGACAGGTCAATTGTATAAAGAAGATATGTAATAGGACTTGGTTCTGTTCCATTTGATCCAATGGAGAACACTGGTGGCTCAATTTCCACAATGGACAGTGCAGAAGACACCATCCCTTGTCTAGATGCCCCGGGGAACAATGCTGCAGGTGCACCTTCCCAAAATGAGAACAGAGAAGACCAAAACTCTACTTCAGATAACAGAGTGGATAGTGCATAAGGGCCATAAAGGAGTTAATAGTTTTGTTTCACTAGCAGTCATGAGATGTAGGGTTCAATTGCCTCTGTTGTGGGCATCAATGTACAAGCACTTTAGAGAACTTATAGGTCTCCCGCAATCTACCTTCTCAACCAAGGCTCCAGAGTAAGGGCGGTGGGGCCTTCAGCATTGGGGTGCAATCGTTTTTCATTTGCTACCAAATTACTTATGGTATTGATAACTTTGAAATTTTTTTTAATAGTGATGGATTAAATTAACCTCGGTAGCTTGAATTACTTAAGCTGATAATAAGAGGAATAAGTAAATGAATAATAAAGTAGAAAAAACAAGGAATATATATCATGGATGGGGACAATTCTTGTATTAACAATAGTGTTGTAAGATGATTATAAAGTGAGAGAATGATTAAAGAGTGATAGATCCGGTCTTAACAAGACAATTGAGTAGTTATTTATACTAAGGCTTAGTTATTTATACTAATGCTTCCTCCTAATAACCTCCATGAGAATAGGACGAGTGGTTGGATCTCCCTTGACTGCGTTTGCGTCTACACGTGTAGCGCACAAGACTGAGGCTATTCCCGAGCCGATGCCACCTTGCCTGAGGCCACCACAGCCCAAGGCCACCTCGGACGAGGCTGCCTCTAGTCGAGGCAACCCCGGCTGAGGCCGCCTCTACCCGAGGTCACCTTGGCTTGGGGCCGCCCCCGCCCGGGTCGTCCTCCGGGTGGCTTCCACTTTTTTCCGGGTCAAGCTCCTCTCCGAAATATCCATCATATAGTAATTTAATGATGTGAGATGCATATTACTTTCGTTATCCTCATATCAGATTAGTAGATGCCCTCTCCCATTGCAATTCGGATGAGGAATGAAAGGCACACAAATACATTGTATATATGATATAAAACAACAAAAATTGAGGCAGGTTTTATTTGGAGGATACGAGGGAGGAGTAGGTCACCTTTTTGGAGTTGACCTTTTGTATAACGTTGCTATCAACAAGGAACAGGTCAACACATACTGTACTCAAATGAGGACAATATATACTTCCATATCACATACAATGGCATGTCATGTTTACAACCAACGAATTGAATACTTTGACAATAGTTATAGTCTATCCACCACGCTTTGTCTTCTTTTTTGTCCATACTTTAAGAAGCGTGCTTGCTCATAATTCATTGTCATAGTTTAAGGCTTATCCTACACTACATTAGAATGTAGTTTGCCCGTAACCTAGCGGATATGGTTAAGTTGAAGGGACTTATCCATCGTTAACTAAATGCCAAAGGTACGATCTTTGGTTTTGGGTATATATGTTCGTATGGAGCAGTCTTAAATCTCTCAGCCAATCGGGAATTAGTTATTGTGTCCGGTGAAAACCCTAGACTACACCCAAAAAATAGAACATAGCACATGATTTGGCCCTTATGTGTGTGGTAATTATAAATAGTAGTTATATTGAAGATAAATATAAAATAAATGTGATTGTGTGTCTAGAAAAAAAAATGTGCAATGGTTATTATATTGGAATTTATTGTAATAGTTAAAATGTCAAATCCCTCATCATCCACCTTGAATTTATATGTCCTCTTGTTAATCGTTCTTGTTCTTTCTTACCCACAATTTATTCCAAGAAGTTCTTGTTCCTCCTTACCCACAATCTATTCCAAGAAACAATTGAATTGTCCATGCAAACCCACAATCATTCACATCAAATGGTTGTTGGGGTTCAATTTGATATTGCAAACCAAACCTAATCAATAACTTTTCATGGACTATAATCCACAACAATTCAGATAAACTCAAAACCAATAACTACAAAATTCTAAGAAAATCATGCACAATCCAAGTATCCAACATACATACAAAAATCGTGTATGTATAGTAACAAAACCATAGGTCCCATCCATGTGGCAAGTGTGGTCATCAGTTGCATGCATGCAGGCATGAGATGTAGCCAAAAGAGAGTGTCGGAACACCAAAAACAAAACGAGCCAACAACGATATGATGGATCATAAAAAAATTAGACACCATGCAAATTTCCACTCTTATGTCAATACAACTTAAATTAATAATAATGGAGATAGGAAAGACCCTACAACATAGTATCCTAATAATGTCAGCCTAATACTAACAACGTTTGCTTCTGACAGGTCAACCCTCTGACAAAACATGGTCCGGTCCGGTCCGGTCCAGTCCGTTGACCTTTTCATTCCTATCTCCACCCTCACATATTTACAAAAACTTCATTTCCCCTTCCAATTATTGATGCAAATAGTCAACATTGTACAGCAGATCTTGTCCTCCACCTTGCCCCGCCGGGTATTATCGCCTGCATCCGTTTTCCATTATAATTTTTATGTTCATTGGATGCCGATTCTCTCTCCGTGTAATAGCCCACAAATTAAAACAGATTTAATCGAAAGGGTATTTGCAAGAATCGAATTTGTGACCTTCATGAGAAGATGTTGATTCTTTTGATGTAATAAGTATAAGATATCGGGTTTAACATGACAACATTTTATCTATTTAACCTAAAATTAAACATTCGATAGTTAGATCGATCAGGACTAGCAATAGTGTGTAAAATACTCTAATCGATTAAGAAAAAAGTAAATCAATCGTCTTTGTTTTTTTTATTTTTTTTTTAAAATTGTATAAAGTTATAACATGTGACGAATAGTTTACTTGTTAAGAGTTCACATATATATTATTTTTTGGAGGGATAATACATATTACCAACACACATAACACGAATATATAGTGTGACAAATTAAATTGTGAACAAAATTAAAGATACAAAAGTGATATAGTGATTAATTACTTGTGTAATATAATTCTGGCTAGCTAGAAGGGAATTACATATATCATATATTCATATCATATGCTGTTTGAATTAATGAAACTGAAAATTTGCTGGACCGAATTAGCTAAATCTTCAGCTGTGTACCTCGTTTCACTTGAAATCTGCACAAAACACAAAACAAATCATTATATATATAGGGTCCGGTTCAAGTGCGGACTGTTCTTCCCGTGCGAACGTGCAGACTTAAGAAATGCACCGCAATTTCTACATGAATGCACAACACTACTCTAGCATGCATGGACCGATGCACCACAACTTCTCCATGAATGCACCTTCCGTCCGCATATGATTCTGATTCTATAGGGGTTAAGTCGATCGACCCTACCCACACCCAATAGGTTATATTCCCTATTTAGTACCAATTAACAAGATATTGATCAACACTCTAGATTTTCTGAAACAACAAAAATTAAAGAATTGGTAATAGTTACCTTGACATTGAAGGAATAGAGAACGGTTTGCTCAATTGTAGTAATATTGGTGTGAAGAATGCTAAGCTGCAAATCTTCAAGTGCAGCAATGACTTTGATGAGCTGGCTGGGCCTTCTCCTTGACAGGATCTTTATCATCCCATCAAACCCTAAAAGCTTCACTTCCACATCCGCCAGGCACGATTTGCTCCCCGCCGTCGTCTCCTCGCATATTCCGGCCGCCTCGTACTCGTTCGGCGCGGGGAAAAACGGTGGCTGTTGCTGGAGTGGTGGTAGTGGTGATGTTGATGAATCTCCGGCCGCCATCGGCCGCGCCGGTGGAGCGTCGCCGTAGAGCCTCCTTCTCTTCTGGGATTCCAGGCATTGCAGGAGTTGCTCTAGTTCCCTCACGAACTCTATTGCTCCGCCTATTATCGACGCTTGATCTCCCTGCACATATCATTCATCAATTTATGAAATAGGCCTATCGATTTTCTTGATTTGAGCTGATCAACGCAGACTGGTTTACATTAGGGTAGGGTCACAAGATTGATTTACTGGGGAGAACCAATTAAATTGGTCAAACTGTTATGCACAACTTATGTTGTTTACCTATTTTCATGGTTGAAGTAAGGGTTAGGCCCTAGTCTGGTCCTAGAGGAGCGTCTAGCACCTAGACGGCGGGCGCCAAGGGGCTAACTAAAAAAACAATGCACGTGTGTGGGCATATATACAATGAAAAAAAACGAGCAAGGCCGAGTTGACCGGATTAAGTCAGTTAACTCGATTGAAATGGATGTGTTAACCCAGCCGAGTTAGGCCCTAAGTAGCCGAGTGGGCTATGCGGGTGCCTAGGCCGCGGATGGCCTAGGAGGAAAATCGTCATGGTTTAGAGGTGCTTAGATTGATTTTTGCAACAATGTCTATTTCTTTGAAGGATAGAATTACATAACAGGTTTACACAGATGCACAAGGTCATAAGGCGAGTTTACCAGATGTTCTCTTAAGTGGTGGATGCAGGTTTTCTTGTGACAAAAAAATGGTAATATAAGAGCGGGAGAATATGTACCCTTTGGACATAGGAGCCGGGCATGAGAGATCTCAGGACACGAAGATGCTCATTCATTTGCTTCCGGCGGTTCCTCTCGACGGCGATGTGCGTCATTCTTTGGCTCTCAACCTCCTCGTTCGTCTTCACTCTCGGCCGCTTTCTCTTCCCTTTATTCCCCTCCGCCCCCGCGGCCGCCGGCGCGTATTTCTCAACATTCTCATCAAGAAATCTCAGCTGCACGGCGCCGGCGCCGGCGCCGTCCTCTTTACTCCCACCGCCTTCTTTCCCAACCTCTTGCTCATTAAACTCCCCATCATCTCCCTGCACCTTCTCATTCAAAACCGGAAACTTCAGGAAATAAACCGGGTCCAACCCGGTCTCCTCCTCGGAAACCTTATTGGCCTCGTTAAGGCCCAATTTCGGCCCGAAATCCGCGAACTGCATGACGTCGGCGAAGCTCAGCTTGTCCAGCGACGTCGAGCCGCCGCAAAAGCCGGGAACGAGCGGTGGCTGCTGCGGCGGCGCCGGCGCCGTGGGATGAGCGTTGACCATGTAATCAACCACCTGATTGGTATTCCCACAAGACGTCGTAGTTTGACCAACATGCGGCGAAGAATAGTCTAAACCTGGAAAACTTGGTGCCAATGAAGCCTGCAATATTTCATGTTCAAAGAAAAACAACATAGTTAAGGAAGAATTATATGTATGCTTGGCTACACATGCATATATATATATATATATATATATAGGCAAAAATTGTCTAAGAGTGTCTCACGGCTCTCAATCCGTGAAACCCCAGGTCGAATATTTGATTAATGAGGTTAAACATCCGACTAATTAATCAAAGATCCGACTTGTCTCACTGATTGAGATCCAATATGGACGATCTCACACAAGTGTTATTCATATATATGTGTACTTATATATATGTATATATACCGTGTAATTATCTTCCTTCTCCATTAAGCTGATTGCTATATAACCCTAAAACCCTAACGTAACTGGAGTTCTTGAAAAGACAAGCCTTGATGGGGTTGGGTCCACCCTCTCCTGAAACAGACAAGAACATTAAAACTAATCAAAACAAAAATCTGAAGACCCAAAGCTGGAAGAAAGTCAATACTAAAATCTAGCAAATCATACATACATACATACATATATATATATATATATATATATATATATATTCCTATAATAAAAAAAATGATATATAGTTATTGCAGATAAGTTTGTGTATATATGCATAGGAGATTAGCTCTGATCTCTACCACTAACCTGCAGAGGAGATTGAGTGATGATGATGAGGGTTACGTTATCCTAGATTTGACAGAAACCTTGTTTGTTTTTCTAGTTTGTCTGTCTCTGTGTGTGGATATATTTATATATATAGAGAGAGAGAGGAGCCTGGGGGAAATTATGGATGATAAGAATGGGAGGTCACATGCATGCAAGGGTGGAAGGGAGAAAGGAGGACTTTTCACCACTTCAACTACTAAATATTAATGGGGATCACAGGCTGAACCAACTTTACCACCTCTTTACATGACGTTCTAATAAATACTTAAGCGCTGATCCGATATGCATGATGCATGAGAATTCCCAAATTTTGAATTGAAGTTTGAATTTTTAGATTTCATAAGTTTTCACTTTTGTTATTATTGTTATCTTATGTTATATTATTAGATGTGCTGGAGGAGCCTAAATTCATGCATGTGACCCAACTAGCAGCCTACCATATTCACAAGGCAGTAAATTTATTTATTTATTTTTAAATTTTTATTTTGAGTGATGAGGAAACTTACTAGTTATCACTATTTGAGGGTTTGTATTGAATAAATCATACTCTTGTTATGTGTAACAGCTCTTAAACTACTCCGATCCACTCCTATTTAATAACTTACAAATTGTATCAGAGAGATAAATTACATTAATAAAATATTGTTTGTGTCATGAGTTTGAGTAAAATAGTGTTCGGAAGAATAGATATTGACCCTATTTGGTAAATAATCAGCCTATCAGCCAATTTTAGCTTATTTGACCACTATTAGTTGTTGGTTAATAAGCTTTTGTAACTCCAAAATGCTAAAATTTAAAAGGCTACTCAACGCAGCCTTTTCAATTATCTTTTTGAGAAAAGAAATTATACTAAACAGCTATCAGCTATCAGCTATCAGCTATCAGCTAATCTATCAAACAATTTTCTACAATCAGCTAATGTTATCAACAAATCATACTTTCTAACCCAAACAGCCAATCCAATCAGCTAACAACCATTTACCGAACAGGGCCATTGTGACATCTATACATAGATACCATTTACGTACCAAGCCTAGAATTTGTACTTTTATATATATATATATATATATATATATATATATATATATATATATATATATATGAGGGCGTTCAGGTGAGAACCAACTGCCTAGGAGAGAATTGAGAACCAATTCTAGCCGTTCACGTGTCCAAATCTAACGGTTAGAAACACTGTTTTTTTTTTAATATAAAAAAATGCGGTAGCATTTTTGTAAATAATTAAATTTTGAAGTGCAAGTAAATTGTATTAAAAGTGCAAGTAACAGTTTCATATAGTGCAACTAAAATGTATTAAGGGGGTGTTTGGTTGGATGGAAAATCTTTTCCATGGAAATGATTTTCCATGAAGTGAAGAAAAATGTGTTTTTCCATTGTTTGGTTGGATGGAAAATGTTTTCCAATGGAACTTGAGTTCCCAAAAGTGGAGGAAAACAAACTCTTTGCTAGGAGTTGGTATTTTGTTTTCCTTAGAGTTTGGGAAGAAAGTATTGAGCAATTGGACAACTTTACCCTCATCAAAATAATATAATTTATTATCACTATTAATTGTTAAGGGCATATTGGTCTTTATATTCATAATTCCTTATCATTCCAAATCCAACCAAACAATGAAATTTATATTCCCAGTAATTTCTTTTCTACCAACCAAACAATGGAATCTATTTTCCTGGTAATTTATTTTCCATGGAATTTGAATTCTATTTCCTCCAAATATTTTCCAGCGAACCAAACGGGCTGTAAAAGTGCAACAAATAATATACACTGAGCATCAATATTAAGTGCACCCAACGTTATCATTAGTTGCACCAAATGTTATCATTAAGTGCACCAATGTTATAGACGTTATCATTAGGTGCACCAATGTTAAAAAAGTAAATTACTTGCACTATTAAGTAAAAATGGTTGCACTTTTAAGTGATTCTACTTGCACTTTTTACTTGCATACTTGCACTTTTAACACACGTTACTTGCACCAAAATTTGAGTTATTAGTTATTTACGAAAAAGTCATTGTGTCTTTTTTTTTTTTTTTTTTAAATTTACATCTTATCTATTAAATCTGGACACGTGGACCGCTATGATTGATTCTCACCTGAGCGCATATATATATATATATATGTGTGTGTGTGTGTGTGTGTGTGTGTGTGTGGATATATATAGGCACGCTCAAGTGTTAAGATCACAAGGCGGATTTCATTTAAAATATTTTTACCTCTTGTTATTTTTTCAACTATATGAATTTTCAGTTTACTGTGTTTTAATTAGTGCATGTACTTTTAGCCAGGAAAATATAACAAAATATAAATTCTATAATACAGAAGAGAATCTATAAGTTTAGATTCCCAATTGTAGTATGGCCAAAAACATTAAGCAGCACTTCTAGTCTACTTCTACTCAACCACTATCCAAGTCAACATCAAGCCCACAGCCCACTACATTATGCCTTTTGATCATATAGAATATGTAACATCTAGGACACCCTAAATTTACCCTTAAGCTCGAAATTTATAAAAAAAAATAAAAAAAATTCATTATTACTCAAAATTTTGCATTAAAATTTTGACTGTTATAAAGATGCACCATGTTAAAGAGTTTCGAACTAGATCTTTTTTTTTTAGTAAGAGTCAAATCTTATTTGTGGAATATAATTAAGCGAAATCTAGACACAATGGTAGAAGTACTGGATATGATAGGTAAAAAATTGTACTTATTAACATGTTTTTATAATATTTAAAAATATATTGAATAACCAATAAAGTGATGGACTTCAATATAAATTAATCAAATGAAGCCATATATGAGTGCCTACATATTAACTTCCACAGAGGAGAAAGGAGAGGGAAGCTATGGGGGCTGGCGAGAAGAGATTATTAGTAAGCTGTAATGAAGTTTCTTTACACAACACGCCCAAAGATTGCTGGGTAATTATCAATGCTAAGGTAATTAATTATCATCAATTATAGTTAATTAACTCATATTCTCTAGCTTCTTCATAGTTTCGTGTCCTTTAATCATTAGAAGAACTAATCGTTGATTAATTCAGGCTTACAACGTTACAAACTTCCTTAATGAACATCCTGGTGGTGAGGATGTCTTGTTGGCAGCGGCAGGTAAATCATTAGTTTACTGGGAAATTAATTAATTAATCATTAATTAATTGTGATTAGTGTGTGCTAATCTCTTTTTCCGACATTGATCCGATGATATATATTCATAGGTAAGGATGCCAGCGAAGAATTTGAGGATGCGGGGCATGGCAGTGCTGCAAGATTAATGCTCGACGAGTTCTACGTCGGAGAGGTGGATACCGATACCGTCGCCGCCGCCGCTTACGTCCCGCCGGAGCAGCCTAAAGATGGTGGTCCCGGCGAGTCATCACGTCGGATTAATTTCGAGCTCCTCCGGTTTCTACTGCCCCTAACGGTCTTAGGTTTGGGCGTTGCAGTTCACTTCTGGGCTACCTAGGTGGCAACTTAGGCTAATTTATCTCATTGTCGTTTTTCATCAGATAATGTCACAAGCCGTCATTTACTTAATGCACACTTTTAGTTATGGTTATGAGTTTTCTCATCATAAAAAAAATGAAAATTTTACTTAAAATATGATTAAGATTCTTATAAAATTGTATGCATAGACAGCTCAACTGATCACGGGATGAAGTTTAGGAACAAAGATTCCTATGGAATTTACATGTATCAAAATTATTATTATCTTATTTAAGGATACGCCATGTTGTTTTAAAAAAAAAAGAGGATATGCCATGTTCAATAATAGGGACAAGTCAACTCGGTTAAGTTTCGATTTATTATTCAAAAGTAAACAATTGACGATTTCAATTAATCATAGACTTAATTTTTTTTTTCTAAATATGATTATTGTTGCTTAATTAAATTTTTCTAAATATGAGCAAATAAGTATTTTAGGTTGTTTGGTTTCATGAGAGGGGGCGCGCAAATTGCGCACAACGCGCGTATGGAGTCAGAGAGCAAACAAAGATGGGACCCACAATTTCTGCAAAATCCCCTTCCTTGCAGGGAGACCTCCATTTTTCTCTCTCTCCATTCTCACTCATCCAACTCATCTCATTTTTCTTAAATTTTGTGCCAAAGGTAAAACATGGTTAATAAATTAGTTGACTTTTTTTGGTACTATTGAAGCTAATTAATAAAAGCAAATAATGACTCTTATTTTAAAAAAGAAATAATGACCCTCTAGAATACCATTAGTCCATTACGTTCGAAAAATATAAGTGAATTTTTAAAATAAATATCTTGATTTTATTAAAAGAAGAATCTAAATAAATAAATATTATGAGATAGTATTTTTTTAATGAAAAAAGTAATTTAAGTTTTTAAAAATAATTATCAATTAATTTCTACATCGAGTCTCTTGATTAGGAATGATATTTACTGCTTTATGTAATTAACTAAAAGTAATTTAAGTTTTTAAAAATAATATCAATTCATTTTTAAATCGAGGAAGGAATGATATTTTAATGCTTTATGTAATTATAACTAAAATAGACTAAATTTAGCCTGTTTTGTTGACCTTATTGTTTCTTTAAATGAAATCAGTTGTTTTGATTTTAAACATCTTCTTTAACGATACGCATTTATATCTTTACTTTATTTGATCGATATTTCGAATATTTTTTTGAAAAAAAAAAGAATTTAATTCATTGAATCTGATAAAAGACGATCAACAAGAAACTGAGGACAGTATCAAACCACTCCTCACAAGTAAGTGGGCGATTCACAAATTGCTTAGCAAACCAGAAGTTTACCTTCAATCATAAATGCAACTTCTTTGACATCGATATTTCTAATATAAAACTCGAAAAAGTGACAATTTTAGCAGCAAACTATGTCTCCTAAAATGTCTATCCTCTCTAATAAGTTGAGTTTCTTGAGCCTAAGTGCACATTTGTGCATGGCTTTTGCATCACTACAAAGTGTTAGCGTACAAGATGAACTCTCTAGGCAGCATTATCCAACCATCACCGTTGATCAATCTGGGCATGGAAATTACCAGACTATCCAAGCAGCCATTGATTCTGTTCCTCTCAACAATCAGAATTGGATCATCATCAAAGTCAAAAGTGGCACATATAGGTAACATTCATTATGTATATTTCTATTTTCTTGAAATTAAGATCGATTAGATATCTATCTGGGCCTCACCGACCTATTTTGACAACTCTAGGATAAGTTTAAGGTGAACTAAGTCTCTTTTTAAGTAATTTCGTTGCAGTTTTCGTTGTTTTGGTGTACTAAAACTAATTCTTATTTGTTTAATACAGTGAACGAGTGAGAATTCCAAAAGAGAAGCCATATATTTATCTCAAGGGATCAAAAAAAACGAATGTGATTTGGGATGTTCATGGGTCAATTCAAAACGCCACTTTCACCGTTGAAGCTGACAACATAGTTGTGGAATCCTTGACCTTCACAGTATGATCCCCCTCTCTCTCCTTAATTTCCACAAATTAATATTAATAGATTTAATTTAGGCTAAGTTAATTAGGAAATTAGTTTAGTAATTCAAGTCAAGTTTGACTTTTCGTGTCTATTAGTGATTCTTAGTTCGAGCTAATAGTTATGAGCAACTCAGACTAGTTTACTGAATTGGTTAGTTACCAGTAATTTATATTTTTACTTTATTGTAATTCTTTGTTGTCTAAGGTCATTGGAGAAGTTTTACTTAAAAGTAAGAAAATATCTTTAGACATTAAATAACAGTTACAAACTTTTTCGTAAATTTAAAAAGTTACCCGTTAAAATTTACTGTAATATTTTGTTGTATTTAATTCTAGTCAAAAAGCAAATTTAGTACTCCATACAAAATTTAATCACGGGAAAACTAGAATTGACAAGAATTTTAAAATTTACATCCAATTTAGTTAATTTTAAAGTAGATAACAAAAAATAAAGAGAGAATAATGAAAGCACTAAAATTGAAATTTAATGAAACGAGCAGAATTCCTACAACTACCCGCCGGAAACGACCAAGAACCCAAGGGAGGTGGCGGTGGCCGGAATCTTCGCCGGCGACATGATAGCCGTATATAACTGTAGATTCAACGGCTGGCAAGACACATTGTGGGATACATTTGGACGCCATTACTACAAAGATTGCACTATTGCTGGAGCCGTTGATTTCATCTTTGGTGAAGCCCGCTCAATCTATGAGGTAAACCATATGTTTTACAATTTAAACATTGGATCAATTGGCATATGATGGAATTAATTAATTCGGGACCGAATTAATCATGTTTGATTATGTTATTTTATTTTATTTTTTCGAATTGAGCACTCCCGCTCAGGGTGGGTGGATATGGTCCGTGCCAAGCCCTCGGCCGGGCCCACGAACCCATCCCAACCAGCCTCTTGGGCTCGGGTTAGATTGCTTGGGGCCGGGCTCGTGGTTGGCTTTGGAGCCCCTGGGGTCGAGTGGCCGACTACGGACTACGGGAGTCAGTCTAACTTGGATTGACTTGGCTCTCTTATTTGGTATTATGGAGTATTTATTTTTATTCATTTTTTCGGAATGGGGCACCCCGTTCAAGGTGGGTGAATATGGTCCCTGCCAAGCTCAAGGCCGACCCCACGGATCCCACCAACCCAACCTCTTGGGCTCGGGTTGGATTGTCCGGGGCCCGCCTTGTGGTTGGCTTTGGGGCCACGGGGACCGACTACAGGGGTCAACTTAACCCGAATCAACTTGATCCGTTTCCTTGGATCGACTTGCTTCTGACCCGTATTCAATATATTTATCAAAAAAGAAATGTTTGCAGGATTGTATTATAGAGGTAAATGCGGGAGCTCTGGAGTATGGATGGGCAGGTTACATCACAGCAAATGCAAGACAGAGTGCTGAGGAAAACACTGGATTTGTGTTCAAGAATTGCCAAATTGTTGGAAATGGAAAGGCCTTCTTGGGGAGGCCATGGCGGAGTTACGCCACTGTCATATTTTTCCGAACAAACATGGAAAATGTCATTGTTCCAGAAGGATGGACTAATACATTCGCTGTCATCAACTCCGACCTCGCGCCCTCCCCCTCCCCCGCCCCGGCCCCGCCCCCCAACGCCGAGTAATTATCTATTCTTCCATTTTCTTTAACGACGAGAAAAAATCGTAGTCACTATATTGAGCGGAGGCCAAATAAAGGCTAAGTTCAGCATCAGGTCACTAGGGAATGGTTGAGCGGAGACCTAAGGGTTAAATCCAACATTTTGCATCTCAAAAATATAGTGGTATGTACAGGTAAACTGGATCTTGTGATAAATAAACCGACTCAAACCAAAAAAGTCTATAGGACGCTTCAGTTGAAGTCAAATTTATAAGGTTCATTAAGTTAACAACCTGACTTAGTTGACTGGAGTGAAACATGATTCTTGTTTTGTTTCCGACAGCCCTTCAAAGCTGACCTTCGTAGAGTATGGGTCTAAAGGGCCAGGATCACACAAGAAGAAGCGAGTGCCATGGCTAACCAAGTTGAGTTCTAAGCAGCTGAAGTGGTATACAAGCTTGTCCTATGTTAATGATAATGGCTGGATTGAAGGCCAACCCTACACCTCCGCCGTGCTACCTTAATTTTGTTCTACTATTTCTTGGAAACCTCATATTTATGAATAATATTGTAGCTTGACTAGACTACATTTATTTGGATGAAGATATTACCAAAAATATGGATTTTATGAGTGATAGTTGTATTAGTGAGTTAATTACATCAAACGTCCTTTGGTGATAATTTTAAATTTAATTTCAAACTATTATTTTTGTTATTTAACATTTTAAACTATTATTTTTTGGATACTTTTAGTCATTCTCATGATTTTTCTTATTTTCAGTAAAGGCATTTTTTGTCCTTTGCACATTTTTCTTTTGTTATATTTTTTTATTTCAACTAAAAATTGAGTGAAAAATATAGTTACTAAAAATTGGAGGATACCTAAAGTCCTAATCCAATTAAACATGTTAAAACTAAAAAATAACAAAAAAAATATAAAGAGACAAAAATGCACTTACTAAAAATGAGAAAAGTTATGAGAAGAACTAATAGTGTCCAAAAAATAATAGTCTGGGGTATTAAATGACAAAACCGATATTCTGAGACTAAATTTAAAAATTTTCACTAAAGACAAGGGACCTATGGTAATATTAACTCTTGTATTATGTATGCCTAACTTTCTTTGTCCCAATATATATATATATTACTTGCATAGACATTTCAATTGATAATAGATTGTGGGTAAGAATTATAATCTCAATCTTCTCACCTAAATTATCTTGGGTAAGATTTACTCAATGGAATCCTAGTAATTATGATAGCAGGTCAATAATTCGTTTTTGAATTTCACTGCACCAAAATACAGTGGGCTTATTTAAGCGGGAAAAGAAAATGGTAAGAAGACGACAAAGGTTCCAAAATAATTGATGTTTTCTTCAGAATCTAAACAGAAAAAAGGGCATGATTTTACTGTTGAAAACGTGAACGGCATTGTTGGTGTCACATTAATGACATAAGAACTGCCTAAACAAGACAGTACAGTTGAATGCTAAGAGAAAGGGGGAGAAGAAGAAGAAAGAGAGAAACCCAGAAGAAAAAAACATGGCGGCCACTTCAGTCTACACTCCAACCATAGACGAAAACAAATGGGTGAGCCAAGGAAACAGAGCATTACACTCATCAGAACTCGCCATAGAAATCGATTTCACCCCTTCCATCTTTCAACTCCCAAAATCCCTCACTGAAACCAGCCCGGAATCTTACGCGCCGCAGCACCTCGGCCTGGGAGCCTACCACCATCTCCGGCCGGAGCTCCACGTCGCCGACATGCAAAAGGTCGCAAAAGTCAAGACATTTCTGTCGTCCGGGAATTTCTCCGACGACTTCCTCGGAAAAGCGAGGGGTTTGGAGCCGGCGGTTCGAGCTAGCTACGATAAGTACTTGGATCTTGAAGGCTCCACTCTAGACTACATCATCGCCATTGATTCCCTCTTCTTGCTCGATTTTCTGGGCTCCTACGACCACAAAACTGAGACAGAGAATCTCAAGCCCGGCCACCGAGAATTCGCCAAGGTATGAGATTTTCTCTAATAATATAGTCTTCTGTCACACATAACCAACTCTTTCTTCTTTGTTTATTTTTTAAATATTTTTTATTTATTTTTAAATTTAATTTTTTATATTTAATAGTACTATAGTTTATAAATATATAAATTTTGTATATTAATATTAAACTTAATATTATAAAAAATTGAATTAAAATAACATCAGTCAAACATCGTTAAGCGAATTAAACACATAAAATGGGATGGAATATATTATATGAGTAGACTTCAGGTGCGATTGCACCTTTTCATGCAATGGGTGTAATTTACCTCACTAATATTAAATGCACAATATAAATATATGCATCACCAAAAAAATTAGATATGTAAATATACTCCACACAGTGCTCGAAAATGGGCCAAAAATTTTGTAAGTGGTTTTGTATATTTTCACTGTTGTGTATTTTCTTATTACTAATGGTGCATTTTATTAACGTTAGTGGTGTAAATGGCACCGATAGAACCTTAATTAAAGCCGTACAAGTTGACTAGTCTTATTAAATACTTTGGTAGACAGAATAACTAGCTATTGTTATTTAATCAGTGCCTAATATAAACTTGATTGAATACATGATATATTCATTATATAGCACACATCAATACATTATCTGTGTATTATTATTTTGTATCAGATTATTTATATGTAACACAAGGCTGATTATTTATATCTAACACAAGGATATTGCAATGCTGGAGAACCAAGTTCCGGCATTTGCGGTGGCGGAGATGGGGAAGGAACTGGATTTGTTCTCGCCGGAAAAGGGTACGCCGGAAACCATGTTGTATTCCCAGCTGTTTTACTACTTCTGCAAAGCCCACTCTCCGCTCAAACTGGCGGAGCTGTGGAAAGACCGGCGTACTGAGAGTAAACACCTCTTAGCTCACATGTATCATCTGATTGTAAACAACCATGGCCGTAAAGAACAAGAAAGCATGCAAAGAACAAAAGCCAAAATCACAGAGATTGGAACAGAGGTTTTAACTGCATTAACTGAGCTAGGACTTGGAGGACCCATTGTTAAATCACTTCAGTTTACCCTCAAATCTCTGCAAGTTTGGGAGAACAGTAAGTTAGCTGCAGAGCTTAGTAAAGATCGAGAACAGAGAGCAAACACAAATAAGATTCAGATTCCTTCAGTGTCAGAGCTGTCTGAGAAATACAAGGTGGAGTTCAATGTGCTGGATTTTGGAGGGATTAGGCATGTCAAGTTCGAGGATGAAAACGAAGGAAAACCCGCGATTTATCTCCCCGAAATCACTCTGAAACATGATTCAGAAGTGGTGTTAAGAAACTTGGTAGCCTATGAAGCTGCAATTGCCACCCCAGAGTCCAGTTTGGAGCTTGGTGAGTATGTTGATTTGATGTGCGGGTTAGTGCATACAGACAAAGATGTGTCGTTGCTACGAGATAAGGGTATTGTAAAGAGCGATTTGACTTGCCTGAACGACAAACAAGTTGCTGAAATCTTTAACGGGTTTAGCAGATCCGTGGGGGAGCTGAAGGTGGAGGGGTCAGAAAGCCGGGAGGTTGTGAGGCAAGTGAAGGCGATGGTGGAGAAATGGGAGAATAAGAAGCCATGGAAAAGGCTATGGAGATTTCTCGAGAAGAATGTCAAGAATGTGGTTGAGTTTCTGAGGAAGCCTAGTGCAATTGCAATGAAGTGTGCTTTGTACATCTTCATGGTATTGTTGCTAGTGCTGCAGATAATGCAAGCATATTGCCAGTTCTATGGATGCAGCAAGGGGGAATCTGAGACCAAGGCTTTCAGTTTAATGATGTCTGGTTAGTTCTTAGTTGTGTCATTATGTGTTTATGTTATTGGATTATTAGTTTCATGTTGCTGCTCTTTTAATTGTCTGCTTATTAATGATGTCTGGTTCATGTGTTTATGTTAGTGGATTATTAGTTTCATTTGTCTGCTTAATATTATCCTCTGCAACTAACTTCAAGTAATGTTCTTTAGTCACAGATTAGCCTGATTTCAAGAAAATCTCATCTATCAGTTAATTTTCCATCTTTGAACCATTTTCATTGGTATAAAGTCACATCCATTTAGTCTAGGTCCTGTCATATATGTATGTATCTTGGTTCTGTTTTTGCACCTTAGATTTTGAATGCAGGACACTTTTCTATTCCTAGTACTCAATTAAACCATTAAACACTCCCATTTCTTCCCTCTTGACTTAGTTAAATGGATAATCAAACATAAAAATGTCACCTTTACACATTATGGCCTGGTAAAATAGTTAGCCTATTGATCAATTTTAGCTTGTTTGACCACTATTAGGTGTTTGACTTGGTTAAACAATTAAATATAAGTGCTTGGCTAATTAACTTTTTGTAACAGTTATATAATCAACAATTAGTTAACAACTAATTTATCAAACGTCTTTCTAAAATCAGCTAATACTATGAACTATTTACCAAACACCCTTATATCTGCACAATAATTTAAAACTCTCATAGTAACAAATTAGCCTATAAAAGGGGCAATTCCAACCAAGTTGGTTAAGTTATTGGTTTGATAACTACAAGGTTTCAAGTTCGACTTTTTGCAAGAGAGCCCCATTGGTCTTTCTGATTTGAGCCAATCAACTATGAGTAACCTATGTTAGTTTACTTCCTTGTAATCCTTTGTCGGTTAGGATCACAAGTATTGATAATGTGCTTTTAGTTTTTAGTTGAAAAGGAAGCAAGGAAAATACTGGTGGGAAGTAAATGCAAAATCAGCTACTTTATTAATGAGGGTTACCCCGAGAAATTATTATGGAATTGAAAGATACAGGTGAAATTGTCCTTCTGATGGGGATATGGAGTGAAGTATACTCTTTTACTATATACACATTTAGATTTTGCCTACACCCTGCAGATATCCTTTCTAAGTTTCTATGCTTGTAAAGCTGAATTGCATCAGAAAGGGAAACAAAGAGAATCACACAGACAAACATGGCAGACATTTCAGTGTTCAGTCCATCCATAGACGAAAAAAAATGGGTGAGCCAAGGAAGCAGAGCATTAGACTCACCACAACTCGCCATAGAAATCGATTTCACCCCTTCCATCTTTCAACTCCCAAAAGCCATCACTGAAGCCAAGCCGGAATCTTACACGCCGCAGCACATCGGCCTGGGAGCCTACCATCATCTCCGGCCGGAGCTCCACGTCGCCGACATGCAAAAGCTCGCAAAAGTCAAGACATTTCTGTCGTCCAGGAATTTCTCCGACGACTTCCTCGGAAAAACGAGGGGTTTGGAGCCGGCGGTTCGAGCTTGCTACGATAAGTACTTGGATCTTGAATGCTCCACTCTAGACTACATCGTCGCCATTGATTCCCTCTTCTTGCTCGATTTTCTCGGCTCCTATGACGACAAAACTGAGACAGAGAATCTCGAGCCCGGCCTCCGAGAATTCGCCAAGGTGTAAGATTTTTCTTGATAATATATATTAAGAAAAATGATCAAATACACCCTCAAACGTTTGTTAAGAAGTCAATTATGAAAGTTACAATTAAATTCACAAACATTTTATTTTGGAGCAATTGCACCACTAACCTGTTGGTGACATGTAATTGCAGGTCAATTATGTTTCCGGCGAACCACCCATGAACCTTAGGTAAGTTAGGTCAAAATTAGCTATCGGCGACAATTACGATCATCGCCAGTAACACTCTACCAGATAAGGACTTCTCCGATCGACGAAGAAGCCATCTCCACTTGACGGAGATGGCGACCAAAATGGTCGCCATCTCCTGTTGATGGAAATGGCTTCTCCGTCGATGGGAGAAGGCGACCAGTTTGGTCGCCTTCTCTGACAGAGCGTGATTGGTGCGACTGTAACGGTCATCGGTGGCTGATTTTGATCTAACTTGCCAAAGGTTTGCTAGAGTTTGGCTTGAGGTTCACCGAAAACCTAATTGATCTGTAATTACATGTTACCAACAGTTCAATGTGTTTAAATGCTCCAAAAAAAAAAAATGTTCATGGATTTAATTGCAATTTTTAAAAGTTCAAGGGCCTAATTAACTTTTTAGCAAAAGTTTGAGGGTGTATTTGATCATTTTCCCTATATATTATATATATATATTATAAAGTAGAGTTGAGCTGCGGTTACGCTTTCCCCTATAGTATACACCACTAGTGTTATCAAAATACACCATTACTGTTAGGGAAATGAACAATACAAATATACACCATTAGGTGCCATACCAAAAACACACCACTAGGTATACAAATATATATCACACAGTGTTTGAAAATGTACAATTTGGAATGTAGGAGTTATGGGGTGTTTTTGTGCATTTTCATTTATGTGCATTTTTCACGTGATGTATATCGCACTGGAAGGTGTAGCTAGACATTTGAGCAAATTTCATATATTATATATTAGCACCTTAATTAAGTGGTGCGCTTATTAGGTACTTTGGTTGTACTGAATAATTGGATTGAATAATTAGAAATATTATCCAAACTTTTTCCAACAAAAGAAAGAAATATTATCCAACTAGACTCTGTGCTTAATATAAACTTATACAAAATATTCATTATATAACACATATATTTCATGGTACTCACACAGACACTAATACACTTGATTATTATTCTGTATTGTTAGAATACCTAACACAAGGATTATTATTTATATCTAACTCAAGGATGTTGCAATGCTGGAGAACCAAGTTCCGGCATTTGCTGTGGCGGAGATGGGGAAGGAACTGGATTTGTTCTCGCCGGAAAAGGGTACGCCGGAAACCATGTTGTATTCCCAGCTGTTTTACTACTTCTGCAAAGCCCACTCTCCGCTCAAACTGACGGAGCTGCGGAAAGACCGCCGTACTGAGAGTAAACACCTCTTAGCTCACATGTATTATCTCATTGTAAACAACCATGGCCGTATAGAAGTAGAACAAGAAAGCATGCTAGGAAGTAAAGCCAATATCACAGAGATTGGAACAGAGGTTTTATCTGCATTAACTGATCTAGGACTTGGAGGACCCATTGTTAAATCACTTCAGTTTACCTTCAAATCTCTGCAAGTTTGGGAGAACAGTAAGTTAGCTGCAGAGCTGAGTAAAGATCAAGAACAGAAAGCAAACACAAATAAGATTCAGATTCCTTCAGTGTCAGAGCTGTCTGAGAAATACAAGGTGGAGTTCAAGCAGGTGTTTTTTGGAGGGATTAGGCATATCGAGTTCGAGAATGAAGACGAAGGAAAACCCACGATTTATCTCCCCGAAATCACTCTGAAACATGATTCAGAAGTGGTGTTAAGAAACTTGGTAGCCTATGAAGCTGCAATTGCCACCCCAGAGTCCAGTTTGGAGCTTGGTGAGTATGTTGATTTGATGTGCGGGTTAGTGCATACAGACAAAGATGTGTCGTTGCTGCGCGAGAAGGGTATTGTAAAGAGCGACCTGAATGATGAACAAGCTGCTGAAATCTTTAACGGGTTTAGCAGATCCGCGGGGCATCTGAAGGAGTCAAAAAGCGGGAAGGTGGTGAGGCAAGTGAAGGAGATGGTGGAGAAATGGGAGAATAAGAAGGCATGGAAAAGGCTGTGGAGATTTCTCGAGAAGAATGTCAAGAATGCGGTCGAGTTTCTGAGGAAGCCTAGTGCAATTGCAATGAAGTTTGCTTTGTACATCTTCATGGTACTGCTGTTAGTGCTGCAGATAATGCAAGCATATTGCCAGTTCTATGGATGCAGCAAGGGGGAATCTGAGACCAAGGCTCTCAGTTTAATGATGTCTGGTTAGTTCTTAGTGGTGTCATCATGTGTTTATGTTAGTGCTCTTTCATTTGTCTGCTTAATAATGATGTCTGGTTCATGTGTTTATGTTAGTGGATTATTGGTTTCATGTTAGTTCTCTTTCATTTGTCTGCTTAATATTATCCTCTGAAACTAACTTCAAGTAATGTTCTTTAGTCACAGATTAGCCTGATTTCAAGAAAATCACATCTATCAATTAGTTTTCCATCTTTGATCCATTTTCATTGGTATAAAATCACATCCATTTAGTCTAGGTCCTGTCATATATGTATGTATCTTGGTGCTGTTTTTGCACCTTAGATTTTGAATGCAGGACACTTTTCTCCTCCTAGTACTCAATTTAAACCATTAAACCCTCCCATTTCTTCCATCTTGACTTAGTTTAAATGGATAATCAACCATAAAAATGTCAGCTTTAGACATTATATCTGCACAATAATTTAAAGCTCTCATAGTAACAAATTAGCAACTCCAACCAAGTTGGTTAAGTTGTTGACTTGGTAACCACAAGGTTTCAAGTTTGACTCTTCGTGGGAGAGACCTATAGGCCTTTTTTATTTGAGCCGATCAACTATAAAGGGAAGCCTGAACGATGAACAAGCGTAGTGGAAGGTGTGCAAAAGGCTGCACAGATTTCTGCAGAAGATTGTGAAGATTGCAGTCCAGTTCTTAAGGAAACCTTTTGGGATTGCAATGAAGTATCTGATGTTTATGTTCATGGTATTGCTGCTAGCTCTGCAGATTTTGCAAGCATATTGCCAAGTCTATGGATGCAACATTGTAGGTTCTCAAGCCAATGCAATCACTTTAATGATGTCTGCTTAGTACCTACCTAGCATTACAACTCTTTGTTTTATAGAATATAATGGCAATTTATATGGCGAACCAAGGTCCACGTACACTATAAATATGATTTATATACTTTGTAGATTTAAAAGGTTTGAGAGCCTAATTGACTTTACAGATAAAGTTTAATGGCCTATTTGTGATACGTTTTATGCTAAAAAAAAATGTGACATTTATATTTACCTATTATTAAAGGTCACTAACAGGTAATTATGCTTTGATGACTATACTTACATGTTTATGTACCTAATTGCAACTTAAAAAAATTTGAGTGCCTAATTGACTTTAAAGTTAAAGTTTGATAACCTATTAGGTACATTTTATGCAAAAAAAAAGTGACATTTATATTTACCTGATATTACATATGCAAAAAAAAAGTGACATTTATATTTACCTGATATTACAGGTCACTAACAGGTAATTATGCCTTGATGACTAAATTTACATTTTTATGTAAGTAATTGCAATTTTAAAAAGTTTTAGGGCGTAATTGAGTTTACAGATAAAGTTTGATGGCCTATTTGATAAATTTTATGCAAAAAAAAGTGACATTTATATTTACCTGGTAATACAGGTCACCAACAGGTAATTATCCTTGATGACTAAATTTACATGTTTATGTATCCAATTGCAACTTTAAAAAGTTTGAGAGCCGAATTGAATTTACAGATAAAGTTTGATGGCCTATTTTATATGTTTTATTGAAAAAAAGTGACATTTATATTTACCTAATATTATAGGTCACTAACAGGTAATTATGACTTGATGACTAGATTTACATGTTTATGTATCTACTTTCAACTCAAAAAAGTTTGAGTGCCTAATTGACTTTAAAGTTAAAGTTTGATAACCTATTAGGTACATTTTATGCAAAAAAAAAGTGACATTTATATTTACCTGATATTACATATGCAAAAAAAAAGTGACATTTATATTTACCTGATATTACAAGTCACTAACAGGTAATTATGCATTGATGACTAAATTTACATTTTTATATATCTAATTGTAATTTTAATAAGTTTGAGGGCCTAAATGACTTTAAAGATAAAGTTTGATGGCCTATTTGATACATTTTATGCAAAAAAAGTGATATTTATATTTACCTTGTATTACAGGTCACTAATAGGTAATTATCCTTGATGACTAAATTTACATGTTTATGTATCCAATTGCAACTTTAAAAAGTTTGAGAGCCTAATTGACTTTAAAGATAAAGTTTGATGGCCTATTTGATCCATTTTATGCTAAAAAAAGTGACATTTATATTACCTGTTATAGATTTACATGTTTATGTACCTAATTGCAACTGAAAAAAGTTTGAGTGCCTAATTGAATTTAAAGGTAAAATTTTATAACCTATTTGATACATTTTATGCAAAAAAAATGTGACATTTATATTTACCTGATATTTCTGGTCACTTAGAGGTAATTATGCCTTGATGACTAAATTTACATTTTTATGTATCTAATTGTAATTTTAAAAAGTTTGAGGGCCTAATAGACATTACAGATAAAGTTTGATGGCCTATTTGATACATTTTATGCAAAAAAATTGACATTTATATTTACCTGGTATTACAGGTCACTAACAGGTAATTATCCTTGATGACTAAATTTATATGTTTATGTATCCAATTGCAACTTTAAAAAGTTTGAGAGCCTAATTTAATTCACAGATAAAGTTTGATGGCCTATTTGATACGTTTTATGCTAAAAAATTGACATTTATATTTACGTGTTATTACAGGTCACTAACAGGTAATTATGCATTGATGACTAGATTTACATGTTTATGTACCTAATTGCAACTTAAAAATGTTTGAGTGCCTAATTGACTTTAAATGTAAAGTTTTATAACCTATTTGGTACATTTTATGCAAAAATAGTGACATTTATATTGTACCTGATATTACTAGGGCTGTTAACGAACCGAACATAAACGAACGAAGGTTGTTCGTGTTCGTTTGTTAAGGATTTTGGGGTGTTTGTGTTCGTGTTCGTGTTCGTTTGTTAAGGTTTTTGAAAATCCTGTTCGTGTTCATTTGTTAAGCGTTCGTTAGTGTTCGTTAACGTTCGCGAACATGTTCACGAACGTGTTCGTTTAACATTAACGAACACGTTCACGAACGTGTTCGCAAATGTTAACAAACATGTTCATTTACGTTCAGGAACACGTTCGTGAACACTTAATAACCAAACACCTGCATATGTTCATGAACACAATTTGTTCGCGAACAATAAATAATATGCATTCACATCTTCACGAACAATTATATATATATATATAAACATGTTCGCGAACATTATTAAACGAACACTAAACGAGCTTGTTCGTGAACACTACTAAACGAACACAAACGAGCTTGTTCACGAACACTACTAAACGAATACAAACGAGCTTGTTCGCGAACACTTAGCAAACAAGCTTACCATTGTTCATACTCTATTCGTTTATTAACCGAGCTCTAAATTTTGTTTGTTAATGTTCGTTTACCTTAATAAACGAACATAAACAAACGCTTACCGAGCTCGAACACGAGTAGTTTGTCAAAAGCTCTGTTCGCTAACAACCCTAGATATTACAGGTAACTAACAGGTAATTATGCCTTGATGACTAAATTTACATTTTTATGTATCTAATCGCAATTTTAAAAAGTTTGAGGGTCTAATTGACTTTACAGATAAAGTTTGATGGCCTATTTGATACAATTTATGCTAAAAAAAGTGACATTTATATTTACCTGTTATTACAGGTCACTAACAGGTAATTATACATTGATAACTAGATTTACATGTTTATGTACCTAATTGCAACTTTAAAAAGATTGAGTGCCTAATTGATTTTAAAGGTAAAGTTTTATAACCTATTTGATACATTTTATTTAAAAAAGAGTGACATTTATAATTACCTGGTATTACAGGTCACTAATAGGTAATTATCCTTGATGACTAAATTTACATGTTTATGTATCCAATTGCAACTTTAAAAGATTTGAGAGCCTAATTGACTTTACAGATATAGTTTGATGGCCAATTTGATACGTTTTATGCTAAAAAAAAATGTACATTTATATTTACATGTTATTAAAGGTCATTAACAGGTAATTATGCTTTGATGACTATATTTACATGTTTATGTATCTAATTGCAACTTAAAAAAGTTTGAGTGCCTAATTGACTTTAAAGGTAAAGTTTTATAACCTATTTGGTACATTTTATGCAAAAAAAAATGTGACATTTATATTTACCTGATATTACAGGTCACTAACAGGTAATTATGCCTTGATGACTAAATGTACATTTTTATGTATCTAATCACAATTTTAAGAAGTTTGAGGGCCTAATTGAGTTTACAGATAAAGTTTGATGGCCTATTTGATACATTTTATGCAAAAAAAGTGACATTTATATTTACCTGGTATTACAGGTGACTAACAGGTAATTATCGTTGATGACTAAATTTATATGTTTATGTATCCAATTGCAACTTTAAAAAGTTTGAGAGCCTTATTGACTTTACAGATAAAGTTTGATGGCCTATTTGATACATTTTATGCTAAAAAAAGTGACATTTATATTTACCTGTTATTACAGGTCACTAACAGGTAATTATGCCATGATGACTAAATTTACATGTTTATGTATCCAATTGCAACTTTAAAAAGTTTGAGAGCCTAATTGACTTTACAGATAAAGTTTGATGGCCTATTTGATACATTTTATGCTAAAAAAAGTGACATTTATATTTACCTGTTATTACAGGTCACTAACAGGTAATTATACATTGATAACTAGATTTACATGTTTATGTATCTAATTGCAACTTTAAAAAGATTGAGTGCCTAATTGAATTTAAAGATAAAGTTTTATAACCTATTTGATACATTTTATGTAAAAAAAAGTGACATTTATACTTACCGTATATTACAGGTGACTAACAGGTAATTATCGTTGATGACTAAATTTACATGTTTATGTTTCCAATTGCAACTTTAAAAAGTTTTAGAGCCTAATTGACTTTACAGATAAAGTTTGATGGCCTATTTGATACATTTTATGCTAAAAAAAGTGACATTTATATTTACCTGTTATTACAGGTCACTAACAGGTAATTATACATTGATAACTAGATTTACATGTTTATGTACCTAATTGCAACTTTAAAAAGATTGAGTGCCTAATTGACTTTAAAGGTAAAGTTTTATAACCTATTTGATACATTTTATGTAAAAAAGAGTGACATTTATAATTACCGTATATTACAGGTGACTAACAGGTAATTATCGTTGATGACTAAATTTACATGTTTATGTATCCAATTGCAACTTTAATAGGTTTCAGAGCCTAATTGACTTTACAGATAAAGTTTGATGGCCTATTTGATACGTTTTATGCTAAAAAAAAGTGACATTTATATTTACCTGTTATTAAAGGACAATAACAGGTAATTATGCTTTGATGACTATATTTACATGTTTATGTACCTAATTGCAACTTAAAAAAGTTTGAGTGCCTAATTGACTTTAAAGGTAAAGTTTTATAACCTATTTGGTACATTTTTTTGCAAAAAAAAATGTGATATTTATATTTTACCTGATATTACAGGTCACTAACAGGTAATTATGACTTGATGACTAAATTTACATTTTTATGTATCTAATCATAATTTTAAGAAGTTTGAGGGCCTAATTGACTTTACAGATAAAATTTGATGGTCTATTTGATACATTTTATGCAAAAAAAAAAAAAGACACATTTATATTTATCTGGTATTACAGGTCACTAATAGGTAATTATCGTTGATGACTAAATTTACATGTTTATGTATCCAATTGCAACTTTAAAAAGTTTGAGAGCCTAATTGACTTTAAAGATAAATTTTGATGGCCTATTTGATATGTTTTATGCTAAAAAAGTGACATTTATATTTACCTGTTATTACAGGTCACTAACAGGTAATTATGCCTTCATGACTAGATTTACATGTTTATGTACCTAATTGCAACTTAAAAAAGTTTGAGTGCCTAATTGACTTTAAATGTAAAGTTTTATAACCTATTTGGTACATTTTATGCAAAAAATGTAAAGTTTTATAACCTATTTGGTACATTTTATGCAAAAAAAATAAAGTTTTATAACCTATTTGGTACATTTTATGCAAAAAAAAGTGATATTTTTATTTATCTGATAATACATGTCACTAGTAGGTAATTATGCCTTGATGACTAAATTTACATTTTTATGTATCTAATTGCAATTTTAAAAAGTTTGAGGGCCTAAATGACTTTACAGATAAAGTTTGCTGGCCTATTTGATACATTTTATGCAAATAAAGTTACATTTATATTTACTTGGTATTACAGGTCACTAACAGGTAATTATCTTTGATGACTAAATTTACATGTTTATGTATCCAATTGCAACTTTAAAAAGTTTGAGAGCCTAATTGACTTTACAGATAAATTTTGATGGCCTATTTGATACATTTTATGGTAAAAAAAGTGACATTTATATTTACCTGTTATTACCGGTAACTAACAGGTAATTATGCCTTGATGACTAGATTTACATGTTTATGTATCTAATTGCAACTTAAAAAAGTTTGAGTGCCTAATTGACTTTAAAGGTAAAGTTTTATAACCTATTTGGTACATTTTATGCAAAAACAAATATGACATTTATATTTACCTGATATTACAGGTCACTAACAGGTAATTATGCATTGATGACTAAATTTACATGTTTATGTATCTAATTGCAACTTAAAAAAGTTTGAGTGCCTAATTGACTTTAAAGGTAAAGTTTTATAACCTATTTGGTACATTTTATGCAAAAACAAATATGACATTTATATTTACCTGATATTACAGGTCAGTAACAGGTAATTATGTCTTGATGACTAAATTTACATTTTCATGTATCTAATCGCAATTTTAAGAAGTTTGAGGGCCTAATTGACTTTATAGATAAAGTTTGATGGCCTATTTGATACATTTTATGCAAAAAAAGTGACATTTATATTTACCTGGTATTACAGGTGACTAACAGGTAATTATCGTTGATGACTAAATTTACATGTTTATGTATCCAATTGCAACTTTAAAAAGTTTGAGAGCCTAATTGACTTTACAGATAAATTTTGATGGCCTATTTGATACATTTTATGGTAAAAAAAGTGACATTTATTGATGCGGCCCAACATAACGAAGATCAATTAAGTGTATCAATTGGGCCAATCACAACGCCCAAGTCCAAACAATTAAGGCAACTCTTCATTGGTTATGTTCAAAGATGGTGGAAGCCCAAGTCAAGCCCATTTGCAAAAGATGAAGAAGAACTCAAGGCTTTTTATAATTCTTTAAGTGCTGATTTTGGGAATTAAATTAGGCCCAAATCAGCCCTATTATTTTTGGTCATCATTATTTTAAACTGTTTGGCATGAAAGAGAAAACACTAGTTTGTATTTAGAAAGGATTCCTTAAATCCCTTTCTAAATAGGACTATATTTACTTGCTTTTTAGATTAGGTTTAGGACTCTTTTTCCAATTGTATTTAGGATCATAATGATGTCCCTATACGTATAAATAGGGCACAATCATATCAGTCTGTACAGGCTTTCATTCAATAAAATTCTTAAGTTTTTCTTTTTCTTTACACTTGTGTAAGAAACCTTATAGCTAATTGTGGACTCAATTAGTGGCTAGTCGTGGACTCAACTAGCAAATTGATTCGTGGACTCGAATCAATCTTCCTTTCTTCAACCTTAGATTTAGGTTCGTGGACACGTTCTTGAATCGAAGGAAACTAGATCCGACTCTAGTTGATTGAAGATTGCATCATCGAGGTACTTGAAGCTACAATGGGATTCTTCTAAGTCTTTGAGGATTCGAGACTAAGGGTTTCTTGTGAGGTCTAAGGTATTTCGATACATCTCTATCCTTACTTTGGGAGCTATCTTAGGACAATACTTCATCTTTATTTGAACCTTGGACTAGGTTCATATCATTTATATTTACCGATTATTACAGGTCACTAACAGGTAATTATGCCTTGATGACTAGATTTACATGTTTATGTATCTAATTGCAACTTAAAAAAGTTTTGAGTGCCTAATTGACTTTAAAGGTAAAGTTTTATAACCTATTTGGTACATTTTATGCAAAAAAAAATGTGACATTTATATTTTACCTGATATTACAGGTCACTAACAGGTAATTATGCCTTGATGACCAAATTTACATTTTTATGTATCTAATCGCAATTTTAAGAAGTTTGAGGGCCTAATTGACTTTACAGATAAAGTTTGATGGCCTATTTGATACATTTTATGCAAAAAAGTGACATTTATATTTATCTGGTATTACAGGTCACTAATAGGTAATTATCCTTGATGACTAAATTTACATGTTTATGTATCCAATTGCAACTTTAAAAAGTTTGAGAGCCTAATTGACTTTAAAGATAAAGTTTGATGGCCTATTTGATACATTTTATGCTAAAAAAAGTGACATTTATATTTACCTATTATTACAGGTCACTAACAGGTAATTATGCCTTGATGACTAGATTTACATGTTTATGTACCTAATTGCAACTTTAAAAAGTTTGAGTGCCTAATTGAATTTTAAGGTAAAGTTTTATAACCTATTTGGTACATTTTATGCAAAAAAAAAATGTGACATTTATATTTACCTGATATTACAGGTCACTAACAGGTAATTATGCCTTGATGACTAAATTTACATTTTTATGTATCTAATCGCAATTTTAAGAAGTTTGAGGACCTAATAGACTTTACAGATAAAGTTTGATGGCCTATCTGATACATTTTATGCAAAAAAATTGACATTTATATTTACCTGGTATTACAGGTCACTAACAGGTTATTATCCCTGATGACTAAATTTACATGTTTATGTATCCAATTGCAACTTTATAAAGTTTGAGAGTCTAACTGACTTTACAAATAAAGTTTGATGGCATATTTGATACGTTTTATGCTAAAAAATTCACATTTATATTTACCTGTTATTACAGGTTAGTAACAAGTAATTATGCCTTCATGACTAGATTTACATGTTTATGTACCTAATTACAACTTAAAAAAGTTTGAGTGCCTAATTGACTTTAAATGTAAAGTTTTATAACCTATTAGGTACATTTTATGCAAAAAAAAAGTGATATTTATATTACCTGATAATACATGTCACTAACAGGTAATTATGCCTTGATGACTAAATTTACATTTTTATGTATCTAATTGCAATTTTAAAAAGTTTGAGGGCTAAATGACTTTACAGATAAAGTGTGCTGGCCTATTTGATACATTTTATGCAAAAAAAAAGTGACATTTATATTTATCTGGTATTATAGGTCACTAACAGGTAATTATCTTTGATGACTAAATTTACATGTTTATGTATCCAATTGAAACTTTAAAAAGTTTGAGAGCCTTATTGACTTTACAGATAAATTTTGATGACCAATTTGATAAATTTTATGGTAAAAAAAGTGACATTTATATTACCGATTATTACAGGTCACTAACAGGTAATTATGCATTGATGACTAGATTTACATGTTTATGTATGTAATTGCAACTTAAAAAAGTTTGAGTGCCTAATTGACTTTAAAGGTAAAGTTTTATAACCTATTTGGTACATTTTATGCAAAAAAAAATGTGACATTTATATTTACCTGATATTACAGGTCACTAACAGGTAATTATGCATTGATGACTAAATTTACATGTTTATGTATCCAATTACAACTTTAAAAAGTTTGAGAGCCTAATTGACTTTACAGATAAAGTTTGATGGCCTATTTGATAAATTTTATGCTAAAAATAAGTGACATTTATATTTACCTGTTATTACAGGTCACTAACAGGTAATTATCCTTGATGACTAAATTTACATGTTTATGTATCCAATTGCAACATTAAAAGGTTTGAGAGCCTATTTGACTTTACATATATAATTTGATGGCCTATTTGATACGTTTTATGCTAAAAAAAGTGACATTTATATTTACCTGTTATTAAAGATCACTAACAGGTAATTATGCTTTGATGACTATATTTACATGTTTATGTACGTAATTCCAGCTTAAAGAAGTTTCAGTGCCTAATTGACTTTAAAGGTAAAGTTTTATGACTTATTTGATACATTTTATGCAAAAAAAGTGACATTTATATTTACCTGATATTACAGGTCACTAACAGGTAATTATGCATTGATGACTAAATTTAAATTTTTATGTATCTAATTGTAATTTTAAAAAGTTTGAGGGCTTAATAGACTTTACAGATAAAGTTTGATGGCCCATTTGATACATTTTATGCAAAAAAATTGACATTTATATTTACCTGGTATTACAGGTCACTAACAGGTAATTATCCTTGATGACTAAATTTACATGTTTATGTATCCAATTGCAACTATAAAAAGTTTGAGAGCCTAATTGACTTTACAAATAAACTTTGATGGCCTATTTGATATGTTTTATGCTAAAAAATTGACATTTATATTTACGTGTTATTACAGGTCACTAACAGGTAATTATGCCTTGATGACTAGATTTACATGTTTATGTATCTAATTGCAACTTAAAAAAGTTTGAGTGCCTAATTGACTTTAAAGGTAAAGTTTTATAACCTATTTGGTACATTTTATGCAAAAAAAAAAGTGACATTTATATTTACCTGATATTACAGGTCACTAACAGGTAATTATGCATTGATGACTAAATTTACATGTTTATGTATCCAATTACAACTTTAAAAAGTTTGAGAGCCTAATTGACTTTACAGATAAATTTTGATGGCCTATTTGATACATTTTATGGTAAAAAAAGTGACATTTATATTTACCTGTTATTACAGGTCACTAACAGGTAATTATGACTTGATGACTAGATTTACATGTTTATGTATCTAATTGCAACTTAAAAAAGTTTGAGTGCCTAATTGACTTTCAAGGTAAAGTTATATAACCTATTTGGTACATTTTATGGAAAAAAAATGTGAGATTTATATTTACCTGATATTACAGGTCAGTAACAGATAATTATGCATTGATGACTAAATTTACATGTTTATGTATCCAATTAAAACTTTAAAAATTTGAGAGCCTAATTGACTTTACAGATAAAGTTTGATGGTCTATTTGATACATTTTTTGCTAAAAATAAGTGACATTTATATTTACCTGTTATTACAGGTCACTAACAGGTAATTATCCTTGATGACTAAATTTACATGTTTATGTATGCAATTGCAAAATTAAAAGGTTTGCGAGCCTAATTGACTTTACATATAAAGTTTGATAGCCTATTTGATACGTTTTATGCTAAAAAAAGTGACATTTATATTTATGTGTTATTAAAGGTCGCTAATAGGTAATTATTCTTGATGACTAAATTTACATGTTTATGTATTGAATTGCAACATTAAAAGGTTTGAGAGCCTAATTGACTTTACATATAAAGTTTGATGGCCGATTTGATACGTTTTATTCTAAAAAAAGTGACATTTATATTTACCTGTTATTAAAGGTCACTAATAGGTAATTATGCTTTTATGACTATATTTACATGTTTATGTATCCAATTGCAAGTTTAAAAAGTTTGAGAGCCTAATTGACTTTACAGATAAAGTTTGATAGTCTATTTGATACATTTTATGCTAAAAATAAGTGACGTTTATATTACCTGATATTACAGGTCACTAACAGTTAATTATGCCTTGATGACTAAATTTACATTTTTATGTATCTAATTGCAATTTTAAAAAGTTTTCGGGCCTAAATGACTTTACAGATAAAGTTTGCTTGCTGATTTGATACATTTTATGTAAAAAAAGTGACATTTATATTTATCTGGTATTACAGGTTATTAACAGGTAATTATCGTTGATGACTAAATTTACACGTTTATGTATCCAATTGCAACTTTAAAAAGTTTAAGAGCATAATTGACTTTACAGATAAATTTTGATGGCCTATTTGATACATTTTATGGTAAAAAAAGTGATATTTATATTTACCGATTATTACAGGTCACTATCAGGTAATTATGCCTTGATGACTAGATTTACATGTTTATGTATATAATTGCAACTTAAAAAAGTTTGAGTGCCTAATTGACTTTAAAGGTAAAGTTTTATAACCTATTTTGTACATTTTATGCAAAAAAAATGTGACATTTATATTTACCTGATATTACAGGTCACTAACAGGTAATTATGCAATGATGACTAAATTTACATGTTTATGTATCCAATTACAACTTTAAAAAGTTTGAGAGCCTAATTGACTTTACAGATAAAGTTTGATGGCCTATTTGATACATTTTATGCTAAAAATAACTGACATTTATATTTACCTGTTATTACAGGTCACTAACAGGTAATTATCCTTGATGACTAAATTTACATGTTTATGTATCCAATTGCAACATTAAAACGTTTGAGAGCCTAATTGACTTTACATATAAAGTTTGATAGCCTATTTGATACGTTTTATGCTAAAAAAAGTGACATTTATATTTACCTGTTATTAAAGGTAACTAATAGGTAATTATGTTTTTATGACTATATTTACATGTTTATGTATTCAATTGCAACTTAAAAAAGTTTGAGAGCCTAATTGACTTTACAGATAAAGTTTGATGGCCTATTTGATACATTTTATGCTAAAAATAAGTGACATTTATATTTATCTGTTATTACAGGTCACTAACAGGTAATTATCCTTGATGACTAAATTTACATGTTTATGTATCCAATTGCATCTTTAAAAGGTTTGAGAGCCTAATTGACTTTACATATAAAGTTTGATGGCCTATTTGATACGTTTTATGCTAAAAAAAGTGACATTTATATTTACCTGTTATTAAAGATCACTAACAGGTAATTATGCTTTGATGACTATATTAAATGTTTATGTACCTAATTCAAACATAAAAAAGTTTGAGTGCCTAATTGACTTTAAAGGTAAAGTTTTATGACTAATTTGATACATTTTATTCAAAAAAATGTGACATTTATATTACCTGATATTACAGGTATCACTAACAGATAATTATGACTTGATGACTAAATTTACATTTTTATGTATCTAATTGCAATTTTAAAAAGTTTTAGGGCCTAAATGACTTTACAGATAAAGTTTGCTTGCTGATTTGATACATTTTATGTAAAAAAGTGACATTTATATTTATCTGGTATTACAGGTTATTAACAGGTAATTATCGTTGATGACTAAATTTACACGTTTATGTATCCAATTGCAACTTTAAAAAGTTCAAGAGCATAATTGACTTTACAGATAAATTTTGATGGCCTATTTGATACATTTTATGGTAAAAAAGTGATATTTATATTTACCGATTATTACAGGTCACTAACAGGTAATTATGCCTTGATGACTAGATTTACATGTTTATGTATATAATTGCAACTTAAAAAAGTTTGAGTGCCTAATTGACTTTAAAGGTAAAGTTTTATAACCTATTTTGTACATTTTATGCAAAAAAAAATAATGACATTTATATTTACCTGATATTACAGGTCACTAACAGGTAATTATGCATTGATGACTAAATTTTATGTTTATGTATCCAATTACAACTTTAAAAAGTTTGAGAGCCTAATTGACTTTACAGATAAAGTTTGATGGCCTATTTGATACATTTTATGCTAAAAATAAGTGACATTTATATTTACCTGATATTACAGGTCACTAATAGGTAATTATGCATTGATGACTAAATTTACATGTTTATGTACCCAATTGCAACTTAAAAAAGTTTAAGAGCCTAATTAACTTTACAGATAAAGTTTGATGGCCTATTTGATACATTTTATGCTAAAAATAAGTGACATTTATATTTACCTGGTATTACAGGTGACTAACAGGTAATTATCGTTGATGACTAAATTTACATGTTTATGTATCCAATTGTAACTTTAAAAAGTTTGAGAGCCTAATTGACTTTACAGATAAGGTTTGATGGCTTATTTGATACATTTTATGCTAAAAAATGTGACATTTATATTTACCGGTTATTACAGGTCACTAACAGGTAATATACGTTGATAACTAGATTTACATGTTCATGTACCTAATTGCAACTTTAAAAAGATTGAGTGCCTAATTGACTTTAAAGGTAAAGTTTTATAACCTATTTGCTACATTTTATGTAAAAAAGTGTGACATTTATAATTACCTGATGTTACAGGTTACTAACAGGTAATTGTGCCTTGATGACTAAATTTACAATTTCATGTATCTAATTGCTACATTAAAAAGTTTGAATGCCTAATTGACTGTACAGATAAAGTTTGATGACCTATTTTATTACTTTTATGCAAACAAACGTGACACATTTACTTGGTGTTATCGGCCACTAATAGGTAATTATGCCTTGATAACTAAATTTTCACGTTTATGTATCTAATTGAAACTTTAAAAAGATTGAGAGCCTAATTGACTTTAAAGGTACAGTTTGATAGCCTACCTGATACATTTTTTGCTAAAAAAAGTGAAATTTATATTTACCTGTTATTACAGGTAACTAACAGGTAATTATCTTTGATGACTAAATTTACATGTTTATGTATCGAATTGCAACTTTAAAAGGTTTGAGAGCCTAATTGACTTTACAGATAAAGTTTGATGGCCTATTTGATACGTTTTATGCTAAAAAAGTGACATTTATATTTACCTGTTATTAAAGGTCATTAACAGGTAATTATGCTTTGATGACTATATTTACATGTTTATATATCTAATTGCAACTTGATGACTAAATTATGTCTATTTACATGTTAAAGGTCACCTGATATTACAGGTCACTAACAGGTAATTATGTCTTTATGACTAAATTTACATTTTTATGTATTTAATCGCAATTTTAAGAAGTTTGAGGGCCTAAATGACTTTACAGATAAAGTTTGCTGGCCTATTTGATAAATTTTATGCAAAAAAAAAGTGACATTTATATTTATCTGGTATTACAGGTCACTAACAGGTAATTATCTTTGATGACTAAATTTAGATGTTTATGTATCCAATTGCAACTTTAAAAAGTTTGAGAGCCTAATTGACTTTACAGATAAATTTTGATGGCCTGTTTGATACATTTTATTCAAAAAAAAGTGACATTTATATTTACTGATTATTACAGGTCGCTAACAGATAATTATGCCTTGATGACTAGATTTACATGTTTATGTATCTAATTGCAACTTAAAAAAGTTTGAGTGCCTAATTGACTTTAAATGTAAAGTTTGATGGCCTATTTGATACATTTTATGCTAAAAATAAGTGACATATATATGTACCTGTTATTACAGGTCACTAACAGATAACTATCTTTGATGACTAAATTTACATTTTTATGTATCCAATTGCAACATTAAAAGGTTTGAGAGCCTAATTGACTTTACATATAAAGTTTGATGGCCTATTTGATACATTTTATGCAAAAAAAGTGACATTTATTTTTACCTGGTATTATAGGTCACTAACAGGTAATTATGCCTTGATAACTAAATTGACATGTTTATGTATCTAATTGCCACTTTAAAAAGTTTTAGGGCCTAATTGACTTTACATATAAAGTTTCATGGCCTATTTGATACATTTTATGCAAAAAAAAGTGACATTTATATTTACCTGGTATTGCAGGTCACTAACAGGTAATTATGCCTTGATAACTAAATTGACATGTTTATGTATCTAATTGCAACTTTAAAAAGTTTGAAGGCCTAATTGACTTTACAGATAAAGTTTGATGGCCTATTTGATACATTTTATGCAAAAAAAAAAGTGACATTTATATTTACCTGGTATTACAGGTCACTAACAGGTAATTATGCCTTGATGACTAAATTTTCATTTTTATGTATCTAATTGCAATTTTAAAAAGTTTGAGGGCCTAAATGACTTTACAGATAAAGTTTGCTGGCCTATTTGATAAATTTTATGCAAAAAAAAAAGTGACATTTATATTTATCTGGTATTACAGGTCACTAACAGGTAATTATCTTTGATGACTAAATTTACATGTTTATGTATCCAATTGCAACTTTAAAAAGTTTGAGAGCCTAATTGACTTTACAGATAAATTTTGATGGCCTATTTGATACATTTTATGGTAAAAAAAGTGACATTTATATTTACCTGTTATTACAGGTCACTAACAGGTAATTATGCCTTGATGACTAGATTTACATGTTTATGTATCTAATTGCAACTTAAAAAAGTTTGAGTGCCTAATTGACTTTAAATGTAAAGTTTGATGGCCTATTTGATACATTTTATGCTAAAAATAAGTGACATATATATGTACCTGTTATTACAGGTCACTAACAGATAACTATCTTTGATGACTAAATTTACATTTTTATGTATCCAATTGCAACATTAAAAGGTTTGAGAGCCTAATTGACTTTACATATAAAGTTTGATGGCCTATTTGATACGTTTTATGCTAAAAAAAGTGACATTTATATTTACCTGGTATTACAGGTCACTAACAGGTAATTATCTTTGATGACTAAATTTACATGTTTATGGATTCAATTGCAACTTTAAAAAGTTTGAGAGCCTAATTGACTTTACAGATAAAGTTTGATGGCCTATTTGATACGTTTTATGCTAAAAAAAGTGACATTTATATTTACCTGGTATTACAGGTCACTAACAGGTAATTATCTTTGATGACTAAATTTACATGTTTATGGATTCAATTGCAACTTTAAAAAGTTTGAGAGCCTAATTGACTTTACAGATAAAGTTTGATGGCCTATTTGATACATTTTATGCAAAAAAGTGACATTTATATTTATCTGGTATTACAGATAAGTAACAGGTAATTATCTTTGATGACTAAATTTACATGTTTATGTATCCAATTGCAACTTTAAAAAGTTTGAGAACCTAATTGACTTTACAGATAAATTTTGATGGCCTATTTGATACATTTTATGGTAAAAAAAGTGACATTTATATTTACCTGGTATTACAGGTGACTAACAGGTAATTATCGTTGATGACTAAATTTACATGTTTATGTATCCAATTACAACTTTAAAAAGTTTGAGAGCCTAATTGACTTTACAGATAAAGTTTGATGGCCTATTTGATACATTTTATGCAAAAAAGTGACATTTATATTTATCTGGTATTACAGGTCACTAACAGGTAATTATGACTTGATGACTAGATTTACATGTTTATGTATCTAATTGCAACTTAAAAAAGTTTGAGTGCCTAATTGACTTTAAAGGTAAAGTTTTATAACCTATTTGGTACATTTTATGCAAAAAAAAATGTGACATTTATATTCACCTGATATTACAGGTCACTAACAGGTAATTATGTCTTTATGACTAAATTTACATTTTTATGTATTTAATCGCAATTTTAAGAAGTTTGAGGGCCTAATTGACTTTACAGATAATGTTTGATGGCCTATTTGATACATTTTATGCAAAAAAAGTGACATTTATATTTACCTGGTATTACAGGTGACTAACAGGTAATTATCGTTGATGACTAAATTTACATGTTTATGTATCCAATTGCAACTTTAAAAAGTTTGAGAGCCTAATTGACTTTACAGATAAATTTTGATGGCCTATTTGATACATTTTGTGGTAAAAAAAGTGACATTTATATTTTACCTGTTATTACAGGTCACTAACAGGTAATTATGCCTTGATGACTAGATTTACATGTTTATGTATCTAATTGCAACTTAAAAAAGTTTGAGTGCCTAATTGACTTTAAAGGTAAAGTTTTATAACCTATTTGGTACATTTTATGCAAAAAAAAAATGTGACATTTATATTTATCTGATATTACAGGTCACTAACAGGTAATTATGTCTTGATGACTAAATTTTACAGGTCACTAACAGGTAATTATGTCTTGATGACTAAATTTTCATTTTTATGTATCTAATCGCAATTTTAAGAAGTTTGAAGGCCTAATTGACTTTACAGATAAAGTTTGATGGCCTATTTGATACATTTTATGCAAAAAAAGTGACATTTATATTTACCTGGTATTACAGGTGACTAACAGGTAATTATCGTTGATGACTAAATTTACATGTTTATGTATTCAATTGCAACTTTAAAAAGTTTGAGAGCCTAATTGACTTTACAAATAAATTTTGATGGCCTATTTGATACATTTTATGGTAAAAAAGTGACATTTATATTTACCTGTTATTACAGGTCACTAACAGGTAATTATGCCTTGATTACCTGTTATTACAGGTCACTAACAGGTAATTATGCCTTGATGACTAGATTTAAATGTTTATGTACCTAATTGCAACTTAAAAAAGTTTGAGTGCCTAATTGACTTTAAATGTAAAGTTTTATAACCTATTTGGTACCTAATTGACTTTAAATGTAAAGTTTTATAACCTATTTGGTAAATTTTATGCAAAAAAAAAAAGTGATATTTATATTACTTGATAAAAATGTCACTAACAGCTAATTATGCCTTGATGACTAAATTTTCATTTTTATGTATCTAATTGCAATTTTAAAAAGTTTGAGGGCCTAAATGACTTTACAGATAAAGTTTGATGGCCTATTTGATACATTTTATGCAAAAAAAGTGACATTTATATTTACCTGGTATTACAGGTGACTAACAGGTAATTATCGTTGATGACTAAATTTACATGTTTATGTATTCAATTGCAACTTTAAAAAGTTTGAGAGCCTAATTGACTTTACAAATAAATTTTGATGGCCTATTTGATACATTTTATGGTAAAAAAGTGACATTTATATTTACCTGTTATTACAGGTCACTAACAGGTAATTATGCCTTGATGACTAAATTTTCATTTTTATGTATCTAATTGCAATTTTAAAAAGTTTGAGGGCCTAAATGACTTTACAGATAAAGTTTGCTGGTCTATTTGATAAATTTTATGCAAAAAAAAAAGTGACATTTATATTTATCTGGTATTACAGGTCACTAACAGGTAATTATCTTTGATGACTAAATTTACATGTTTATGTATCCAATTGCAACTTTAAAAAGTTTGAGAGCCTAATTGACTTTACAGATAAATTTTGATGGCCTGTTTGATACATTTTATGGTAAAAAAAGTGACATTTATATTTTTACCGATTATTACAGGTCGCTAACAGGTAATTATGCCTTGATGACTAGATTTACATGTTTATGTATCTAATTGCAACTGAAAAAAGTTTGAGTGCCTAATTGACTTTAAAGGTAAAGTTTTATAACCTATTTGGTACATTTTATGCAAAAAAAAATGTGACATTTATATTACCTGATATTACAGGTCACTAACATGTAATTATGCATTGATGACTAAGTTTACATGTTTATGTATCCAATTACAACTTTAAAAAGTTTGAGAGCCTAATTGACTTTACAGATAAAGTTTGATGGCCTATTTGATACATTTTTATGCTAAAAATAAGTGACATATATATTTACCTGTTATTACAGGTCACTAACAGATAATTATCTTTGATGACTAAATTTACGTTTTTATGTATCCAATTGCAACATTAAAAGGTTTGAGAGCCTAATTGACTTTACATATAAAGTTTGATGGCCTATTTGATACATTTTATGCTAAAAAAAGTGACATTTATATTTACCTGATTTTACAGGTCAGTAACAGGTAATTATGCATTGATGACTAAATTTACATGTTTATGTACCAATTGCAACTTAAAAAAGTTTGAGTGCCTAATTGACTTTAAAGGTAAAGTTTTATGACTTATTTGATACATTTTATTCAAAAAAAAAAGTGACATTTATATTACCTGATATTACAGGTCACTAACAGGTAATTATGCTTGATGACTAAATTTACATTTTTATGTATGTAATTGCAATTTTAAAAAGTTTTAGGCCTTAAATGACTTTACAGATAAAGTTTGCTTGCCGATTTGATACATTTTATGCAAAAAAGTGACATTTATATTTATCTGGTATTACAGATAAGTAACAAAAGTGACATTTATATTTATCTGGTATTACAGATAAGTAACAGAAGTGACATTTATATTTATCTGGTATTACAGATAAGTAACAGTTATTATCTTTGATGACTAAATTTACATGTTTATGTATCCAATTGCAACTTTAAAAAGTTTGAGAGCCTAATTGACTTTACAGATAAATTTTAATGGCCTATTTGATACATTTTATGGTAAAAAAAGTGACATTTATATTTACCTGTTATTACAGGTCACTAACAGGTAATTATGACTTGATGATTAGATTTACATGTTTATGTATCTAATTGCAACTTAAAAAAGTTTGAGTGCCTAATTGACTTTAAAGGTAAAGTTTTATAACCTATTTGGTACATTTTATGCAAAAAAAAAGTGATATTTATATTACCTGATAATACATGTCACTAACAGGTAATTATGCCTTGATGACTAAATTTTCATTTTTATGTATCTAATAGCAATTTTAAAAAGTTTGAGGGCCTAAATGACTTTACAGATAAAGTTTGCTGGCCTATTTGATAAATTCTATGCAAAAAAAAAAGTGACATTTATATTTATCTGGTATTACAGGTCACTAACAGGTAATTATCTTTGATGACTAAATTTACATGTTTGTGTATCCAATTGCAACTTTAAAAAGTTTGAGAGCCTAATTGACTTTACAGATAAATTTTGATGGCCTGTTTGATACATTTTATGGTAAAAAAAAGTGACATTTATATTTATCGATTATTACAGGTCGCTAATAGGTAATTATGGCTTGATGACTAGATTTACATGTTTATGTATCTAATTGCAACTTAAAAAAGTTTGAGTGCCTAATTGACTTTAAAGGTAAAGTTTTATAACCTATTTGGTACATTTTATGCAAAAAAAAATGTGACATTTATATTTACCTGATATTACAGGTCACTAACATATAATTATGCATTGATGACTAAATTTACATGTTTATGTATCCAATTACAACTTTAAAAAGTTTTAGAGCTTAATTGACTTTACAGATAAATTTTGATGGCCTATTTGATACATTTTATGGTAAAAAAAGTGACATTTATATTTCCTGTTATTACAGGTCACTAACAGGTAATTATGACTTGATGACTAGATTTACATGTTTATGTATCTAATTGCAACTTAAAAAAGTTTGAGTGACTAATTGACTTTAAATGTAAAGTTTGATGGCCTATTTGATACATTTTATGCTAAAAATAAGTGACATATATATGTACCTGTTATTACAGGTCACTAACAGATAACTATCTTTGATGACTAAATTTACATTTTTATGTATCCAATTGCAACATTAAAAGGTTTGAGAGCCTAATTGACTTTACATATAAAGTTTGATGGCCTATTTGATACATTTTATGCAAAAAAGTGACATTAATATTTATCTGGTATTACAGATAAGTAACAGGTAATTATCTTTGATGACTAAATTTACATGTTTATGTATTCAATCGTACCTTTAAAAAGTTTGAGAACCTAATTGACTTTACAGATAAATTTTGATGGCCTATTTGATACATTTTATGGTAAAAAAAGTGACATTTATATTTACCTGTTATTACAGGTCACTAACAGGTAATTATGACTTGATGACTAGATTTACATGTTTATGTATCTAATTGCAACTTAAAAAAGTTTGAGTGCCTAATTGACTTTAAAGGTAAAGTTTTATAACCTATTTGGTACATTTTATGCAAAAAAAAAAATGTGACATTTATATTTATCTGATATTACAGGTCACTAACAGGTAATTATGTCTTGATGACTAAATTTACATTTTTATGTATCTAATCGCAATTTTAAGAAGTTTGAGGGCCTAATTGACTTTACAGATAAAGTTTGATGGCCTATTTGATACATTTTATGCAAAAAAAGTGACATTTATATTTACCTGGTATTACAGGTGACTAACAGGTAATTATCGTTGATGACTAAATTTACATGTTTATGTATTCAATTGCAACTTTAAAAAGTTTGAGAGCCTAATTGACTTTACAGATAAATTTTGATGGCCTATTTGATACATTTTATGGTAAAAAAAAGTGACATTTATATTTACCTGTTATTACAGGTCACTAACAGGCAATTATGTCTTGATGACTAGATTTAAATGTTTATGTATCTAATTGCAACTTAAAAAAGTTTGAGTGCCTAATTGACTTTAAATGTAATGTTTTATAACCTATTTGGTACATTTTATGCAAAAAAAAAGAGATATTTATATTACCTGATAATACATGTCACTAACAGGTAATTATGCCTTGATTACTAAATTTTCATTTTTATGTATCTAATTGCAATTTTAAAAAGTTTGAGGGCCTAAATGACTTTACAGATAAAGTTTGCTGGCCTATTTGATAAATTTTATGCAAAAAAAAAAGTGACATTTATATTTATCTGGTATTACAGGTCACTAACAGATAATTATCTTTGATGACTAAATTTACATTTTTATGTATCCAATTGCAACATTAAAAGGTTTGAGAGCCTAATTGACTTTACATATAAAGTTTGATGGCCTATTTGATACATTTTATGCTAAAAAAAAGTGACATTTATATTTACCTGATTTTACAGGTCAGTAACAGGTAATTATGCATTGATGACTAAATTTACATGTTTATGTATCTAATTGCAACTTTAAAAAGTTTGAGAGCCTAATTGACTTTACAGATAAAGTTTGATGGCCTATTTGATACATTTTATGCTAAAAAAAAGTGACATTTATATTTACCTGATTTTACAGGTCAGTAACAGGTAATTATGCATTGATGACTAAATTTACATGTTTATGTACCAATTGCAACTTAAAAAAGTTTGAGTGCCTAATTGACTTTAAAGGTAAGTTTTATGACTTATTTGATACATTTTATTCAAAAAAAGTGACATTTATATTACCTGATATTACAGGTCACTAACAGGTAATTATGCCTTGATGACTAAATTTACATTTTTATGTATTTAATTGCAATTTTAAAAAGTTTTAGGGCTTAAATGACTTTACAGATAAAGTTTGCTTGCCGATTTGATACATTTTATGCAAAAAAGTGACATTTATATTGCCGATTTGATACATTTTATGCAAAAAAGTGACATTTATATTTATCTGGTATTACAGTTTATGCAAAAAAGTGACATTTATATTTATCTGGTATTACAGATAAGTAACAAAAGTGACATTTATATTTATCTGGTATTACAGATAAGTAACATGTAATTATCTTTGATGACTAAATTTACATGTTTATGTATCTAATTGCAACTTTAAAAAGTTTGAGAGCCTAATTGACTTTACAGATAAATTTTGATGGCCTATTTGATACATTTTATGGTAAAAAAAGTGACATTTATATTTACCTGTTATTACAGGTCACTAACATGTAATTATGACTTGATGACTAGATTTACATGTTTATGTATCTAATTGCAACTTAAAAAAGTTTGAGTGCCTAATTGACTTTAAAGGTAAAGTTTTATAACCTATTTGGTACATTTTATTCAAAAAAAAAATATGACATTTATATTTACCTGATATTACAGGTCACTAACAGGTAATTATGTCTTGATGACTAAATTTACATTTTTATGTATCTAATCGCAATTTTAAGAAGTTTGAGGGCCTAATTGACTTTACAGATAAAGTTTGATGGCCTATTTGATACATTTTATGCAAAAAAAGTGATATTTATATTTACCTGGTATTACAGGTGACTAACAGGTAATTATCGTTGATGACTAAATTTACATGTTTATGTATTCAATTGCAACTTTAAAAAGTTTAATTTACATGTTTATGTATTCAATTGCAACTTTAAAAAGTTTGAGAGCCTAATTGACTTTACAAATTGCAACTTTAAAAAGTTTGAGAGCCTAATTGACTTTACAGATAAATTTTGATGGCCTATTTGATACATTTTATGGTAAAAAAATAAATTTTGATGGCCTATTTGATACATTTTATGGTAAAAAAGTGACATTTATATTTACCTGTTATACATTTTATGGTAAAAAAGTGACATTTATATTTACCTGTTATTACAGGTCACTAACAGGAGTGACATTTATATTTACCTGTTATTACAGGTCACTAACAGGCAATTATGTCTTGATGACTAGATTTAAATGTTTATGTATCTAATTGCAACTTAAAAAAGTTTGAGTGCCTAATTGACTTTAAATGTAAAGTTTTATAACCTATTTGGTACATTTTATGCAAAAAAAAAAAGTGATATTTATATTACCTGATAATACACGTCACTAACAGGTAATTATGCCTTGATGACTAAATTTTCATTTTTATGTATCTAATTGCAATTTTAAAAAGTTTGAGGGCCTAAGTGACTTTACAGATAAAGTTTGCTGGCCTATTTGATAAATTTTATGCAAAAAAAAATGTGACATTTATATTTATCTGGTATTACAGGTCACTAACAGATAATTATCTTTGATGACTAAATTTACATTTTTATGTATCCAATTGCAACATTAAAAGGTTTGAGAGCCTAATTGACTTTACAGATAAAGTTTGCTTGCCGATTTGATACATTTTATGGTAAAAAAGTGACATTTATATTTATCTGGTATTACAGATAAGTAACAGGTAATTATCTTTGATGACTACATTTCCATGTTTATGTATCTAATTGCAACTTTAAAAAGTTTGAGAGCCTAATTGACTTTACATATAAAGTTTGATGGCCTATTTGATACATTTTATGCTAAAAAAAGTGACATTTATATTTACCTGATTTTACAGGTCACTAACAAATAATTATGACTTGATGACTAGATTTACATGTTTATGTATCTAATTGCAACTTAAAAAAGTTTGAGTGCCTAATTGACTTTAAAGGTAAAGTTTTATAACCTATTTGGTACATTTTATGCAAAAAAAAATGTGACATTTATATTTATCTGATATTACAGGTCACTAACATGTAATTATGCATTGATGACTAAATTTACATGTTTATGTATCCAATTACAACTTTAAAAAGTTTGAGAGCCTAATTGACTTTACAGATAAAGTTTGATGGCCTATTTGATACATTTTATGCTAAAAATAAGTGACATATATATTTACCTGATATTACAGGTCGCTAACAGGTAATTATGCATTGATGACTAAATTTACATGTTTATGTATCTAATTACAACTTTAAAAAGTTTGAGGGCCTAATTGACTTTACAGATCATGTTTGATGGCCTATTTGATACATTTTATGCTAAAAATAAGTGACATATATATTTACCTGATATTACAGGTCGCTAACAGGTAATTATGCATTGATGACTAAATTTACATGTTTATGTATCTAATTACAACTTTAAAAAGTTTGAGGGCCTAATTGACTTTACAGATAAAGTTTGATGGCCTATTTGATACATTTTATGCTAAAAATAAGTGACATATATATTTACCTGATATTACAGGTCACTAACATGTAATTATGCATTGATGACTAAATTTACATGTTTATGTATCCAATTACAACTTTAAAAAGTTTGAGAGCCTAATTGACTTTACAGATAATGTTTGATGGCCTATTTGATACATTTTATGCTAAAAATAAGTGACATATATATTTACCTGTTATTACAGGTCACTAACAGATAATTATCTTTGATGACTAAATTTACATTTTTATGTATCCAATTGCAACATTAAAAGGTTTGAGAGCCTAACTGACTTTAAATATAAAGTTTGATAGCCTATTTGATACATTTTATGCTAAAAAAAGTGACATTTATATTTACCTGATTTTACAGGTCAGTAACAGGTAATTATGCATTGATGACTAAATTTACATGTTTATGTACCAATTGCAATTTAAAAAAGTTTGAGTGCCTAATTGACTTTAAAGGTAAAGTTTTATGACTTATTTGATACATTTTATTCAAAAAAAAAGTGACATTTATATTACCTGATATTAAAGGTCACTAACAGGTAATTATGCTTGATGACTAAATTTACATTTTTATGTATGTAATTGCAATTTTAAAAAGTTTTAGGGCTTAAATGACTTTACAGATAAAGTTTGCTTGCCGATTTGATACATTTTATGCAAAAAAGTGACATTTATATTTATCTGGTATTACAGATAAGTAACAGGTAATTATCTTTGATGACTAAATTTACATGTTTATGTATCCAATTGCAACTTTAAAAAGTTTGAGAGCCTAATTGACTTTACAGATAAATTTTGATGGCCTATTTGATACATTTTATGGTAAAAAAAGTGACATTTATATTTACCTGTTATTACAGGTCACTAACAGGTAATTATGACTTGATGACTAGATTTACATGTTTATGTATCTAATTGCAACTTAAAAAAGTTTGAGTGCCTAATTGACTTTAAAGGTAAAGTTTTATAACCTATTTGGTACATTTTATGCAAAAAAAAATGTGACATTTATATTTATCTGATATTACAGGTCACTAACAGGTAATTATGTCTTGATGACGCAATTTTCATTTTTATGTATCTAATCGCAATTTTAAGAAGTTTGAGGGCCTAATTGACTTTACAGATAAAGTTTGATGGCCTATTTGATACATTTTATGCAAAAAAAGTGACATTTATATTTACCTGGTATTACAGGTGACTAACAGGTAATTATCGTTGATGACTAAATTTACATGTTTATGTATTCAATTGCAACATTAAAAAGTTTGAGAGCCTAATTGACTTTACAGATAAATTTTGATGGCCTATTTGATACATTTTATGGTAAAAAAGTGACATTTATATTTACCTGTTATACATTTTATGGTAAAAAAGTGACATTTATATTTACCTGTTATTACAGGTCACTAACAGGAGTGACATTTATATTTACCTGTTATTACAGGTCACTAACAGGTAATTATGTTATATTTACCTGTTATTACAGGTCACTAACAGGTAATTATGTCTTGATGACTAGATTTAAATGTTTATGTATCTAATTGCAACTTAAAAAAGTTTGAGTGCCTAATTGACTTTAAATGTAAAGTTTTATAACCTATTTGGTACATTTTATGCAAAAAAAAAGTGATATTTATATTACCTGATAATACATGTCACTAACAGGTAATTATGCCTTGATGACTAAATTTTCATTTTTATGTATCTAATTGCAATTTTAAAAAGTTTGAGGGCCTAAATGACTTTACAGATAAAGTTTGCTGGCCTATTTGATAAATTTTATGCAAAAAAAAAGTGACATTTATATTTATCTGGTATTACAGATCACTAACAGATAATTATCTTTGATGACTAAATTTACATTTTTATGTATCCAATTGCAACATTAAAAGGTTTGAGAGCCTAATTGACTTTACATATAAAGTTTGATGGCCTATTTGATACGTTTTTTGCTAAAAAAAGTGACATTTATATTTACCTGATTTTACAGGTCAGTAACAGGTAATTATGCATTGATGACTAAATTTACATGTTTATGTACCAATTGCAACTTAAAAAAGTTTGAGTGCCTAATTGACTTTACCGATAAAGTTTGATGGCCTATTTGATACATTTTATGCTAAAAAAAGTGACATTTATATTTACCTGATTTTACAGGTCAGTAACAGGTAATTATGCATTGATGACTAAATTTACATGTTTATGTACCAATTGCAACTTAAAAAAGTTTGAGTGCCTAATTGACTTTAAAGGTAAAGTTTTATGACTTATTTGATACGTTTTATTCAAAAAAAAAGTGACATTTATATTACCTGATATTACAGGTAACTAACAGGTAATTATGTCTTGATGACTAAATTTACATTTTTATGTATCTAATTGCAATTTTAAAAAGTTTTAGGGCTTAAATGACTTTACAGATAAAGTTTGCTTGCCGATTTGATACATTTTATGCAAAAAAGTGACATTTATATTTATCTGGTATTACAGATAAGTAACAGGTAATTATCTTTGATGACTAAATTTACATGTTTATGTATCTAATTGCAACTTTAAAAAGTTTGAGAGCCTAATTGACTTTACAGATAAATTTTGATGGCCTATTTGATACATTTTATGGTAAAAAAAGTGACATTTATATTTACCTGTTATTACAGGTCACTAACAGGTAATTATGACTTGATGACTAGATTTACATGTTTATGTATCTAATTGCAACTTAAAAAAGTTTGAGTGCCTAATTGACTTTAAAGGTAAAGTTTTATAACCTATTTGGTACATTTTATGCAAAAAAAAAATATGACATTTATATTTACCTGATATTACAGGTCACTAACAGGTAATTATGTCTTGATGACTAAATTTACATTTTTATGTATCTAATCGCAATTTTAAGAAGTTTGGGGGCCTAATTGACTTTACAGATAAAGTTTGATGGCCTATTTGATACATTTTATGCAAAAAAAGTGACATTTATATTTACCTGGTATTACAGGTGACTAACAAGTAATTATCGTTGATGACTAAATTTACATGTTTATGTATCCAATTGCAACTTTAAAAAGTTTGAGAGCCTAATTGACTTTACAGATAAAGTTTGATGGCCTATTTGATACATTTTATGCAAAAAAAGTGACATTTATATTTACCTGGTATTACAGGTGACTAACAAGTAATTATCGTTGATGACTAAATTTACATGTTTATGTATCCAATTGCAACTTTAAAAAGTTTGAGAGCCTAATTGACTTTACAGATAAAGTTTGCTTGCCGATTTGATACATTTTATGCAAAAAAGTGACATTTATATTTTACCGATTATTATAGGTCACTAACAGGTAATTATGCATTGATAACTAGATTTACATGTTTATGTATCTAATTGCAATTTTAAAAAGTTTTAGGGCTTAAATGACTTTACAGATAAAGTTTGCTTGCCGATTTGATACATTTTATGCAAAAAAGTGACATTTATATTTATCTGATATTACAGGTCACTAACAGGTAATTATGTCTTGATGACTAAATTTACATTTTTATGTATCTAATCGAAATTTTAAGAAGTTTGGGGGCCTAATTGACTTTACAGATAAAGTTTGATGGCCTATTTGATACATTTTATGCAAAAAAAGTGACATTTATATTTACCTGGTATTACAGGTGACTAACAGGTAATTATCGTTGATGACTAAATTTACATGTTTATGTATCTAATTGCAACTTAAAAAAGTTTGAGTCCCTAATTGACTTTAAAGGTAAAGTTTTATGACTTATTTGATACATTTTATTCAAAAAAAAAGTGACATTTATATTTACCTGGTATTACAGGTGACTAACAGGTAATTATCGTTGATGACTAAATTTACATGTTTATGTATCCAATTGCAACTTTAAAAAGTTTGAAAGCCTAATTGACTTTACAGATAAATTTTTATGGCCTATTTGATACAGTTTATTGTAAAAAAAGTGACATTTATATTTTACCGATTATTATAGGTCACTAACAGGTAATTATGCATTGATAACTAGATTTACATGTTTATGTATCTAATTGCAACTTAAAAAAGTTTGAGTGCCTAATTGACTTTAAAGGTAAAGTTTTATAACCTATTTGGTACATTTTATGCAAAAAAAAAAATGTGACATTTATATTTATCTGATATTACAGGTCACTAACAGGTAATTATGTCTTGATGACTAAATTTACATTTTTATGTATCTAATCGCAATTTTAAGAAGTTTGAGGGCCTAATTGACTTTACAGATAAAGTTTGATGGCCTATTTGATACATTTTATGCAAAAAAAGTGACATTTATATTTACTTGGTATTACAGGTGACTAACAGGTAATTATCGTTGATGACTAAATTTACATGTTTATGTATCCAATTGCAACTTTAAAAAGTTTGAGAGCCTAATTGACTTTACAGATAAATTTTGATGGCCTATTTGATACATTTTATGGTAAAAAAAGTGACATTTATATTTACCTGTTATTACAGGTCACTAACAGGTAATTATGACTTGATGACTAGATTTACATGTTTATGTATCTAATTGCAACTTAAAAAAGTTTGAGTGCCTAATTGACTTTAAAGGTAAAGTTTTATAACCTATTTGGTACATTTTATGCAAAAAAAAAAATGACATTTATATTTACCTGATATTACAGGTCACTAACAGGTAATTATGCCTTGATGACTAAATTTACATTTTTATGTATCTAATTGCAATTTTAAAAAGTTTTAGGGCTTAAATGACTTTACAGATAAAGTTTGCTTGCCGATTTGATACATTTTATGCAAAAAAGTGACATTTATATTTATCTGGTATTACAGATAAGTAACAGGTAATTATCTTTGATGACTAAATTTACATGTTTATGTATCTAATTGCAACTTTAAAAAGTTTGAGAGCCTAATTGACTTTACAGATAAATTTTGATGGCCTATTTGATACATTTTATGGTAAAAAAAGTGACATTTATATTTACCTGTTATTACAGGTCACTAACAGGTAATTATGACTTGATGACTAGATTTACATGTTTATGTATCTAATTGCAACTTAAAAAAGTTTGAGTGCCTAATTGACTTTAAAGGTAAAGTTTTATAACCTATTTGGTACATTTTATGCAAAAAAAAAAATGTGACATTTATATTTATCTGATATTACAGGTCACTAACAGGTAATTATGAATTGATGACTAAATTTACATGTTTATGTATCCAATTGCAACTTTAAAAAGCTTAAGAGCCTAATTGACTTTACAGATAAAGTTTGATGGCCTATTTGATACATTTTATGCTAAAAAAAGTGACATTTATATTTACCTGATATTACAGGTCACTAACAGGTAATTATGAATTGATGACTAAATTTACATGTTTATGTATCCAATTGCAACTTTAAAAAGCTTAAAAGCCTAATTGACTTTACAGATAAAGTTTGATTGCCTATTTGATACATTTTATGCTAAAAATAAGTGACATTTATATTTACCTAGTATTACAGGTGACAAAAATAAGTGACATTTATATTTACCTAGTATTACAGGTGACTAATAGGTAATTATCCTTGATTACAAAATTTACATGTTTATGTATCCAATTGCAACTTTAAAAAGTTTGAGAGTCTAACTGACTTTACAAATAAAGTTTGATGGCCTATTTGATACGTTTTATGCTAAAAAAGTGACATTTATATTTATCTGTTATTACAGGTCAGTAACAGTAATTATGCCTTGATGACCAGATTTAAATGTTTATGTACCTAATTGCAACTTAAAAAAGTTTGAGTGCCTAATTGACTTTAAAGGTAAAGTTTTATAACCTATTTGGTACATTTTATGCAAAAAAAAAAAGGGATATTTATATTTACCTGGTATTACAGGTCACTAACAGGTAATTATGCCTTGATGACTAAATTGACATGTTTATGTACCTAATTGCAACTTAAAAAAGTTTGAGTGCCTAATTGACTTTACAGATAAAGTTTGATGGCCTATTTGATACATTTTATGCTAAAAATAAGTGACATATATATTTACCTGTTATTACAGGTTACTAACAGATAATTATCTTTGATGACTAAATTTACATTTTTATGTATCCAATTGCAACATTAAAAGGTTTGAGAGCCTAATTGACTTTACATATAAAGTTTGATGGCCTATTTGATACATTTTATGCTAAAAAAAGTGACATTTATATTNACCTTTTTGGTATTTTATGCAAAAAAAAAGTGACATTTATATTTACCTGATATTACAGGTCACTAACAGGTAATTATGTCTTGATGACTAATTGTACATTTTATGTATCTAATTGAATCTTTAAAAGTTTGAGGGGCCTAATTGACTTTACAGATAAAGTTTGATGGCCTATTTGATACATTTTATGCAAAAAAAGTGACATTTATATTTACCTGGTATTACAGGTACTAAAGGTAATTATCTTGATGACTAAATTTACATGTTTTGTATCCTAATTGCAACTTTAAAAAGTTTGAGGCCTAATTGACTTTACAGATAAAGTTTTATGGCCTATTTGATACATTTTATGGTCAAAAAAAGTGACATTTATATTTACCGATATTACAGGTCACTAACAGGTAATTATGCCTTGATGACTAATTTACATGTTTATGTATCTAATTGCAACTTAAAAAGTTTGAGTGCCTAATTGACTTTAAAGGTAAAGTTTTATAACCTATTTGTACATTTTATGCATTTATGCAAAAAAAAAAAGTGATATTTATATTACCTGATAATATATGTCACTAACAAGTAATTATGCCTTAATGACTAAATTTTCATTTTTATGTATCTAATTGCAATTTTAAAAAGTTTGAGGGCCTAAATGACTTTACAGTTAAAGTTTGCTGGCCTATTTAATAAATTTTATGCAAAAAAAAGTGACATTTATATTTATCTGGTATTACAGGTCACTATCAGGTAATTATCTTTGATGACTAAATTTACATGTTTATGTATCCAATTACAACTTTAAAAAGTTTGAGAGCCTAATTGACTTTACAGATAAAGTTTGATGGCCTATTTGATACATTTTATGCTAAAAATAAGTGACATATATATTTACCTGTTATTACAGGTTACTAACAGATAATTATCTTTGATGACTAAATTTACATTTTTATGTATCCAATTGCAACATTAAAAGGTTTGAGAGCCTAATTGACTTTACATATAAAGTTTGATGGCCTATTTGATACATTTTATGCTAAAAAAAGTGACATTTATATTTTACCGATTATTATAGGTCACTAACAGGTAATTATGCCTTGATGACTAAATTGACATGTTTATGTATGTAATTGCAACTTTAAAAAGTTTGAGAGCCTAATTGACTTTACAGATAAAGTTTGCTTGCCGATTTGATACATTTTATGCAAAAAAAAGTGACATTTATATTTTACCGATTATTATAGGTCACTAACAGGTAATTATGCATTGATGACTAAATTTACATGTTTATGTACCAATTGCAACTTAAAAAAGTTTGAGTGCCTAATTGACTTTAAAGGTAAAGTTTTATGACTTATTTGATACATTTTATTCAAAAAAAAAGTGACATTTATATTACCTGATATTACAGGTCACTAACAGGTAATTATGCCTTGATGACTAAATTTACATTTTTATGTATCTAATTGCAATTTTAAAAAGTTTTAGGGCTTAAATGACTTTACAGATAAAGTTTGCTTGCCGATTTGATACATTTTATGCAAAAAAGTGACATTTATATTTATCTGGTATTACAGATAAGTAACAGGTAATTATCTTTGATGACTAAATTTACATGTTTATGTATCTAATTGCAACTTTAAAAAGTTTGAGAGCCTAATTGACTTTACAGATAAATTTTGATGGCCTATTTGATACATTTTATGGTAAAAAAAGTGACATTTATATTTACCTGTTATTACAGGTCACTAACAGGTAATTATGACTTGATGACTAGATTTACATGTTTATGTATCTAATTGCAACTTAAAAAAGTTTGAGTGCCTAATTGACTTTAAAGGTAAAGTTTTATAACCTATTTGGTACATTTTATGCAAAAAAAAATATGACATTTATATTTACCTGATATTACAGGTCACTAACAGGTAATTATGTCTTGATGACTAAATTTACATTTTTATGTATCTAATCGCAATTTTAAGAAGTTTGAGGGCCTAATTGACTTTACAGATAAAGTTTGATGGCCTATTTGATACATTTTATGCAAAAAAAGTGACATTTATATTTACCTGGTATTACAGGTGACTAACAGGTAATTATCGTTGATGACTAAATTTACATGTTTATGGATTCAATTGCAACTTTAAAAAGTTTGAGAGCCTAATTGACTTTACAGATAAATTTTGATGGCCTATTTGATACATTTTATGGTAAAAAAAGTGACATTTATATTTTACTGTTATTACAGGTCACTAACAGGTAATTATGACTTGATGACTAGATTTACATGTTTATGTATCTAATTGCAACTTAAAAAAGTTTGAGTGCCTAATTGACTTTAAAGGTAAAGTTTTATAACCTATTTGGTACATTTTATGCAAAAAAAAATGTGACATTTATATTTACCTGATATTACAGGTCACTAACAGGTAATTATGTCTTGATGACTAAATTTACATTTTTATGTATCTAATCGCAATTTTAAGAAGTTTGGGGGCCTAATTGACTTTACAGATAAAGTTTGATGGCCTATTTGATACATTTTATGCAAAAAAAGTGACATTTATATTTACCTGGTATTACAGGTGACTAACAGGTAATTATCGTTGATGACTAAATTTACATGTTTATGTATCCAATTGCAACTTTAAAAAGTTTGAGAGCCTAATTGACTTTACAGATAAATTTTGATGGCCTATTTGATACAGTTTATGGTAAAAAAAGTGACATTTATATTTTACCGATTATTATAGGTCACTAACAGGTAATTATGCATTGATAACTAGATTTACATGTTTATGTATCTAATTGCAACTTAAAAAAGTTTGAGTGCCTAATTGACTTTAAAGGTAAAGTTTTATAACCTATTTGGTACATTTTATGCAAAAAAAAAAATGTGACATTTATATTTACCTGATATTACAGGTCACTAACAGGTAATTATGAATTGATGACTAAATTTACATGTTTATGTATCCAATTGCAACTTTAAAAAGCTTAAGAGCCTAATTGACTTTACAGATAAAGTTTGATTGCCTATTTGATACATTTTATGCTAAATATAAGTGACATTTATATTTATCTGGTATTACAGGTGACTAATAGGTAATTATTCTTGATTACAAAATTTACATGTTTATGTATCCAATTACAACTTTAAAAAGTTTGAGAGTCTAACTGACTTTACAAATAAAGTTTGATGGCCTATTTGATACGTTTTATGCTAAAAAAGTGACATTTATATTTATCTGTTATTACAGGTCACTAACAGTAATTATGCCTTGATACCTAGATTTAAATGTTTATGTACCTAATTGCAACTTAAAAAAGTTTGAGTGCCTAATTAACTTTAAATGTAAAGTTTTATAACCTATTTGGTACATTTTATGCAAAAAAAAAAGTGATATTTATATTACCTGATAATATATGTCACTAACAAGTAATTATGCCTTAGTAACTAAATTTTCATTTTTATGTATCTAATTGCAATTTTAAAAAGTTTGAGGGCTAAATGACTTTACAGATAAAGTTTGCTGGCCTATTTAATAAATTTTATGCAAAAAGAAAAGTGACATTTATATTTATCCGGTATTACAGGTCACTATCAGGTAATTATCTTTGATGACTAAATTTACATGTTTATGTATCCAATTGCAACTTTAAAAAGTTTGAGAGCCTAATTGACTTTACAGATAAATTTTGATGGCCTGTTTGATACATTTTATGGTAAAAAAAGTGACATTTATATTTACCTGTTATTACAGGTCAGTAACAGGTAATTATGACTTGATGACTAGATTTACATGTTTATGTATCTAATTGCAACTTAAAAAAGTTTGAGTGCCTAATTGACTTTAAAGGTAAAGTTTTATAACCTATTTGGTACATTTTATGCAAAAAAAAAATATGGCATTTATATTTACCTGATATTACAGGTCACTAACAGGTAATTATGTCTTGATGACTAAATTTACATTTTTATGTATCTAATCGCAATTTTAAGAAGTTTGAGGGCCTAATTGACTTTACAGATAAAGTTTGATGGCCTATTTGATACATTTTATGCAAAAAAAGTGACATTTATATTTACATGGTATTACAGGTGACTAACAGGTAATTATCGTTGATGACTAAATTTACATGTTTATGTATCCAATTGCAACTTTAAAAAGTTTGAGAGCCTAATTGACTTTACAGATAAATTTTGATGGCCTATTTGATACATTTTGTGGTAAAAAAAGTGAAATTTATATTTTACCTGTTATTACAGGTCACTAACAGGTAATTATGCCTTGATGACTAGATTTACATGTTTATGTATCTAATTGCAACTTAAAAAAGTTTGAGTGCCTAATTGACTTTAAAAGTAAAGTTTTATAACCTATTTGGTACATTTTATGCAAAAAAAAAAAAAATGTGACATTTATATTTACCTGATATTACAGGTCACTAACAGGTAATTATGAATTGATAACTAAATTTACATGTTTATGTATCCAATTGCAACTTTAAAAAGCTTAAGAGCCTAATTGACTTTACAGATAAAGTCTGATTGCCTATTTGATACATTTTATGCTAAAAATAAGTGACATTTATATTTACCTGGTATTACATGTGACTAATAAGTAATTATCCTTGATTACAAAATTTACATGTTTATGTATCCAATTGCAACTTTAAAAAGTTTGAGAGCCTAATTGACTTTACAAATAAAGTTTGATGGCCTATTTGATACGTTTTATGCTAAAAAAATGACATTTATATTTACCTGTTATTAAAGGTCACTAATAGGTAATTATGCTTTTATGACTATATTTTCATGTTTATGTATCCAATTGCAACTTTAATAAGTTTGAGAGCCTAATTGACTTTACAGATAAAGTTTGATGGCCTATTTGATACATTTTATGGTAAAAATAAGTGACATTTATATTTACCTGTTATTACATATGGTAAAAATAAGTGACATTTATATTTACCTGTTATTACAGGTCATAAAAATAAGTGACATTTATATTTACCTGTTATTACAGGTCAATAACAGGTAATTATCGTTGATGACTAAATTTACATGTTTATGTATCCAAATTCAACTTTAAAAAGTTTGAGAGTCTAACTGACTTAACATATAAACTTTGATGGCCTATTTGATACGTTTTATGCTAAAAAAAGTGACATTTATATTTACTTGTTATTAAAGATCACTAACAGGTAATTATGCATTGATGACTATATTTACATGTTTATGTACCTAATTCCAATTTAAAAAAGTTTCAGTGCCTAATTGACTTTAAAGGTAAAGTTTTATGACTTATTTGATACATTTTATTCAAAAAAAAGTGACATTTATATTACCTGATATTACAGGTCACTAACAGGTAATTATGCCTTGATGACTATATTTTCATTTTTATGTATCTAATTGCAATTTTAAAAAGTTTTAGGGCCTAAATGACTTTACAGATAAAGTTTGCTGGCCTATTTGATAAATTTTATGCAAAAAAAAAAGTGACATTTATATTTATCTGGTATTACAGGTCACTAACAGGTAATTATCTTTGATGACTAATTTTACATGTTTATGTATCCAATCGACACTTTAAAAAGTTTGAGAGCCTAATTGACTTTACAGATAAATTTTGATGGCCTGTTTGATACATTTTATGGTAAAAAAAGTGACATTTATATTACCGATTATTACAGGTCACTAACAGGTAATTATGCCTTGATGACTAGATTTACATGTTTATGTATCTAATTACAACTTAAAAAAATTTGAGTGCCTGATTGACTTTAAAGGTAAAGTTTTATAACCTATTTGGTACATTTTATGCAAAAAAAAATGTGACATTTATATTTACCTGATATTAAAGGTTACTAACATGTAATTATGCATTGATGACTAAATTTACATGTTTATGTATCCAATTACAACTTTAAAAAGTTTGAGAGCCTAATTGACTTTACAGATAAAGTTTGATGGCCTATTTGATACATTTTATGCTAGAAATAAGTGACATTTATATTTACCTGTTATTACAGGTCACTAACAGATAATTATCTTTGATGACTAAATTTACACATTTATGTATCCAATTGCAACATTAAAAGGTTGAGAGCCTAATTGACTTTACATATAAAGTTTGATGGCCTATTTGATACGTTTTATGGTAAAAAAAGTGACATTTATATTTACATGTTATTAAAGGTCACTAATAGTTAATTATGCTTTTATGACTATATTTACATGTTTGTGTATCCAATTGCAACTTTAAAAAGTTTGAGAGCCTAATTGACTTTACAGATAAAGTTTGATGGCCTATTTGATACATTTTATGCTAAAAATAAGTGACATTTATATTTACCTGTTATTACAGGTCAATAACAGGTAATTATCGTTGATGACTAAATTTACATGTTTATGTATCGAATTGCAACTTTAAAAGGTTTGAGAGCCTAATTGACTTAACATATAAAGTTTGATGGCCTATTTGATACGTTTTATGCTAAAAAAAGTGACATTTATATTACCTGTTATTAAAGATCACTAACAGGTAATTATGCTTTGATGACTATATTTACATGTTTATGTACCTAATTCCAATTTAAAAAAGTTTGAGTGCCTAATTGACTTTAAAGGTAAAGTTTTATGACTTATTTGATACATTTTATTCAAAAAAAAGTGACATTTATATTACACTATATTACAGGTCACTAACAGGTAATTATGACTTGATGACTAAATTTTCATTTTTATGTATCTAATTGCAATTTTAAAAAGTTTTAGGGCTTAAATGACTTTACAGATAAAGTTTGCTGGCCTATTTGATAAATTTTATGCAAAAAAAAAAGTGACATTTATATTTATCTGGTATTACAGGTCACTAACAGGTAATTATCTTTGATGACTAATTTTACATGTTTATGTATCCAATTGACACTTTAAAAAGTTTGAGATCCTAATTGACTTTACAGATAAATTTTGATGGCCTGTTTGATACATTTTATGGTAAAAAAAGTGACATTTATATTTACCAATTATTACAGGTCACTAACAGGTAATTATGCCTTGATGACTAGATTTAAATGTTTATGTATCTAATTGCAACTTAAAAAAATTTGAGTGCCTAATTGACTTTAAAGGTAAAGTATTATAACCTATTTGGTACATTTTATGCAAAAAAAAAATGTGACATTTATATTTACCTGATATTACAGGTCACTAACATGTAATTATGCATTGATGACTAAATTTACATGTTTATGTATCCAATTACAACTTTAAAAACTTTGAGAGCCTAATTGACTTTACAGATAAAGTTTGATGGCCTATTTGATACATTTTATGGTAAAAATAAGTGACATTTATATTTACCTGTTATTACATATGGTAAAAATAAGTGACATTTATATTTACCTGTTATTACAGGTCATAAAAATAAGTGACATTTATATTTACCTGTTATTACAGGTCACTAACAGATAATTATCTTTGATGACTAAATTTACACGTTTATGTATCCAATTGCAACATTAAAAGGTTTGAGAGCCTAATTGACTTTACATATAAAGTTTGATGGCCTATTTGATACGTTTTATGGTAAAAAAAGTGACATTTATATTTACCTGTTATTAAAGGTCACTAATAGGTAATTATGCTTTTATGACTATATTTAAATGTTTATGTATCCAATTGCAACTTTAAAAAGTTTGAGAGACTAATTGACTTTACAGATAAAGTTTGATGGCCTATTTGATATATTTTATGCTAAAAATAAGTGACATTTATATTTACCTGTTATTACAGGTCACTACAGGTAATTATGCTTTGATGACTATATTTACATGTTTATGTACCTAATTGCAACTTAAAAAAGTTTTAGTGCCTAATTGACTTTAAAGGTAAAGTTTTCTGACCTATTTGGTACATTTTATTCAAAAAAAAAAAAGTGACATTTATATTTACCTGATATTACAGGTCATTAACATGTAATTATGTATTTATGACTAAATTTACATTTTTATGTATCTAATTGCAATTTTAAAAAGTTTAAGGTCCTAATTGAGTTTACAGATAAAGTTTGATGGCCTATTTGATACATTTTATCAAAAAAAAAGTGACATTTATATTACCTTGTATTACAAGTCACTAACAGTTAATTATCGTTGATGACTAAATTTACATGTTTATGTATCCAATTGCAACTTTAAAATCTTTGAGAGCCTAATTGACTTTACAGATAAATTTTGAAGGCCTATTTGATACATTTTATGGTAAGAAAAGTGACATTTATATTACCGATTATTACAGGTCACTAACAGGTAATTATGCCTTGATGACTAGATTTACATGTTTATGTATCTAATTGCAACTTAAAAAAGTTTGAGTGCCTAATTGACTTTAAAGGTAAAGTTTAATAACCTATTTGGTACATTTTATGCAAAAAAAAATTGTGGCATTTATATTTACCTGATATTACAGGTCACTAACATGTAATTATGCATTTATGACTAAATTTACATGTTTATGTATCCAATTACAACTTTAAAAAGTTTGAGAGCCTAATTGTCTTTACAGATAAAGTTTGATGGCCTATTTGATACATTTTATGCTAAAAATAAGTGACATTTATATTTTTACCCGTTATTACAGGTCATTAACAGATAATTATCTTTGATGACTAAATTTACACGTTTATGTATCCAATTGCAACATTAAAAGGTTTGATAGCCTAATTGACTTTACATATAAAGTTTGATGGCCTATTTGATATGTTTTATGCTAAAAAAAGTGACATTTATATTACCTGTTATTAAAGGTCACTAATAGGTAATTATGCTTTTATGACTATATTTACATGTTTATGTATCCAATTGCAACTTTAAAAAGTGTGAGAGCCTAATTGACTTTACAGATAAAGTTTGATGGCCTATTTGATACATTCTATGCAAAAAATAAGTGACATTTATATTTACCTGTTATTACAGGTCACTAACAGGTAATTATAGTTGATGACTAAATTTACATGTTTATGTATCGAATTGCAACTTTAAAAGGTTTGATAGCCTAATTGACTTTACATATAAAGTTTGATGGCCTATTTTATACGTTATATGCTAAAAAAAGTGACATTTATATTTACCTATTATTAAAGATCACTAACAGGTAATTATGCTTTGATGACTATATTTACATGTTTATGTACCTAATTTCAATTTAAAAAATTTTGAGTGCCTAATTGACTTTAAAGGTAAAGTTTTATGACTTATTTGATACATTTTATTCAAAAAAAAGTGGCATTTATATTACCTGATATTACAGGTCAATAACAGGTAATTATGCCTTGATGCCTAAATTTTCATTTTTATGTATCTAATTGCAATTTTAAAAAGTTTGAGGGCCTAAATGACTTTACAGATAAAGTTTTCTTGCCGATTTGATACATTTTATGCAAAAAAGTGACATTTATATTTATCTGGTATTACAGGTCACTAACAGGTAATTATCTTTGATGACTAAATTTACATGTTTATGTATCCAATTGCAACTTTAAAAAGTTTGAGAGGCTAATTGACTTTAGAGATAAATTTTGATGGCCTATTTGATACATTTTATGGTAAAAAAGTGACATTTATATTACCTGTTATTACAGGTCACAAACAGGTAATTATGCCTTGATGACTAGATTTACATGTTTATGTATCTAATTGCAACTTAAAAAAGTTTGAGTGCCTAATTGACTTTAAAGGTAAAGTTTTATAACCTATTTGTTACATTTTATGCAAAAAAAAAAATGTGACATTTATATTTAACTGATATTACAGGTCACTAACAGGTAATTATGCATTGATGACTAAATTTACATGTTTATGTATCCAATTGCAACTTTAAAAAGTTTGAGAGCCTAATTGACTTTACAGATAAAGTTTGATGGCCTATTTGATACATTTTATGCTAAAAATAAGTGACAGTTATATTTACCTGTTATTACAGGTCACTAACAGGTAATTATCTTTGATGACTAAATTACATGTTTATGTATCCAATTGCAACATTAAAAGGTTTGAGAGCCTAATTGACTTTACATATAAAGTTTGATGGCCTATTTGATATGTTTTTTGCTAAAAAAAGTGACATTTATATTTAAAGGTCACTAATAGGTAATTATGCTTTTATGACTATATTTACATGTTTATGTATCCAATTGCAACTTTAAAAAGTTTGAGAGCCTAATTGACTTTACAGATAAAGTTTGATGGCCTATTTAATACATTTTATGCTAAAAATAAGTGACATTTATATTTACCTGTTATTATAGGTCACTAACAGGTTATTATCCTTGATGACTAAATTTACATGCTTATGTATCCAATTGCATCTTTAAAAGGTTTGAGAGCCTAATTGAGTTTACATATAAAGTTTGATGACCTATTTGATACGTTTTATGCTAAAAAAAGTGACATTTACATTTACCTGTTATTAAAGATCACTAACAGGTAATTATGCTTTAATGACTAGATTTAAATGTTTATGTACCTAATTCCAACTTAAAAAAGTTTGAGTGCCTAATTGACTTTAAAGGTAAAGTTTTATGACTTATTTGATACATTTTATTCAAAAAAAAGTGACATTTATATTACCTGATATTACAGGTCACTAACAGGTAATTATGTCTTGATTACCTGATATTACAGGTCACTAACAGGTAATTATGTCTTGATGACTAAATTTACATTTTTATGTATCTAATTGCAATTTTAAAAAGTTTTAGGGCTTAAATGACTTTACAGATAAAGTTTGCTTGCCGATTTGATACATTTTATGCAAAAAAGTGACATTTATATTTATCTGGTATTACAGATAAGTAACAGGTAATTATCTTTGATGACTAAATTTACATGTTTATGTATCTAATTGCAACTTTAAAAAGTTTGAGAGCCTAATTGACTTTACAGATATATTTTGATGGCCTATTTGATACATTTTATGGTAAAAAAAGTGAAATTTATATTTACCTGTTATTACAGGTCACTAACAGGTAATTATGCCCTGATGACTAGATTTACATGTTTATGTATCTAATTGAAACGTAAAAAAGTTTGAGTGCCTAATTGACTTTAAAGGTAAATTTTATAACCTATTTGGTACGTTTTATGCAAAAAAAAAATATGACATTTATATTTACCTGATATTACAGGTCACTAACAGGTAATTATGCCTTGATGACTAAATTTACATTTTTATGTATCTAATCGCAATTTTAAGAAGTTTGAGGGCCTAATTGACTTTACAAATAAAGTTTGATAGCCTATTTGATCCATTTTATGCTAAAAAAATGACATTTATATTTACCTGGTATTACAGGTGACTAACAGGTAATTATCGTTGATGACTATATTTACATGTTTATGTATCCAATTGCAACTTTTAAAAGCTTGTGAGCCTAATTGACTTTACAGATAAATTTTGATGGCCTATTTGATGCATTTTATGGTAAAAAAGTGACATTTATATTTACCGATTATTACAGGTCACTAACAGGTAATTATGCATTGATTACTAGATTTACATATTTATGTATCTAATTGCAACTTAAAAAAGTTTAAGTGCTTAATTGACTTTAAAGGTAAAGTTTTATAACCTATTTGGTACATTTTATGAAAAAAAAAATGTGACATTTATATTTACCTGATATTACAGGTCAGTAACAGTTAATTATATATTGATAACTAGATTTACATGTTTATGTACCTAATTGAAACTTTAAAAAGATTGTGTGCCTAATTGACTTTAAAGATGAAGTTTTATAACCTATTTGATACATTTTATGTAAAAAAGAGTGACATTTATAATTACCTGATGTTACAGGTCAATAACAGGTAATTATGCCTTGATGACTAATTTTACATGTTTATATACCTAATTCCAACTTAAAAAAGTTTGAGTGCCTAATTGACTTTAAATGTAAAGTTTTATGACTTATTTGATACATTTTATTCAAAAAAAAGTGACATTTATATTACCTGATATTACAGGTCACTAACAGGTAATTATGCCTTGATGACTAAATTTTCATTTTTATGTATCTAATTGGAATTTTAAAAAGTTTTAGTGCTTAAATGACTTTACAGATAAAGTTTGCTTGCCGATTTGATACATTTTATGCAAAAAAGTGACATTTATATTTATCTGGTATTACAGGTAAGTAACAGGTAATTATCTTTGATGACTAAATTTACATGTTTATGTATCTAATTGCAACTTTAAAAAGTTTGAGAGCCTAATTGACTTTACAGATAGCAACTTTAAAAAGTTTGAGAGCCTAATTGACTTTACAGATAAATTTTGATGAAAGTTTGAGAGCCTAATTGACTTTACAGATAAATTTTGATGGCCTATTTGATACATTTTATGGTAAAAAAATAAATTTTGATGGCCTATTTGATACATTTTATGGTAAAAAAAAGTGAAATTTATATTTTACCTGTTATTACAGGTCACTAACAGGTAATTATGCCATGATGACTAGATTTACATGTTTATGTATCTAATTGCAACTTAAAAAAGTTTGAGTGCCTAATTGACTTTAAAGGTAAAGTTTTATAACCTATTTGGTACATTTTATGCCAAAAAAAAAATATGACATTTATATTTACATGATATTACAGGTCACTAACAGATAATTATGTCTTGATGACTAAATTTACATTTTTATGTATCTAATTGCAATTTTAAAAAGTTTTAGGGCCTAAATGACTTTACAGATAAAGTTTGCTTGCCGATTTGATACATTTTATGCAAAAAAGTGACATTTATATTTATCTGGTATTACAGGTCACTAACAGGTAATTATCTTTGATTACTAAATTTACATGTTTATGTATCCAATTGCAACTTTAAAAAGTTTGAGAGCCTAATTGACTTTACAGATAAAGTTTGATGGCCTATTTGATATATTTTATGCTAAAAATAAGTGACATTTATATTTACCTGTTATTATAGGTCACTAACAGGTTATTATCCTTGATGACTAAATTTACATGCTTATGTATCCAATTGCATCTTTAAAAGGTTTGAGTTTACATATAAAGTTTGATGGCCTATTTGATACATTTTATGCTAAAAAAAGTGACATTTATATTACCTGTTATTAAAGATCACTAACAGGTAATTATGCTTTGATGACTAGATTTAAATGTTTATTTTCCTAATTCCAACTTAAAAAAGTTTGAGTGCCTAATTGACTTTAAAGATAAAGTTTTATGACTTATTTGATACATTTTATTCAAAAAAAAGTGACATTTATATTACCTGATATTACAGGTCACTAACAGGTAATTATGTCTTGATGACTAAATTTACATTTTTATGTATCTAATTGCAATTTTAAAAAGTTTTAGGGCTTAAATGACTTTACAGATAAAGTTTGCTTGCCGATTTGATACATTTTATGCAAAAAAGTGACATTTATATTTATCTGGTATTACAGGTAAGTAACAGGTAATTATTTTTGATGACTAAATTTACATGTTTATGTATCCAATTGCAACTTTAAAAAGTTTGAGAGCCTAATTGACTTTACAGATAAATTTTGATGGCCTATTTGATACATTTTATGGTAAAAAAAGTGACATTTATATTTACCGATTATTATAGGTCACTAACAGGTAATTATGCCTTGAAGACTAGATTTATATGTTTATGTATCTAATTGCAACTTAAAAAAGTTTGAGTGCCTAATTGACTTTAAAGGTAAAGTTTTATAACCTATTTTGTACATTTTATGCAAAAAAAAATGTGACATTTATATTTACCTGATATTACAGGTCACTAATAGGTAATTATGAATTGATGACTAAATTTACAAGTTTATGTATCCAATTGCAACTTTAAAAAGTTTAAGAGCCTAATTGACTTTACAGAATAAGTTTGATTGCCTATTTGATACATTTTATGCTAAAAATAAGTGACATTTATATTTACTTGGTATTACAGGTGACTAATAGGTAATTATCCTTGATGACTAAATTTACATGTTTATGTATCCAATTGCAACTTTAAAAAGTTTGAGAGTCTAATTGACTTTACAAATAAAGTTTGATGACCTATTTGATACGTTTTATGCATTGATGACTAGATTTACATGTGTATGTACCTAATTGCAACTCAAAAAAGTTTGAGTGTCTACTTAACTTTAAAGGTAAAGTTTTATAACCTATTTGGTACAGTTTATGCAAAAAAAAAAGTGACATTTATATTTACCTTATATTACAGGTCACTAATAGGTAATTATGCTTTGATCACTAAATTCACATTTTTATGTATCTAATTGTAATTTTAAAAAGTTTGAGGGCCTAATAGAATTTACAGATAAAGTTTAATGGCCTATTTGATACATTTTATGCAAAAAAGTGAAATTTATATTTACCTGTTATTACAGGTCAGTAATAGGTAATTATACATTGATAACTAGATTTACATGGTTATGTATCTAATTGCAACTTTAAAAAGATTGAGTGGCTAATTGACTTTAAAGGTAAAGTTTTATAACTTATTTGATACATTTTGTGTAAAAAAGAGTGACATTTATAATTACCTGATATTACAGATCAGTAACAGTTAATTAGGTTTTGATTACTAAATTTACATTTTCATGTATCTAATTGCTACATTAAAAAGTTTGAATGCCTAATTGACTGTACAGATAAAGTTTGATGACCTATTTTATAACATTTATGCAAACAAAAGTGACATTTATATTTACTTGGTGTTACAGGCCACTAGTAGGTAATTATGCCTTGATAACTAAATTTACATGTTTATGTATCTAATTGAAACTTTAAAAAGATTGAGAGCCTAATTGACTTTAAAGGTAAAGTTTGATAGCCTATCTGATACATTTTATGCTAAAAGAAGTGACATTTATATTTACCTTATATTACAGGTCACTAACAGGTAATTATGCCTTGATAACTAAATTTACATGTTTATGTATCTAATTGAAACTTTAAAAAGATTGAGAGCCTAATTGACTTTAAAGGTAAAGTTTGATAGCCTATCTGATACATTTTATGCTAAAAGAAGTGACATTTATATTTACCTTATATTACAGGTCACTAACAGGTAATTATGCCTTGATAACTAAATTTACATGTTTATGTATCTAATTGAAACTTTAAAAAGATTGAGAGCCTAATTGACTTTAAAGGTAAAGTTTGATAGCCTATCTGATACATTTTATGCTAAAAGAAGTGACATTTATATTTACCTGATATTACAGGTCACTAACAGGTAATTATCTTTGATGACTAAATTTACATGTTTATGTATCCAATTGCAACTTTAAAAGGTTTGAGAGCCTAATTGACTTTACAGATAAAGTTTGATGCCTATTTGATACGTTTTATGCTAAAAATAGTGACATTTATATTTACCTGTTATTAAAGCTCACTAACAGGCAATTATGCTTTGATGACTATATTTACATGTTTATGTACCTAATTGAAACTTAAAAAAGTTTGAGTGCCTAATTGACTTTAAAGGTAAAGTTTTATGACATATTTGGTACATTTTATTCAAAAAAAAATGACATTTATATTTACCTGATATTACAGGTCACTAACAGGTAATTATGCCTTGATGATTAAATTTACATTTTTATGTATCTTATTGCAATTTTAAAAAGTTTTAGGGCCTAATTGAGTTTACAGATAAAGTTTGATGGCCTATTTGATACATTTTATCCAAAAAAAATTTGACATTTATATTTACCTGGTATTACAGGTCACTAACAGGTAATTATCCTTGATGACTAAATTTACATGTTTATGTATCCAATTGCAACTTTAAAAAGTTTGAGAGCCTAATTGACTTTAAAGATAAAGTTTGATAGTCTATTTGATACATTTTATGCTAAAAAAAGTGACATTTATATTTACCTGTTATTACAGGTCACTAATATGTAATTATGCCTTGATGATTAGATTTACATGTTTATGTACCTAATTGTAACTCAAAAAAGTTTAAGTGCCTAATTGACTTTAAAGGTAAAGTTTTATAAGCTATTTGGTACATTTTATGCAAAAAAAAAAGTGACATTTATATTTACCTAATATTACAGGTCACTAACAGGTAATTATGCGTTGATGACTAAATTTACATTTTAATGTATCTAATTGTAATTTTTAAAAGTTTGAGGGCCTAATAGACTTTACAGATAAAGTTTGATGGCTTATTTGATACATTTTATGCAAAAAATGTGAAATTTATATTTACCTGGTATTACAGGTGACTAACAGGTAATTATCGTTGATGACTAAATGTACATGTTTATGTATCCAATTGCAACTTTAAAAAGTTTGAGAGCCTAATTGACTTTACAGATAAAGTTTGATGGCCTATTTGAAACATTTTATGCTAAAAAATGTGACATTTATATGTACCTGTTACTACAGGTCACTAACAGGTAATAAACATTGATAACTAGATTTACATGTTTATGTACCTAATTGCAACTTTTAAAAGATTGAGTGCCTAATTGACTTTAAAGGTAAATTTTTATAACCTATTTGATACATTTTATGTAAAAAAGAGTGACATTTATAATTACCTGATGTTACAGGTCACTAACAGGTAATTATGCCTTGATGACTAAATTTACAATTTCATGTATCTAATTGCTACATTAAAAAGTTTGAATGCCTAATTGACTGTACAGATAAAGTTTGATGACCTATTTTATAACTTTTATGCAAACAAAAGTGACATTTATATTTACTTGGTGTTACCGGCCACTAATAGGTAATTATGCCTTGATAACTAAATTTACATGTTTATGTATCTAATTGAAACTTTAAAAAGATTGAGAGCATAATTGACTTTAAAGGTAAAGTTTGATAGCCTTCCTGATACATTTTATGCTAAAAAAAGTGAAATTTATATTTACCTGTTATTACAGGTCACTAACAGGTAATTATCTTTGATGACTAAATTTACATGTTTATGTATCTAATTGCAACTTTAAAAGATTTGAGAGCCTAATTGACATTACATATAAAGTTTGATGGCCTATTTCATACGTTTTATCCTAAAAAAAGTGACATTTATATTATCTGTTATTAAAGGTCACTAACAGGTAATTATGCTTTGATTACTATATTTACATGTTTATGTATCTAATTGCAACTTAAAAAAGTTTGAGTGCCTAATTGACTTTAAAGATAAAGTTTTATAACCTATTTGATACATTTTATGTAAAAAAAAATGTGACATTTATATTTACCTGATATTACAGGTCACTAACAAGTAATTATGCATTGATGACTAAATTTACATGTTTATGTATCCAATTGCAACTTTAAAAAGTTTGAGAGCCTAATTGACTTTACAGATAAAGTTTGATGGCCTATTTGATATATTTTATGCTAAAAAAAAGTGACATTTATATTTTCCTGTTATTACAGGTCACTAACAGGTAATTATCCTTTATGACTAAATTTACACGTTTATGTATCTTATTGCAACTTTAAAAGGTTTGAGAGCCTAATTGACTTTACAGATAAAGTTTGATGGCCTATTTGATATATTTTATGCTAAAAAAAAGTGACATTTATATTTTCCTGTTATTACAGGTCACTAACAGGTAATTATGCCTTGATGACAAAATTTACATGTTTATGTATCCAATTGCAACTTTAAAAAGTTTGAGAGCCTAATTGACTTTACAGATAAAGTTTGATGGCCTATTTTATACATTTTATGCTAAAAATAAGTGACATTTATATTTACCTGTTATTACAGGTCACTAACAGGTAATTATCCTTTATGACTAAATTTACACGTTTATGTATCTTATTGCAACTTTAAAAGGTTTGAGAGCCTAATTGACTTTACATATAAAGTTTGAAGGCCTATTTGATACGTTTTTTGTTAAAAAAAAGTGACATTTATTTTTTACCTGGTATTACAGGTCACTAACAGGTAATTATGCCTTGATGACAAAATTTACATGTTTATGTATCCAATTGCAACTTTAAAAAGTTTGAGAGTCTAATTGACTTTAAAGATAAAGTTTGACGGCCTATTTGAAACATTTTATGCTAAAAAATGTGATATTTAAATTCACCTGTTATTACAGGTCACTAACAGGTAATTATGCATTGATGACTAGATTTACATGTTTATGTAACTAATTGCAACTCAAAAAAGTTTGAGTGCCTAATTAATTTTTAAGGTAAAGTTTTATAACCTATTTGGTACATTTTATGCAAAAAAAAGTGACATTTATATTTACCTTATATTACAGGTCATTAATAGGTAATTATGCCTTGATGACTAAATTTACATTTTTGTGTATCTAATTGTAATTTTAAAAAGTTTAGGGCCTAATAGAATTTATAGTTAAAGTTTAATGGCCTATTTGATACATTTTATGCAAAAAAGTGACATTTATATTTACCTGTTATTACAGGTCAGTAATAGATAATTATACATTGATAACCAGATTTACATGTTTATGTACCTAATTGCAACTTTAAAAAGATTGAGTATCTAATTGACTTTAAAGGTAAAAGTTTTATAACCTATTTGATACATTTTATGTAAAAAAAAATGACATTTATAATTACCTGATATTACAGGTCACCAACAGGTAATTATCTTTGATAACTAAATTTACATGTTTATGTATCCAATTGCAACTTAAAAAGTTTTTAGATCCTAATTGACTTTACAGATAAAGTTTGATGGCCTATTTGATACGTTTTATGCTAAAAAAAGTGACATTTATATTTACTTGTTATTAAAGGTCACTAATAGGTAATTATGCTTTGATGACTATATTTACATGTTTATGTACCTAATTGCAACTTAAAAAAGTTTGAGTGCCTAATTGACTTTAAAGGTAAAGTTTTATGACCTATTTGGTACATTTTATTCAAAAAAAAGTGACATTTATATTTACCTGATATTACAGGTCACTAAAATGTAATTATGCTTTGATAACTAAATTTACATTTTTATGTAACTAATTGCAATTTTAAAAAGTTTTAAGGGCCTAATTGAGTTTACAGATAAAGTTTGATAGCCTATTTGATACATTTTATCCAAAAAAAAGTGACATTTATATTACCTGATATTACAGGTCACTAACAGGTAATTATCCTTGATGACTAAATTTACATGTTTATGTATCCAATTGCAACTTTAAAAAGTTTGAGAGTCTAATTGACTTTAAATATAAAGTTTAATGGCCTATTTGAAACATTTTATGCTAAAAAAAGTGACATTTATATTTACCTGTTATTACAGGTCACTAACAGGTAATTATGCCTTGATAACTAGATTTACATGTTTATGTACCTAATTGCAACTCAAAAAAGTTTGAGTGTCAAATTGACATTAAAGGTAAAGTTTTATAACCTATTTGATACATTTTATGTAAAAAAGAGTGACATTTATAATTACCTGATGTTACAGGTCACTAACAGGTAATTATGCCTTGATGACTAAATTTACAATTTCATGTATCTAATTGCTACATTAAAAAGTTTGAATGGCTAATTGACTTTACAGATAAAGTTTGATGGCCTATTTGATACGTTTTATGCTAAAGAAAGTGATATTTATATTTACTTGTTATTAAAGATCAGTAACAGGTAATTATGCTTTGATGACTATATTTGCATGTTTATGTACCTAATTGCAACTTAAAAAAGTTTGAGTGCCTAATTGACTTTAAAGGTAAAGTTTTATGACCTATTTGATACATTTTATCCAAAAAAAAAGTGACATTTATATTACCTGGTATTATAGGTCACTAACAGGTAATTATTCTTGATGACTAAATTTACATGTTTATGTATCTAATTGCAACTTTAAAAAGTTTGAGAGTTGAATTGACTTTAAAGATAAAGTTTGATGGCCTATTTGAAACATTTTATGCTAAAAAAAGTGACATTTATATTTACCTGTTATTACAGGTCACAAACAGGTAATTATGCCTTGATCACTAGATTTACATGTTTATGTACCTAATTGCAACTCAAAAAAGTTTGAGTGCTTAATCGACTTTAAAGGTAAAGTTTTATAACCTATTTGATACATTTTATGTAATAAAAAGTGACATTTATACTTACCGTATATTACAGGTGACTAACAGGTAATTATGCCTTGATGACTAAATTTACATTTTTATGTATCTAATTGTAATTTTAAAAAGTTTGTGGGTCTAATAGACTTTACAGATAACGTTTGATGGCCTATTTGATACATTTTATGCAAAAAAAAAGTGACATTTATATTTACCTGGTATTACAGGTGACTAACAGCTAATTATCGTTGATGACTAAATTCACATGCTTATGTATACAATTGCAACTTTAAAACGTTTGAGAGCCTAATTGACTTTAAAGGTAATGTTTTATAACCTATTTGATACATTTTATACTAAAAAAAGTGACATTTATAATTACCTGATATTACAGGTCACTAACAGGTAATTATATATTGATAACTAGATTTACATGTTTATGTATTTAATTGCAACTTAAAAAAGATTGAGTGCCTAATTGACTTTAAAGGTAAAGTTTTATAACCTATTTGATACATTTTATGTAAAAAAAGAGTGACATTTATAATTACCTGATGTTACAGGTCACTAACAGGTAATTATGCCTTGATGACTAAATTTACAATTTCATGTATCTAATTGCTACATTAAAAAGTTTGAATGCCTAATTGACTTTACAGATAAAGTTTGATGGCCTATTTGATACGTTTTATGCTAAAAAAAGTGACATTTATATTTACCTGTTATTAAAGGTCACTAATAGGTAATTATGCTTTGATGACTATATTTACATGTTTATGTACCTAATTGCAACTTTAAAAAGTTTGAGAGCCTAATTGACTTTACAGATAAATTTTGATGGCCTATTTGATACATTTTATGCTAAAAAAAGTGACATTTATATTTACCTGTTATTAAAGGTCACTAATAGGTAATTATGCTTTGATGACTATATTTACATGTTTATGTACCTAATTGCAACTTAAAAAAGTTTGAGTGCCTAATTGACTTTAAAGGTAAAGTTTTATGACCTATTTGGTACATATTATTCAAAAAAAAGTTACATTTATATTTATCTGATATTACAGGTCACTAATATGTAATTATCCTTTGATGACTAAATTTTACATTTTTATGTATCTAATTGCAATTTTAAAAAGTTTAAGGGCCTAATTGACTTTAAAGACAAAGTTTTATAACCTATTTGGTACATTTTATGCAAAAAAAAAAGTGACATTTACATTTACCTGATATTAAAGATCACTAACAGGTAATTATGCCTTGATGATTAAATTTACATTTTTATGTATCTAATTGTAATTTTAAAAAGTTTCAGGGCCTAATTTGGTTTACAGATAAAGTTTGATGGCCTATTTGATACATTTTATGCAAAAAAAAAGTGACATTTATATTTACCTGTTATTAAAGGTCACTAATAGGTAATTATGCTTTGATGACTATATTTACATGTTTATGTACCTAATTGCAACTTAAAAAAGTTTGAGTGCCTAATTGACTTTAAAGGTAAAGTTTTATGACCTATTTGGTACATATTATTCAAAAAAAAGTTACATTTATATTTATCTGATATTACAGGTCACTAATATGTAATTATCCTTTGATGACTAAATTTTACATTTTTATGTATCTAATTGCAATTTTAAAAAGTTTAAGGGCCTAATTGACTTTAAAGACAAAGTTTTATAACCTATTTGGTACATTTTATGCAAAAAAAAAAGTGACATTTACATTTACCTGATATTAAAGATCACTAACAGGTAATTATGCCTTGATGATTAAATTTACATTTTTATGTATCTAATTGTAATTTTAAAAAGTTTCAGGGCCTAATTTGGTTTACAGATAAAGTTTGATGGCCTATTTGAGGCCTAATTTGGTTTACAGATAAAGTTTGATGGCCTATTTGATACATTTTTTGGTTTACAGATAAAGTTTGATGGCCTATTTGATACATTTTATGCAAAAAAAATAAAGTTTGATGGCCTATTTGATACATTTTATGCAAAAAAAAAGTGACATTTATATTTACCTGATACATTTTATGCAAAAAAAAAGTGACATTTATATTTACCTGTTATTAAAGGTCACTAATAGGTAATTATGCTTTGATGACTATATTTACATGTTTATGTACCTAATTGCAAGCTTTGATGACTATATTTACATGTTTATGTACCTAATTGCAACTTAAAAAAGTTTGAGTGCCTAATTTATGTACCTAATTGCAACTTAAAAAAGTTTGAGTGCCTAATTGACTTTAAAGGTAAAGTTTTATGACCTATTTGGTACATAATTGACTTTAAAGGTAAAGTTTTATGACCTATTTGGTACATATTATTCAAAAAAAAGTTACATTTATATTTATCTGATATTACAGGTCACTAATATAAGTTACATTTATATTTATCTGATATTACAGGTCACTAATATATAATTATCCTTTGATGACTAAATTTTACATTTTTATGTATCTAATTGCAATTTTAAAAAGTTTAAGGGCCTAATTGACTTTACAGACAAAGTTTGATGGCCTATTTGATATATTTTATACAAAAAAAGTGACATTTATATTTACCTGGTATTACAGGTGACTAACAGGTAATTATCGTTGATGACTAGATTTACATGTTTATGTATCTAATTGCAACTTAAAAAAGTTTGAGTGCCTAATTGACTTTAAAGGTAAAGTTTTATAACCTATTTGGTACATTTTATGCAAAAAAAAAGTGACATATATATTTACCTGATATTACAGGTCACTAACAAATAATTATGCATTGATGACTAAATTTACATGTTTATGTATCCAATTGAAACTTTAAAAAGTTTTGAGAGCCTAATTGACTTTACAGATAAAGTTTGATGGCCTATTTGATACATTTTATGCTAAAAATCAGTGACATTTATATTTACCTGTTATTACAGGTCACTAACAGGTAATTATCCTTTATGACTAAATTTACACGTTTATGTATCTTATTGCAACTTTAAAAGGTTTGAGAGCCTAATTGACTTTACATATAAAGTTTGATGGCCTATTTGATACGTTTTTTGCTAAAAAAAGTGACATGTATATTTATCTGGTATTACAGGTCAACAGGTAATTATGCCTTGATAACTAAATTTACATGTTTATGTATCCAATTGCAACTTTAAAAAGTTTGAGAGTCTAATTGACTTTAAAGATAAAGTTTGATGGTCTATCTGAAACATTTTATGCTAAAAAAAGTGACATTTATATTCACCTGTTATTACAGGTCACTAATAGGTAATTATGCATTGATGACTAGATTTACATGTTTATGTACCTAATTGCAACTCAAAAAAGTTTGAGTGCCTAATTAACTTTAAAGGTAAAGTTTTATAACCTATTTGGTGCCTAATTAACTTTAAAGGTAAAGTTTTATAACCTATTTGGTACATTTTATACTTTAAAGGTAAAGTTTTATAACCTATTTGGTACATTTTATGCAAAAAAAAGTGACATTTATATTTACCTTATATTACATGTCACTAATAGATAATTATGCCTTGATAACTAAATTTACATGTTTATGTATCTAATTGAAACTTTAAAAAGATTGAGAGCCTAATTGACTTTAAAGGTAAAGTTTGATAGCCTATCTGATACATTTTATGCTAAAAAAAGTAAAATTTATATTTACCTGTTATTACAGGTCACTAACAGGTAATCATCTTTGATGACTAAATTTACCTGTTTATGTACACAATTGCAACTTTAAAAGTTTTTAGAGCGTAATTGACTTTACAGATAAAGTTTGATGGCCTATTTGATACGTTTTATGCTAAAAAAAGTGACATTTATATTTACTTGTTATTAAAGGTCACTAATAGGTAATTATGCTTTGATAACTATATTTACATGTTTATGTACCTTATTGCAACTTAAAAAAGTTTGAGTGCCTAATTGACTTTAAAGGTAAAGTTTTATAACCTATTTGGTACATTTTATGCAAAAAAAAAAGTGACATTTACATTTACCTGATATTAAAGATCACTAACAGGTAATTATGCGTTGATGATTAAATTTACATTTTTATGTATCTAATTGTAATTTTAAAAAGTTTCAGGGCCTAATTTGGTTTACAGATAAAGTTTGATGGCCTATTTGATACATTTTATGCAAAAAAAAAGTGACATTTATATTTACCTGGTATAACCGGTCACTAACAGGTAATTATGCTTGATGACTAAATTTACATTTTATGTATCCAATTGTAACTTTAAAAAGTTTGAGAGCCTAATTGACTTTAAAGATAAAGTTTGATGGCCTATTTGATACATTTTATGCTAAAAAAAGTGACATTTACATTTACCTGATATTAAAGATCACTAACAGGTAATTATGCGTTGATGATTCAATTTACATTTTTATGTATCTAATTGCAATTTTAAAAAGTTTGAGGGCCTAATTGAATTTACAGATAAAGTTTGATGGCCTATTTCATACATTTTATGCTAAAAATCAGTGACATTTATATTTACCTGTTATTACAGGTCACTAACAGGTAATTATGCCTTGATTACTAGATTTACATGTTTATGTACTTAATTGCAACTTTAAAAAGTTTGAGAGCCTAATTGACTTTAAAGATAAAGTTTGATGGCCTATTTGATACATTTTATGCTAAAAAAAGTGACATTTATATTTACCTGTTATTACAGGTCACTAACAGGTAATTATGCCTTGATTACTAGATTTACATGTTTATGTACTTAATTGCAACTTTAAAAAGTTTGAGTCCTAATTGACTTTAAAGGTAAAGTTTTATAACCTATTTGGTACATTTTATGCAAAAAAAAAAGTGACATTTATATTTACCTGATATTACAGGTTTCTAACAACTAATTATGCCTTAATGACTAAATTTACATTTTTATGTATCTAATTGCAATTTTAAAAAGTTTGAGGGCCTAATTGAATTTACAGATAAAGTTTGATGGCCTATTTCATACATTTTATGCAAAACAAGTGACATTTATATTTACTTGTTATTACAGGTCAGTAACAGGTAATTATGCTTTATAACTAAATTTACATGTTTATGTAGCCAATTGCAATTTTAAAAAGTTTGAGGGCCTAATTGAATTTACAGATAAAGTTTGATGGCCTATTTCATACATTTTATGCAAAACAAGTGACATTTATATTTACTTGTTATTACAGGTCACTAACAGGTAATTATGCTTTATAACTAAATTTACATGTTTATGTATCCAATTGCAACTTTAAAAAGTTTGATATACATGTTTATGTATCCAATTGCAACTTTAAAAAGTTTGATAACCTAATTGATTTTACAGATAAAGTTTGATGGCCTAATTGATATATTTCATGCTAAAAAAAGTGACATTTATATTTACCTGTTATTAAAGATCATTAATAGGTAATTATGCCTTGATAACTAGATTTACATGTTTATGTACCTAATTGCAACTTAAAAAAGTTTAAGTGCCTAATTGACTTTAAAGGTAAAGTTTTATAACCTATTTGGTAAATTTTATGCCAAAAAAAGTGACATTTATATTTTACTTGATATTACAGGTCACTGACAGCTAATTAAGCCTTGATGACTAAATTTACATTTTTATATATCTAATTGTAATTTTAAAAAGTTTCAGGGCCTAATTTGGTTTACAGATAAGGTTTGATGGCCTATTTGATACATTTTATGCAAAAAAAAAAAGTGACATTTATATTTACCTGATATTACGTGTCACTAACAGGTAATTATGCCTTGATGACTAAATTTACATTTTTTATGTATCTAATTGAAATTTTAAAAAGTTTAAGGCCCTACTTGAGTTTACAAATAAAGTTTGATGTCCTATTTGATACATTTTATGCAAAAAAAGTGACATTTATATTTACCTGGTATTACAGTTGACTAACAGGTAATTATCGTTGATGACTAAATTTACATGTTTATGTATCTAATTGCAACTTTAAAAAGGTTGAGAGTCTAATTGACTTTATAGAAAAAGCTGATGGCCGATTTGATAAATTTTATGCAAAAAAAGTGACATTTATATTTACCTGATATTATGTGTCACTAACAGGTAATTATGCCTTGATGACTAGATTTACTTTTTATGTACCTAATTGCAACTTAAAAAAGTTTGAGTGCTTAATTGACTTTAAAGGTAAAGTTTTATAACCTATTTGGTACATTTTATGCAAAAAAAAGTGACATTTATATTTACCTGATATTACAGGTAACTAACAGGTAATTATGCCTTGATGACTAGATTTACATGTTTATGTACCTAATTGCAACTCAAAAAAGTTTGAGTGCCTAATTAACTTTAAAGGTAAAGTTTTATAACCTATTTGGTACATTTTATACAAAAAAAAGTGACATTTATATTTACCTTATATTACATGTCACTAATAGATAATTATGTGTTGATGACTAAATTTACATTTTTATGTATCTAATTGTAATTTTAAAAAGTTTGAGGGCCTAATAGAATTTACAGATAAAGTTTAAAGGCCTATTTGATACATTTTATGCAAAAAAGTGACATTTATATTTACCTGTTATTACAGGTTAGTAATAGGGAATTATACATTGATAACTAGATTTACATGTTTATGTACTTAATTGCAACTTTAGAAAGATTGAGTGCCTAATTGACTTTAAAGGTAAAGTTTTATAACCTATTTGATACATTTTATGTAAAAAAGAGTGACATTTATAATTACCTGATATTACAGGTCAGTAACAGGTAATTATGTCTTGATTACTAAATTTACATTTTTATGTATCTAATTGCTACTTTAAAAAGTCTGAATGCGTAATTGACTGTACAGATAAAGTTTGATGACCTATTTTATAACTTTTATGCAAACAAAAGCGACATTTATATTTACTTGGTGTTACAGGCTACTAATAGGTAATTATGCCTTGATAACTAAATTTACATGTTTATGTATCTAATTGAAACTTTAAAAAGATTGAGAGCCTAATTGACTTTAAAGGTAAAGTTTGATAGCCTATCTGATACATTTTATGCTAAAAAAAGTGAAATTTATATTTGCCTGTTATTACAGGTCACTAACAGGTAATTATCTTTGATGACTAAATTTACATGTTTATCTATCCAATTGCAACTTTAAAAGTTTTTAGAGCCTAATTGACTTTACAGATAAAGTTTGATGGCCTATTTGATACGTTTTATGCTAAAAAAAGTGACATTTATATTTACTTGTTATTAAAGGTCACTAATAGGTAATTATGCTTTGATGACTATATTTACATGTTTATGTACCTTATTTCAACTTAAAAAAGTTTGAGTGCCTAATTGACTTTAAAGGTAAAGTTTTATGACCTATTTGGTCATTTTATTCAAAGAAAAGTGACATTTATATTACCTGATATTTCAGGTCACTAAAATATAATTATGCTTTGATAACTAAATTTACATTTTTATGTTTCTAATTGCAATTTTAAAAAGTTTAAGGGCCTAATTGAGTTTACAGATAAAGTTTGATGGCCTATTTGATACATTTTATCCAAAAAAAAAGTGACATTTATATTACCTGTTATTACAGGTCACTAACAGGTAATTATGCCTTGATGACTAAATTTACATGTTTATGTATCCAGTTGCAACTTTAAAAAGTTTGAGAATCTAATTGAGTTTAAAGATAAAGTTTGATGGCCTATTTGATACTCCCTCAGTCCCGAAATGCTTGTCCACTTTGCTTTTTACACGGATTTTAAGAAAACAATGAAAAGATACATCACTTTCCCATTTTAACCTTGCTCCAAGCCTCCTCTGAAAGAAATATACGGAGTATGATATAAAACCACCAACTTCTATTCCATCTCAGTGTATTTATTGTTCTCCATTTCTTAAGAATTCAAAGCTACAAACACTTGCCTCATCTCTTTCATATTCATCCCTCCAAAATATTCAGATTAGTAGATTTTTTATTTTTATTTTTTGAAATAGATTCTTAGATTGAGGTTTGCATTTCAACATCTATAACATTTTAGACCTAAAATCAATTCAAATTATGTAAAGTTTAAGAAATCAAATTGAAATGCTTACCAGTGAATAATTCCAATAACTAACAATGCAAATTTGACCATCGAAATGGAGGCATAAATTAGAGAACAACAGTGAAACTATCTCACTATGCTCCCACTTTTTTCTGATCAGCGGATTATGAGTTTCTAATAGAAAGAAAATGGGGAGAAAATAATTTGTGTTGAAGATGGAAGTGAAGAAGAAAGGAGCACAGTACTGTAAAAGGGATTTGGGTTTGTTTGAAGAAGAAAGGACATTGCGGTACAAATGAAATGAAGACTTTTTAAAAGTGATGTGACATGCTCATTTATCTAGATAACCCAAAATTATATTTTATTCGAGTAAAAATTTGAAATTCAGGGGTAGTTTAGGAAAAGTAGAAAGATAATAGTGTTTATTTTAGGAAAGTGGACATTATTTTGGGACGGATGAAAAAGAAAAGTAAGACAGGTAAAATAGGACGGAGGGAGTATATTTTATGCTAAAAACAGTGACATTTATAATTATATGATATTACAGGTCACTAACAGGTAATTATACATTGATAACTAGATTTACATGTTTATGTACCTAATTGCAACTTAAAAAAGTTTGAGTGCCTAATTGACTTTAAAGGTAAAGTTTTATAACCTATTTGGTACATTTTATGCAAAAAAAAGTGACATTTATATTTACCTGATATTAAAGATCACTAACAGGTAATTATGCCTTGATGATTAAATTTACATTTTTATGTATCTAATTGTAATTTTAAAAAGTTTTAGGGCCTAATTTGGTTTACAGATAAAGTTTGATGGCCTATTTGATACATTTTATGCAAAAAAAAAGTGACATTTATATTTACCTGGTATAACCGGTGACTAACAGGTAATTATCCTTGATAACTAAATTTACATGTTTATGTATCCAATTGTAACTTTAAAAAGTTTGAGAGCCTAATTGACTTTAAAGATAAAGTTTGATGGCCTATTTGATACATTTTATGCTAAAAAAAAGTGACATTTATATTTACCTGTTATTACAGGTCACTAACAGGTAATTATGCCTTGATTACTAGATTTACATGTTTATGTACTTAATTGCAACTTTAAAAAGTTTGAGTCCTAATTGACTTTAAAGGTAAAGTTTTATAACCTTTTTGGTACATTTTATGCAAAAAATAAAAGTGACATTTATATTTACCTGATATTACAGGTTACTAACAACTAATTATGCCTTGATGACTAAATTTACATTTTTATGTATCTAATTGCAATTTTAAAAAGTTTGAGGGCCTAATTGAATTTACAGATAAAGTTTGATGGCCTAATTGATATATTTTATGCTAAAAACGTGACATTTATATTTACCTGTTATTACAGGTCACTAATAGGTAATTATGCCTTGATGACAAAATTTACATTTTTATCTATCTAATTGCAATTTTAAAAAGTTTGAAGGCCTAATTGACTTTACAGATAAAGTTTGATGGCCTATTTCATACATTTTATGCAAAACAAGTGACATTTATATTTACTTGTTATTACAGGTCACTAACAGGTAATTATGCTTTATAACTAAATTTACATGTTTATGTATCCAATTGCAACTTTAAAAAGTTTGATAGCCTAATTGATTTTACAGATAAAGTTTGATGGCCTAATTGATATATTTCATGCTAAAAAAAGTGACATTTATATTTACCTGTTATTAAAGATCATTAACAGGTAATTATGCCTTGATAACTAGATTTACATGTTTTTGTACCTAATTGCAACTTAAAAAAGTTTAAGTGCCTAATTGACTTTAAAGGTAAAGTTTTATAACCTATTTGGTACATTTTATGCCAAAAAAAGTGACATTTATATTTTACTTGATATTACAGGTCCCAAAAAAAGTGACATTTATATTTTACTTGATATTACAGGTCACTAACAGCTAATTATGCCTTGATGACTAAATTTAACAGGTCACTAACAGCTAATTATGCCTTGATGACTAAATTTATATTTTTATGTATCTAATTGCAATTTTAAAAAGTTTGAGGGCCTAATTGGATTTACAGATAAAGTTTGATGGCCTAATTGATATATTTTATGCTAAAAACGTGACATTTATATTTACCTGTTATTACAGGTCACTAATATGTAATTATGCCTTGATGACAAAATTTACATTTTTATTTATCTAATTGCAATTTTAAAAAGTTTGAGGGCCTAATTGACTTTACAGATAAAGTTTGATGGCCTATTTCATACATTTTATGCAAAACAAGTGACATTTATATTTACTTGTTATTACGGGTGACTAACAGGTAATTATCGTTGATGACTAAATTTACATGTTTATGTATCCAATTGCAACTTTAAAAAGTTTGATAGCCTAATTGATTTTACAGATAAAGTTTGATGGCCTAATTGATATATTTCATGCTAAAAAAAGTGACATTTATATTTACCTGTTATTAAAGGTCATTAACAGGTAATTATGCCTTGATAACTAGATTTACATGTTTATGTACCTAATTGCAACTTAAAAAAGTTTGAGTGCCTAATTGACTTTAAAGGTAAAGTTTTATAACCTATTTGGTACATTTTATGCCAAAAAAAGTGACATTTATATTTTACTTGATATTACAGGTCACTAACAGCTAATTATGCCTTGATGACTAAATTTACATTTTTATGTATCTAATTGTAATTTTAAAAAGTTTCAGGGCCTAATTTGGTTTACAGATAAGGTTTGATGGCCTATTTGATACATTTTATGCAAAAAAAAAAAAGTGACATTTATATTTACCTGATATTACGTGTCACTAACAGGTAATTATGCCTTGATGACTAGATTTACTTGTTTATGTACCTAATTGCAACTTAAAAAAGTTTGAGTGCTTAATTGACTTTAAAGGTAAAGTTTTATAACCTATTTGGTACATTTTATGCAAAAAAAAGTGACATTTATATTTACCTGATATTACAGGCAACTAAGAGGTAATTATGCCTTGATGACTAAATTTACATTTTTATGTATCTATTTGTAATTTTAAAAAGTTTGAGGGCCTAATAGACTTTACGGATAAAGTTTGATGGCCTATTTGATACATTTTATGCAAAAAAATTGGCAATTATATTTACCTGGTATTACAGGTCGCAAACAGGTAATTATCCTTGATGACTAAATTTACATGTTTATGTATCCAATTGAAACTTTAAAAAGTTTTAGAGCCTAATTGACTTTTACAGATAAAGTTTGATGGCCTATTTGATACGTTTTATTCAAAAAAAAAGTGACATTTATATTTGCCTGTTATTACAAGTCACTAACATGTAATTATAAATTGATGACTAGATTTACATGTTTATGTATCTAATTGCAACTTAAAAAAGTTTGAGTCCTAATTGACTTTAAAGGTAAAGTTTTATAACCTATTTGGTACATTTTATGCAAAAAAAAAAGTGACATTTATATTTACCTGATATTACAGGTTACTAACAGATAATTATGCCTTGATGACTAAATTTACATTTTTATGTATCTAATTGTAATTTTAAAAAGTTTCAGGGCCTAATTTGGTTTACAGATAAGGTTTGATGGCCTATTTGATACATTTTATGCAAAAAAAAAAAGTGACATTTATATTTACCTGATATTACGTGTCACTGACAGGTAATTATGCCTTGATGACTAAATTTACATTTTTATGTATCTAATTGCAATTTTAAAAAGTTTGAGGGCCTGATTGAATTTACAGATAAAGTTTGATGGCCTAATTGATATATTTTATACTAAAAACGTGACATTTATATTTACCTGTTATTACAGGTCACTAATAGGTAATTATGCTTTGATGACAAAATTTACATTTTTATGTATCTAATTGCAATTTTAAAAAGTTTGAGAGCCTAATTGACTTTAAAGATAAACTTTGATGGCCTATTTGATACATTTTATGCTAAAAAAAGTGACATTTATATTTACCTGATATTACAGGTCACTAACAGGTAATTATGCCTTGATGACTAAATTTACATTTATATGTATCTAATTGTAATTTTAAAAAGTTTCAGGGCCTAATTTTGTTTACAGATAAAGTTTGATGGCCTATTTGATACATTTTATGCAAAAAAAAAAAGTGACATTTATATTTACCTGGTAGTACAGGTCACTAACAGGTAATTATCCTTGATAACTAAATTTACATGTTTATGTATCCAATTGTAATTTTAAAAAGTTTGAGAGCCTAATTGACTTTTAAGATAAAGTTTGATGGCCTATTTGATACATTTTATGCTAAAAAAAAGTGACATTTATATTTACCTGATATTACAGGTTACTAACAGGTAATTATGCCTTGATGACTAAATTTACATTTTTATGTATCTAATTGCAATTTTAAAAAGTTTGAGGGCCTAATTGAATTTACAGATAAAGTTTGATGGCCTAATTGATATATTTTATGCTAAAAACGTGAAATTTATATTTACCTGTTATTACAGGTCACTAATAGGTAATTATGCCTTGATGACAAAATTTACATTTTTATGTATCTAATTGCAATTTTAAAAAGTTTGAGGGCCTAATTGACTTTACAGATAAAGTTTGATGGCCTATTTCATACATTTTATGCAAAACAAGTGAAATTTATATTTACCTGTTATTACAGGTCACTAAGAGGTAATTATCCTTGATGACTAAATTTACATGTTTATGTATCCAATTGAAACTTTAAAAAGTTTTAGAGCCTAATTGACTTTACTGATAAAGTTTGATGGCCTATTTGATACGTTTTATACAAAAAAAAAAGTGACATTTATATTTACCTGTTATTTCAAGTCACTAACATGTAATTATACCTTGATGACTAGATTTAAATGTTTATGTATCTAATTGCAACTTAAAAACGTTTGAGTGCCTAATTGACTTTAAAGGTAAAGTTTTATAACCTATTTGGTACATTTTATGCAAAAAAAAGTGACATTTATATTTACCTGATATTACAGGTCACTAACAGGTAATTATGCCTTGATGACTAAATTTACATTTATATGTATCTAATTGTAATTTTAAAAAGTTTCAGGGCCTAATTTGGTTTACAGATAAAGTTTGATGGCTTATTTGATACATTTTATGCAAAAAAAAAGTGACATTTATATTTACCTGGTATTACAGGTCACTAACAGGTAATTATCCTTGATAACTAAATTTACATGTTTATGTATCCAATTGTAACTTTAAAAAGTTTGAAAGCCTAATTGACTTTTAAGATAAAGTTTGATGGCCTATTTGATACATTTTATGCTAAAAAAAGTGACATTTATATTTACCTGATATTACGTGTCACTAACAGGTAATTATGCCTTTATGACTAAATTTACATTTTTATTTATCTAATTGCAATTTTAAAAAGTTTGAGGGCCTAATTGAATTTACAGATAAAGTTTGATGGCCTAATTGATATATTTTATTCTTAAAACGTGACATTTATATTTACCTGTTATTACAGGTCACTAATAGGTAATTATGCCTTGATGACAAAATTTACATTTTTATGTATCTAATTGCAATTTTAAAAATTTTGAGGGCCTAATTGACTTTACAGATAAAGTTTGATTGCCTATTTGATATATTTTATGCTAAAAACGTGACATTTATATTTACCTGTTATTACAGGTCACAAATAGGTAATTATGCCTTGATGACTAAATTTACATTTTTATGTATTTAATTGCAATTTTAAAATTTTTTAGAGCCTAATTGACTTTACAGATAAAGTTTTATGGCCTATTTCATACATTTTAAGCAAAACAAGTGACATTTATATTTACCTGTTATTAAAGGTCACTAACAGGTAATTATGCCTAGATGACTAGATTCACATGTTTATGTACCTAATTGCAACTTAAAAAAGTTTGAATTCCTAATTGACTTTAAAGGTAAAGTTTCATAACCTATTTGGTACATTTTATGCAAAAAAAAGGTGACATTTATATTTACCTGATATTATCGGTCACTAACAGGTAATTATGACTTGAAGACTAAATTTATATTTTTATGTATCTATTTGCAATTTTAAAAAGTTTGAGGTCCTAATTGAGTTTACAGATAAAGGTTGATGGCCTATTTGATACATTTTACGCAAAAAAAGTGACATTTATATTCCTATTTGATACATTTTACGCAAAAAAAGTGACATTTATATTTATATTTGATACATTTTACGCAAAAAAAGTGACATTTATATTTACCTGATATTACGGGTCACTAACAGGTAATTAAGCCTTGTTGACTAAATTTATATTTTTATGTATCTAATTGAAATTTTATAAAGTTTAAGGGCCTAATTGAGTTTAAAGATAAATTTTGATGGCCTATTTGATACATTTTATTCAAAAAAATGACATTTATATTTACCTGGAATTACAGATCATTAACAGGTAATTATCCTTGACGACAAAATTTACATGTTTATGTATCCAATTGCAACTCTAAAAAGTTTGAGAGCCTAATTGACTTTACAGATAAAGTTTGATGACTTATTAGATACGTTTTATGCTAAAAAAAGTGACATTTATATTTACCTGTTATTACAAGCCACTAACAGGTAATTATGCCTTGATGACTAGATTTACTTGTTTATGTACCTAATTGCAACTTAAAAAAGTTTGAGTGCTTAATTGACTTTAAAGGTAAAGTTTTATAACCTATTTGGTACATTTTATGCAAAAAAAGTGACATTTATATTTACCTGATATTACAGGTCACTAACAGGTAATTATCCTTGATAACTAAATTTACATGTTTATGTATCCAATTGTAACTTTAAAAAGTTTGATAGCCTAATTGACTTTACAGATAAAGTTTGATGGCCTAATTGATATATTTTATGCTAAAAAAAAGTGACATTTATATTTACCTGTTACTAAAGGTCACTAACAGATAATTATGCCTTGATGACTAGATTTACATGTTTATGTACCCAATTGCAACTTAAAAAAGTTTGACTGCCTAATTGACTTTAAAGGTAAGTTTTATAACCTATTTGGTACATTTTATGAAAAAAAAAAGTGACATTTATATTTAGCTGATATTATCGGTCACTAAACGGTAATTATGCCTTGATGACTAAATTTATATTTTTATGTATCTAATTGCAATTTTAAAAAGTTTGAGGTCCTAATTGAGTTTACAGATAAAGGTTGATGGCCTATTTGATACATTTTACGCAAAAAAAGTGACATTTATATTCCTATTTGATACATTTTACGCAAAAAAAGTGACATTTATATTTATATTTGATACATTTTACGCAAAAAAAGTGACATTTATATTTAACTGATATTACGGGTCACTAACAGGTAATTATGCCTTGATGACTAAATTTACATTTTTATGTATCTAATGGCAATTTTAAAAAGTTTGAGGGCCTACTTGAGTTTACAGATAAAGTTTGATGGCCTATTTGATACATTTTATGTAAAAAAAAGTGACATTTATATTTACCTGGTATTACAGGTAATTATCGTTGATGACTAAATTACATGTTTATGTATCTAATTGAAATTTTAAAAAGTTTGAGGGCCTACTTGAGTTTACAGATAAAGTTTGATGGCCTATTTGATACATTTTATGCAAAAAAAAGTGACATTTATATTTACCTGGTATTACAGGTAATTATCGTTGATGACTAAATTACATGTTTATGTATCTAATTCCAACTTTAAAAAGATTGAGAGTCTAATTGACTTTATAGATAAAGCTGATGGCCTATTTGATACCTTTTATGCTAAAAAAAGTGACATTTATATTTATCTGTTATTACAGGTCACTAACAGGTAATTATCTTTGATGACTAAATTTACATTTTTATGTATCTAATGGCAATTTTAAAAAGTTTGAGGGCCTACTTGAGTTTACAGATAAAGTTTGATGGCCTATTTGATACATTTTATGCAAAAAAAGTGACATTTATATTTACCTGGTATTACAGGTGACTAACAGGTAATTAACATTGATGACTAAATTACATGTTTATGTATCTAATTGCAATTTTAAAAAGTTTGAGGTCCTAATTGAGTTTACAGATAAAGTTTGATGGCCTATTTGATACATTTTATACAAAAAAAAAGTGACATTTATATTTACCTGATATTACGGGTCACTAACATGTAATTATGCTTTGATTTCTAAATTTACATTTTTATGTATCTTTTTTTAATTTTAAAAAGTTTGAGGGCCTATTTGATACATTTTATTCAAAAAAAGTGACATTTATATTTACCTGTTATTACAGGTCACTAACAGGTAATTATCCTTGATGACAAAATTTACATGTTTATATATCCAATTGAAACTTTAAAAAGTTTGAGAGCCTAATTGACTTTACAGATAAAGTATGATGGCCTATTTGATACGTTTTATGCAAAAAATAAAAAAGTGACATTTATATTTACCTGTTATTACAGGTCAGTAACAGGTAATTATGTCTTGATGACTAAATTTACATTTTTATGTATTAATTGCAATTTTAAAAAGTTTGAGAGCCTAATTGACTTTACAGATAAAGTTTGATGGCCTATTTCATACATTTTATGCAAAACAAGTGACATTTATATTTACCTTTTATTAAAGGTCACTAACAGAAAATTATGCCTTGATGACTAGATTTACATGTTTATGTACCTAATTGCAACTTAAAAAAGTTTGAGTGCCTAATTGACTTTAAAGGTAAAGTTTCATAACCTATTTGGTACATTTTATTCAAAAAAAAGTTACATTTATATTCTGGATTTTATCGGTCACTAACAGGTAATTATGCCTTGATGACTAAATTTATATTTTTATGTATCTAATTGCAATTTATAAAGTTTAAGGGCCTAATTGAGTTTAAAGATAAATTTTGATGGCCTATTTGATACATTTTATTCAAAAAAAGTGACATTTATATTTACCTGGTATTACAGGTCACTAATAGGTAATTATCCTAGATAACAAAATTTACATGTTTATGTATTCAATTGCAACTTTAAAAAGCTTGAAAGCCTAATTGACTTTACAGATAAAGTTTGATGACTTATTTGATACGTTTTATGCTAAAAAAAGTGACATTTATATTTACCTGTTATTACAGGCCACTAATAGGTAATTATGCTTTGATGACTATGTTTACATGTTTATGCACCTAATTGCAACTTAAAAAAGTTTGAGCGCCTAATTGACTTTAAAGGTAATGTTTTATGACCTATATGGTACATTTTATTCAAAAAAAAGTGATATTTATTTTACCTGATATTACAGGTCACTAACAGATAATTATTCCTTGATGACTAAATTTACATTCTTATGTATCTAATTGCAATTTTAAAAAGTTTAAGGGCCTAATTGAGTTTAAAGATAAATTTTGATGGCCTATTTGATACATTTTATTCAAAAAAAGTGACATTTATATTTACCTGATATTACGTGTCACTAACAGGTAATTATGCCTTGATGACTAAATTTACATTTTTTATGTATCTAATTGCAATTTGAAAAAGTTTTAGGGCCTACTTGAGTTTACAGATAAAGTTTGATGGCCTATTTGATACATTTTATGCAACAAAAGTTGCATTTATATTTACCTGGTATTACAGGTGACTAACAGGTAATTATCGTTTATGACTAAATTTAAATGTTTATGTATCTAATTGCAACTCTAAAAAGATTCAGAGTCTAATTGACTTTATAGAAAAAGCTGATGGCCGATTTGATACATTTTATGCAAAAAAAGTGACATTTATATTTACCTGATATTATGTGTCACTAACAGGTAATTATGCCTTGATAACTAAATTTACATTTTTTATATATCTAATTGCAATTTTAAAAAGTTTGAGGGCCTACTTGAATTTACAGATAAAGTTTGATGGCCTTTTTGATACATTATATGCTAAAAAAGTGTCATTTATATTACCTGATATTACAGGTAACTAACACGTAATTATGCATTGAAGACTAAATTTACATTTTTATGTATCTATCAGTAATTTTAAAAAGTTTGAGGCCTACTTGAGTTTATAGATAAATTTTGATAGCCTATTTGATACATTTTATGCAAAAAAAGTGACATTTATATTTACATGGTATTACAGGTGACTAAAACGTAATTATCGTTGATGACTAAATTTACATGGTTATGTATCTAATTGCAACTTTAAAAAGATTGAGAGACTAATTGACTTTATAGATATAGCTGATGGCCTATTTGATACCTTTTATGCTAAAAAAAGTGACATTTATATTTACCTATTATTAGAGGTCACTAACTGGTAAATATGCCTTGATGAATAGATTTACATGTTTATGTACCTAATTGCAACTTAAAAAAGTTTGTTTGTCTAATTGACTTTAAAGGTAAAGTTTTATAACCTATTTGGTACATTTTATGCAAAAAAAAGTGACATTTATATTTACCGGATATTATCGGTCACTAACAGGTAATTATGCCTTGATGACTAAATTTATATTTTTATGTATCTAATTGCAATTTTAAAAAGTTTAAGGGCCTAATTGAGTTTAAAGATAAATTTTGATGGCCTATTTGATACATCTGTTTCAAAAAAATTGACATTTATATTTACCTGATATTACGTGTCAATAACAGGTAATTATGCCTTGATGACTAAATTTACATTTTTTATATATCTAATTGCAATTTTAAAAAGTTTAACGGCCTACTTGAGTTTACAGATAAAGTTTGATGGCCTATTTGATACATTTTATGCAACAAAAGTTGCATTTATATTTACCTGGTATTACAGGTGACCAACAGGTAATTATCGTTGATGACTAAATTTACATGTTTATGTATCCAGTAGCAACTTTAAAAAGATTGAGAGTCTAATTGACTTTATAGATAAAGCTGATGGCCTATTTGATATATTTTATGCTAAAAAAAGTGACATTTATATTTATCTGCTATTACAGGTCACTAACAGGTAAGTATGCCTTGATGACTAGATTTACATGTTTATGTATCTAATTGCAACTTAAAAAAAGTTTGAATGCCTAATTGACTTTAAAGGTAAAGTTTTATAACCTATTTGGTACATTTTATGCAAAAAAAAAGTGACATTTATATTTACCTGATATTACCGGTCACTAACTGGTAATTATGCCTTTCTGACTAAATTTATATTTTTATGTATCTAATTGAAATTTTAAAAAGTTTAAGGGCCTAATTGAGTTTACAAATAAAGTTTGATGTCCTATTTGATATATTTTATGCTAAAAAAAGTGACAATTATATTTGTCTGTTATTACAGGTCACTAACAGATAATTATGCCTTTATGACTAGATTTACTTGTTTATGTACCTAATTGCAACTTAAAAAAGTTTGAGAACTTAATTGACTTTAAAGGTAAAGTTTTATAACCTATTTGGTACATTTTATGCAAAAAAAAGTGACATTTATATTTACCTGATATTACAGGCAACTAACAGGTAATTATGCCTTGATGACTAAATTTACATGTTTATGTACCTAATTGCAACTTAAAAAAGTTTGAGTGCCTAATTGACTTTAAAGGTAAAGTTTTATAACCTATTTGGTACATTTTATGCAAAAAAAAAAAAAAAGTGACATTTATATTTACCTTATATTATCGGTCACTGATAGCTAATTATGCCTTGATTACTAAATTTATATTTTTATGTATCTAATTGCAATTTTAAAAAGTTTGATGGCCTAATTGAGTTTACAGATAGAGTTTGATGGCCTATTTGATACATTTTATGCAAAAAAAGTGACATTTATATTTACCTGATATTACAGGTCATTAACAGGTAATTATGCCTTGATGACTAAATTTACATGTTTATGTATCCAATTGTAACTTTAAAAAGTTTGAGAGCCTAATTGACTTTAAAGATAAAGTTTGATGGCCTATTTGATACATTTTATGCTAAAAAAAGTGACATTTATATTTACCTGTTATTACAGGTCACTAACAGTTAATTATGCCTTGATTACTAGATTTACATGTTTATGTATCTAATTGCAACTTAAAAAAGTTTGAGTGACTAATTGACTTTAAAGGTAAAGTTTTATAACCTATTTGGTACATTTTATGCAAAAAAAAAGTGACATTTATATTTGTCTGATATTACCAGTCACTAACAAGTAATTATGCATTGATGACTAAATTTATATTTTTATGTATCTAATTGCAATTTTAAAAAGTTTGAGGGCCTAATTGAGTTTACAGGTAAGGTTTGATGGCCTATTTGCTACATTTTATGGAAAAAAAGTGACATTTATATTTACCTGATATTACAGGTCATTAACAGGTAATTATGCCTTGATGACTAAATTTACATTTTTATGTATCTAATTGGAATTTTAAAAAGTTTCAGGGCCTACTTGACTTTACAGATAAAGTTTGATGGCCTATTTGATACATTTTATGCAAAAAAGTGACATTTATATTTACCTGTTATTACAGGATACTAAAAGGTAATTATCCTTGATGACTAAATTTACATTTTTTATGTATCTAATTGCAACTTAAAAAAGTTTGAGTGCCTAATTGACTTTAAAGGTAAAGTTTTATAACCTATTTGGTACATTTTATGCAAAAAAGTGACATTTATCTTTATATGATATTACAGTTAACTAACAGGTAATTATGCTTGATGACTAAATTTACATGTTTATGTATCTAATTGCAACTTAAAAAAGTTTGAGTGCCTAATTGACTTTAAAGGTAAAGTTTTATAACCTATTTGATATATTTTATGCTTAAAAAAGTTACATTTATATTTACCTGTTATTACAGGTAATTTTTCCTTGATGACTATATTTACTTGTTTATGTACCTAATTGCAACTTAAAAAAGTTTGAGTGCCTAATTGACTTTAAAGGTAAAGTTTTATAACCTATTTGGTACATTTTATGCAAAAAAAGTGACATTTATATTTATCTGATATTACAGTTAACTAACAGGTAATTATGCCTTGATGACTAAATTTACATTTTTATGTATCTAATTGTAATTTTAAAAAGTTTCAGGGCCTAATTTGGTTTACAGATAAAGTTTGATGGCCTATTTGATACATTTTATGCAAAAAAAATGACATTTATATTTACCTGGTATTACAGGTCACTAATAGGTAATTATCCTTGATAACTAAATTTACATGTTTATGTATCCAATTGTAACTTTAAAAAGTTTGAGAGCCTAATTGACTTTAAAGATAAAGTTTGATGGCCTATTTGATACATTTTATGCTAAAAAAAGTGACATTTATATTTACCTGTTATTACAGGTCACTAACAGTTAATTTTGCCTTGATTACTAGATTTACATGTTTATGTATCTAATTGCAACTTAAAAAAGTTTGAGTGACTAATTGACTTTAAAGGTAAAGTTTTATAACCTATTTGGTACATTTTATGCAAAAAAAAAGTGACATTTATATTTGCCTGATATTACCAGTCACTAACAAGTAATTATGCATTGATGACTAAATTTATATTTTTATGTATCTAATTGTAATTTTAAAAAGTTTGAGGGCCTAATTGAGTTTACAGGTAAGGTTTGATGGCCTATTTGATACATTTTATGCAAAAAAAGTGACATTTATATTTACCTGTTATTACAGGATACTAAAAGGTAATTATCCTTGATGACTAAATTTACATTTTTTATGTATCTAATTGCAATTTTAAAAAGTTTGAGGGCCTACTTGAGTTTACAAATAAAGTTTGATGCCCTATTTGATACATTTTATGCAAAAAAAAGTGACATTTATATTTGCCTGATATTACCAGTCACTAACAAGTAATTATGCATTGATGACTAAATTTACATTTTTTATGTATCTAATTGCAATTTTAAAAAGTTTGAGGGCCTACTTGAGTTTACAGATAAAGCTGATGGCCTATTTGATATATTTTATGCTTAAAAAAGTTACATTTATATTTACCTGTTATTACAGGTAATTTTTCCTTGATGACTATATTTACTTGTTTATGTACCTAATTGCAACTTAAAAAAGTTTGAGTGCCTAATTGACTTTAAAGGAAAAGTTTTATAACCTATTTGGTACATTTTATGCAAAAAAAAAAAATTGACATTTATATTTACCTGATATTAGAGGTAGCTAACAGGTAATTATGCCTTGATGACTAAATTTACATTTTTATGTATCTATTTGTAATTTTAAAAAGTTTGAGGACCTAATAGACTTTACAGATAAAGTTTGATGGCCTATTTGATATATTTTATGCAAAAAAAGTGACATTTATATTTACCTGTTATTACAGGTCACTAACAGGTAATTAACCTTTATGACTAAATTTACATGTTTATGTATCCAATTGCAACTTTAAAAAGTTTGATAGCCTAATTGACTTTACAGATAAAGTTTGATGGCCTAATTGATATATTTTATGCTAAAAAAAGTGAGATTTTTATTTACCTGTTATTACAGGTCACTAACAGGTAATTATGCCTTGATGACTAGATTTACATGTTTATGTACCTAATTGCAACTTAAAAAAGTTTGAGTGCCTAATTGACTTTAAAGGTAAAGTTTTTAACCTATTTGGTACATTTTATGCAAAAAAAAAAAGTGACATTTATATTTACCTTATATTATCGGTCACTGACAGCTAATTATGCCTTGATTACTAAATTTATATTTTTATGTATCTAATTGCAATTTTAAAAAGTTTGAGGGCCTAATTGAGTTTACAGATAAAGTTTGATGGCCTATTTGATACATTTTATGCAAAAAAAGTGACATTTATATTTACCTGATATTATGTGTCACTAACAGGTAATTATGCCTTGATAACTAAATTTACATTTTTTATATATCTAATTGCAATTTTAAAAAGTTTGAGGGCCTACTTGAGTTTACAGATAAAGTTTGATGGCCTTTTTGATACATTTTATGCAAAAAAGTGACATTTATATTTACCTGGTATTACAGGTGACTAACAGGTAATTATCGTTGATGACTAAATTTACATGTTTATGTATCTAATTGCAACTTTAAAAAGATTGAGAGTCTAATTGACTTTATAGATAAAGATGATGGCCTATTTGATACATTTTATGCTAAAAAAGTGACATTTATATTTACCTGTTATTACAGGTCACTAACAGGTAATTATGCCTTGATGACTAGATTTACTTGTTTATGTACCTAGTTGCAACTTAAAAAAGGTTGAGTGCCCAATTGACTTTAATGGTAAAGTTTTATAACCTATTTGGTACATTTTATGCAAAAAAAAAAAAGTGACATTTATATTTACCTAATATTACAGGTCACTAACAGATAATTATGCCTTAATGACTACATTTACATTTTTATGTATCTAATTGTAATTTTAAAACGTTTCAGGGCCTAATTTGGTTTACAGATAAAATTTGATGGCCTATTTGATACATTTTATGCAAAAAAAAAAAAATAAAAAAGTGACATTTATCCTTGCTAACTAAATTTACATGTTTATGTATCCAATTGTAACTTTAAAAAGTTTGAGAGCCTAATTGACTTTAAAGATAAAGTTTGATGGCCTATTTGATAAATTTTATGCTAAAAAAAGTGACATTTATATTTACCTACTATTACAGGTCACTGACAAGTAATTATGCCTTGATTACTAGATTTACATGTTTATGTACCTAATTGCAACGTAAAAAAGTTTGAGTGACTAATTAACTTTAAAGGTAAAGTTTTATAACCTATTTGGTACATTTTATGCAAAAAAAAAGTGACATTTATATTTGCCTGATATTACCAGTCACTAACAAGTAATTATGCATTGATGACTAAATTTATATTTTTATGTATCTAATTGCAATTTTAAAAAGTTTGAGGGCCTAATTGAGTTTACAGATAAAGTTTGATGGCCTATTTGCTACATTTTATGGAAAAAAAAAGTGACATTTATATTTACCTGATATTACAGGTCATTAACAGGTAATTATGCATTGATGACTAAACTTACATTTTTATGTATCTAATTGCAACTTTAAAAAGTTTGATGGCCTAATTCACTTTAAAGGAAAATTTTATAACCTATTTGATAAATTTTATGCAAAAAAAAAAAAAAAAGTGACATTTATAATTACATGATATTATAGGTCACTAACAGGTAATTATCTTTGATGACTAAATTTACATATTTATGTATCCAATTGCAACTTTAAAAAGTTTGAGATCCTAATTGACTTTACAGATAAAGTTTGATGACCTATTTGATACATTTTATGCTAAGAAAAGTGACATTTATATTTATCTGTTATTACAGGTCACTAATAGATAATTATGCCTTGATGACTAGATTTGCATGTTTATGTACCTAATTGAAACTTAAAAAGTTTGAGTGCCTAATTGACTTTAAAGGTAACGTTTTATAACCTATTTGGTACATTTTATGCAAAAAAAAAAAAAGTGTCATTTATATTACCTGATATTACAGGTCATTAACAGGTAATTATGCCTTGATGACTAAATTTACATTTTTATGTATCTAATTGCAATTTTAAAAAGTTTGAGGGCCTAATTGACTTTACAGATAAAGTTTGATGGTCAATTTGATACATTTTATGCAAAAAAAAGTGACATTTATATTTATCTGTTATTACATGTCACTAATAGGTAATTATCGTTAATGACTAAATTTACATGTTTATGTATCTAATTGCTACTTTAAAAAGTTTGAGAGCCTAATTGACTTTACAGATAAAGTTTGATGGCCTATTTGATACATTTTATGCTAAAAAAAAGTGATATTTATACTTACCTGTTATTACAGGTCACTAAAGATAATTATTCCTTGATAACTAGATTTACATGTTTATGTACCTAATTGCAACTTAAAAAGTTTGAGTGCCTAATTGACTTTAAAGGTAAAGTTTTCTAACCTATTTGATACACTTTATGCAAAAAAAAAAAAGTGACATTTATAATTATTTGATATTACAGGTCACTAACAGGTAATTATGCCTTGGTGACTAGATTTACATGTTTATTTACCTAATTGCAACTTTAAAAATTTTGATTGCCTAATTCACTCTAAAGGTAATTTTATAACCTATTTGATTCATTTTATGCACAAAAAAAAAGTGACATTTATAATAACCTGATATTACAGGTCTCTAACAAGTAATTATGACTTGATAAGTAAATTTACATTTTTATGTATCAAATTACAACTTTAAAAAGTTTGAGAGCCTAATTGACTTTATAGATAAACTTTGATGACCTATTTGATAACTTTTATGCAAAAAAAATTGACATTTATATTTACATGTTATTACAGGTCACTAATAAGTAATTATGTCTTGATGACTAGATCTACATGTTTATGTATCTAATTGCAACTTAAAAAAGTTTGAGTGCCTAATTGATTTTAAAGGTAAAGTTTTATAACCGATTTGGTACATTTTATGCAAAAAGAAAAAAAAAGTGACATTTATATTTACCTGATATTACAGATCACTAACAGGTAATTATGCATTGGTGACTAAATTTATATTTTTATGTATCTAATTGCACTAACAGGCCCAATTCTAATTTTATTTGTTTTTATTTCCTATATGTAGTGTTGTCAATGCGAATTGGCATTACAAGTTAAGGCCCGCAGCCCAGTGCAACTGGCCTCTAAGACTCGCTACTTAGCAGGTTAATGGTTAGCCTCGCCAGTGCCGCCACTCCCAGGCTTGCAGGTTAGGGGCTATACCAATTTTCTTTAAATACATTCTAAATCGCTATTCTTTAATCTATAGTATTATTCAAAATTTTTAATAATATACTGATATAATATTCTAATTTTATTGCTATTATCCTTCAATAGGAAATTAATTATAAATTATGTTTATTGAAAATTGAAAACTAAAGAATATATATAAACACACATACATAGGTCCGACTAGCATGTGGGCCTTAGAGGGATGCCCTTTTGCAGGCCGCCAAAATTGAAACCCACCCATTACCTATATAAAGGGCGGGGCAAGTTGACTTGGCAGACAAAGTCTATTTTGATGGCTCTACTTATAGACTACGAAAGCATCTGTTTAATTTGTATATGATGAACAGAAGTGCAAAACACAGTACTCATGACCAATTCTTCCTCGAACTGATGATTATGGTTCCGGAGACCGCAGTTTTGGTCTATTGTAATTTTTTTTTGTAACTTTGTTAATTTTACTTCTTATGATAGGCTACATTATGATAGAACAAATTGTTCTTCATATACATACTTTCAAAAAAAAAAACAAATTGTTCTTCATATATATATCTTGAATTTCAGAGGCATGAAAGAACAATCATAAATAATATCGAGAAGATGAGAGCTATGAACTGAGTTTGGATTGAATTATGGATGAACCCATCATTTTTGTATGAAATAAACTGGAAAATAGGATGAGGAGAAGAGAAAGGAATTCCTCTTCTCTACTTTCAATTCTCCTCTTATTATTCATTCAATGGCTAACCAAAGGGAATTTTTTCCAATCCTCATACATTTTTCTATACACACCAAATACACTGAATCATTTCCTCTTCTCATACATTGATCTTCTCCTGATATATATTTCATACGCACGAGATACATGAACTCAATTTATTCTGTCACACTAAAAATGAACTTTCAATATATTAAAAATAAATATGTATTAAAGTTCCATGTTATTAATTACGCGAATCATAGTATAAGCATTGATATAACTTAATTGGTTACGTTCCATTGCATCCTCTTAGTTACACCCAATGTTTATTTCAGTGGCAGAAACAAGTTATGCATTCTTGGGTTAGCTTTTGCTGAATTTTATGTTACTTTAAACTTTTATTTCTTAGAAGGGAGTTGGATGTTGTGAACATAAAATTTCAAGTATAAATGATAGAGAAAAAAGGTGTAAATCTCGTGAAGGGCTGGTAAAGTGAGAGACGTATAAAGTTCGTGAAGAAAACGAGAAGGAGTGTATATAATTGGATTTGGTTTGGCAAATTGGTTGGTTTGAAAATACCATTTCATTTTGCTTTTGGAATGTAATGTAACTATGGTGTGATTGCCCCTAGTACGTACCACATCAAACTTAAACTTTATATGTAATATTTATTTTAACGTACTAAAACGTAATTATACTGTCATCTAGACAAGAACATGAATAGTTTTTATTCTGATCTCTTTTATAAAATTCATGTGATCAATGATCTTTTAATTACTCCGTGTTTCATGGCTTATAAATTGAAGAACATTATAGTGATTTCTATCTATTTAGTCTTAAACGACTTTTGTACTTAATTAGGTCCTCGACTTTGATGGTTTTACTCAATTGAGTTCTCTGTTAAGATAGTTTAGTAATTCACCAACTATCAATACTTAATTTAGTCATTGACTGTAGTAGTTTTTCCAAATTAGTCGACTATAGTGGATTTACCCAATTAATTTAGTCATTGACTATAGTGATTTTTCTCGATTTAATCCTTAATTCTAATAGGTGAGGACTCAGTTGGGTAAAATCATCGAAGGCGATGACCTAATTAGCACAAAAAAGTCCTTTAGGACTAAATCGAAAAAAACCACTATACTCGAAGATTAAATTGAATATTAAAGAGAAAGATTGCATAAATTAAACTTGTGTTTATATAAATAAATAAATGTAAGAATTTAAGTATAAATATGAGAAAAATAAATGAATAAAAGGAGAAGGGAACGTAAGTTTAGTGTATGGGTTGTAAAGTGAGAGACGTATAAGTTCCGTGAAGAACATAATAGAGTGTATTGTAGAATGTAATACTCGATATAATTAGATTTGGCTTGGGCCTATTTGAAGTGTAGTGTAATGATGATGTGATTGACACGAGTATGTACATCATCAAACTCAAATTTTACGCGTATTTTATATCTTTAACGTATTATAATGTAGTTAGTCAAAATTTAAATAGAAACATTAAACAATTTGTACTCCTTTTTATAAAGTTCACGCGAATTATCATTTAATTACATCATAACGCGCAACTTGAAAAACATTATCTATTCATCCCAACATCCGACAATAGATGAAAGTTCAACATATTTTTAAAAAAATGCTATCACACTTTTTTTTAAAATTCAAATATAGATCTTATCTGTTTACTATTTTAAATAAATGACCTACATGGCTACATCTAAATTTTGTGATAAAAAAAATCTCTCTAAATAACTGAAAGATTTTTTTTAAAACATAAATATAACTTAGGATTGAATTTATATCACAGGTATAACCCAAAGAATCAAAATACTATTTTTCATAAATAAATATAAAATTGATTTCTGAAATGTATACCAAACAACCTGTGGGAAATACTTTAATTTTGCCCAATTTCTTACTATTAGTACAAGTAGTCTGGCTAGTAAGAACATTCGCATTAATTGAGGATATTTGTGAGGTTAATACCTTTCATATCGAAATCATCAATATAATATTTCCTCTATTTTGCCAAGGACCTTGTGGTTTATTAGTGGCATCAAACCCTTCCCTTTATACGGGAGGTGGTGGGTTTGAGCCTCATTGGAGGCAAGATACTGCATTCTAATGGAGTTAGTAGTATTAAAAAATATATATTTCTTCTATTTTCAATACACCTCCTCCCCAATGGTTAATAATATTTAATTTGCATTGTCATGAATAGTTCAAATTAGTTTTCGATGATTGCACCTAAAGACACGTGACCAAATCTTGACAGTCAGTCACAATGTGAGATTTTACTTTCTTGTGGAAGTAACTCCTTGTAAACACTAGATACCTAAAGAGCTACTGAATCACTATGATTTATCTTCTCCATAATCCTTATAGAGCCCGTATGTAGAGGTCGATATGAGCTGGGACCGGAGATTTCACATTTTAATTTGCACCTAAATAATATTTAATTTGTGGGTCTTACTCATTCCATATCAACCATCTTTTATCATTATTTTTATTTATTATAATTTTGAATAATAATAAAATTATTATATTTGTTCCATAATCCACTATATTTCACCCGAACGATCAATAAATGATTAGTGTATATAGTTTTTTTAAGACGTAGAACCTTTGTATTGTTCTATTATCAAGAAGGAAAAAAGAGAGGATTTTGAGTGGTTAATTAATAATAGAGTTGTTGAAACGGGCCGGCGGGGCGGTGCCCGCCAAAGCCCACCATATGGCGGGGGCGAGCTAAAAAGCCCGCCAAATACGGGCCTATGGGAGGTCGGCCCGCCCTGCCCTACCTTAAACCCGCGGGCCTTGGCGGGGGCCCGTCAAATTGAAAAATTTTAAATTTAAATAAAAATTAATATTAAAAAAATAATAAGTGTATACTAAAATAATTTGGATAGTTTAAACATATATTAATGCATTTGTAATTTTTTAAACACAATAATAACTAATAAATACTCAAATACATAATGTATTAATTCATAAGTAAATAACAAATCATTTATACAATATACTAATTTTTTAATTTTATTATATATATATATATATATATATATATATATATATATATATATATATATATATATATATATATATATATATATATATATATATATATATATATATATATATATATATATATATATATATATATATATATATATATATATATATATATATATATATATATATATATATATATATATATATATATATATATATATATATATATATATATATATATATATATATATATATATATATATATATATATATATATATATATATATATATATATATATATATATATATATATATATATATATATATATATATATATATATATATATATATATATATATATATATATATATATATATATATATATATATATATATATATATATATATATATATATATATATATATATATATATATATATATATATATATATATATATATATATATATATATATATATATATATATATATATATATATATATATATTGGAGCATTTATTTATTTCAATAATTTTTATTTTTATACATTTGACGGGCCCCCGCCAAGCCCGCCCTACCAAGCCCGCGGGTTAGGCGGGGCGGGCTAAAAAGCCCATCAAAATACGGGCCCAAAATATCAAAGTCCGCCACGCCCTTTTCGCGGGACGGGATGGGCTAAGTCCGTTTTAACGATTCCAATTAATAACGTTATTTTAATGTTATTTAAACATATTTGTTGACAGATGACCAAAAATGGTCATGCCACAATAATGTTAGGACCAACATTGATGTTTTGAAAAAAATAAAATAAAAAAGAGTAAAAGTGGACTGCCATATAAATTTAGAACCAAAAAAAAAAAGAATTAACACTTAGAACTGAATAAACCAAAATACCGTTGTATTTAAGGGCATTTAAACAGTTTTTTTTTATGGAGGTCATGTCACAATAATACTATGATCAGATGAGAATGTTAAAAATTCACTAAAAGTAGAATGACAACTATTAAATCTAGGATCAAAAATAGAATTAACTCTTTTTTTTTTAAAATATTGTGAAAATTATATTTAATGAAAAATGACCCCCCCCCCCAAGTTAATTATATGATTATAGCACTTTTGCCACATAAATTATTCATATATGTATATTAGCCCCTCAATTATTTTAAAGTGCATGGCGATTTTTCCCCCTTTCTATTAAATGCAATCATTATACCCTGCACCACGGTGCACATAGCAATGTGCACCACGTACATAAAACGACGTCGTTTCGGTGTTAGTGGACGCGGACCCGAATGACTCCAGGGAATTCATTATCTATAATACACATAATCATTATCTAGAATACACAGAACGTTTGCCTAGAATACACAGAATATTTACCCATAATACACAAAATATTGATACAAAATACACAGATGTTAGTGGACGCGAACGCGAATGACTCCAGGGAAATTCATTATCTATAATACACATAATCATTATATAGAATACACAGAACGTTTGCCTAGAATACACAGAATGTTTGCCCAGAATACACAGAATATTGACACAAAATACACAGAACTCATCTTCCTAACATTCGAATGCACAAACACATCACAACTTGTGTTAATAACATGAATACACAGAATATTGACACAAAATACACAGAACTCATCCTCCTAAACATTCGAATGCACAAACACATCACAACATGTGTTACTAACATGAATACACATAACGATTGCCTAGAATACACAGAACGGTTGCCTAGAATACACAGAATGATTGCCTGGAATACACAGAATATTAACGTAAATATAGAGACCGGTTGAAACGGGAAACGTGATTTCTAAAAAAAAGGACAATTAATTTACAATGTTCAAAACGACGTCGTTTAGGTACGTGGTGCACATTGCTATGTACACCGTGGTGCACGGTATAATTTGCCTATTAAATGGATATTTTTACCCTTAAAAATAAGGCTGGGTTTCATTTGCAAATCAAGTATTTCATTTGTTTTTCTTCTCCAACAAATTATTGCTTATATGTAAGAATTAGAATAAATGCAAAAAAAAAAAAAAAAAAAAAGAACAAACACCATATGCAAATATTATAATTATAATTATAATTTTAAACTAATACTAGCAATAGAATTAAGACTTAAACACAAATAGTTCATTAATTATAAATTAGCATTAATGAATTATTTGTGTTTAAGTCTTTACTAGCATTAGCTTAAAACTATAATTATAATATTTACAAATCGTGTCCTATTATTTGCATTTATTCTAATTTTCACATATAAACAATAATTTTTTGGATAATAAAAATAAATAAAATACCTGCCCTTATTTTTAAGGGTAAAAATGCTCATTTTTACATGAGATGGGTTGGGGGTGGGGGTGGGGGTTGGTGGTGGGTGGGGGGGGGTCATCACGTTTTTTAACGTTTTTAAACATTATGTTTATTTTTTAAAAAAAAAAATTGTGTACCAGGCCAACTCAAGAAAATCGAGTTAGGTTGGATTTAAAATTATAATTGTTCGAAATATTAATGTTACCATATAAATATAATGAAGGCAATAGTATTGCCTCTTTTGAATCTGAAGAAAGAACGTGTGTCGTCTCTTCTATATTTGAAGAAGGTAACACAATCATCACATTCTTCGAAAAAAATCACTATAGTTGAAGCAAAAAACCATCACCTTCATGATGCAGAAGATGGTTTTTTGCTTCTTCTAGATTTGAAGAAGAGAACACGATCATCACATTCTTCTAGATTTGAGATATCTCCTTTCCTAGACTTGAAGAAGATATCTACCCTTATGGATTTGAAGAAGTCAATGGTAGTCACCACTTATGGAATTGAAAAAGGTAATGATTGTCATGTCTTTTAGATCTAGAGAAGGTAGTGGCGTTGCCTCTTCTGGATCTAAAGAAAGTGATGAATATTGCGTGTTCTAGATATGAAGAAAGCAATAAACGTCGCCTCTTCTAGATTTGAAGAAGGCAACATGGTCGTGCCATTTTCTAGGTTTGAGGGGTTGCTTCTTCTAGATTTGAAGAACTCAACGTTTTTCACCTCTTCTTTAGAATCTAAAGAAAGCGATGGCTATTTCCTTTTCTGGATTTGAAGAAGGTGATGTTGTCATCGCCTTCTAGATCTAAAGAAGGCGACTAACGTCTCCTCTTCTAGGGTTGAAGAAAGTGATGGTCATCATATCATAATGATCTAATTAAAGAAGACAATGGTGTCACCTCATTTGAATATGAAGAAGGCGATGAGTATCACATTTCTTCTAGATCTAAAGAAGGCTATGTAGTCATCGCCTTCTTATATATGGATCTTAAGTTGTATCTGAAGAAGGCAATAGATTTTATCTCTTTTAGATTTGAAGAAAGCGTCAATTGTCACCTCTTTTGTATCTAAAGAATACGACGATCATCGCCCTTTTCTATATTTGAAGGAGGGGATGCAATTATTGCCTTCTTTTGAATATGAATAAGGTAGCAATGGCGGGAAACCGTTGGCTGTGATCGTGAATGTGTTATTAAAATCTACATTTTTTTTAATGAAGAAGAAAGAGACTGATAGGGAATATACCCCGGGTATACTGTCCGACGTATTTTGTGCATATATCGGTATATCAGTACAAGTATTATCCCTATATAAGGGACTTGAGTCCTTCATGAAAGGGGCTTTTGCTTCCCCTCTCTTCTTCTCTCGAGAAGACCCAAAGATCCATTATGTATCTGATCTCTCTACATGATTCAAAAACAATGGATAAAATGACTTCTTTTTTTGCTAAATTCTCTCATCTACTTTGTATTATACATATATTGTTATACACCCAAGTACATTGGAGGTAATTTACACAATCAAAATGGCGCCGTCTGTGGGGATCGAACCCACGACCATGTGGTGGGTTCCTTAACGAGGCAACTAGCATAAGTCACGGGTTATATATAGGGTCAGTTTTTTCATGACCGTGCCCTCCTTCATTGGCGCCCAAGGTTGTGCTCTTTTTCCCTTAACTAAGATTTTTTTCCACTGGATTTTTTCTTAGTCTAAGGTTTTAATGAGGCAACTGGCGTAAGTCGCTGATTGTATGGTCAGTTTTTTCAACCTGAACCCTTCCTCATTGGCTCGACGTCAGGGCACGGACTGGGGGACTACTTACTTGATAAAGAATATACCCCGGGTATACTGCCCTGTGTATTTTGTACGTATGTCAGTGTATCGGTACAAGTATTAGCCCTATATAAGGGACTTGAGTCCTTCAAGAAGGCCCAAAGAACCATTCTCTCTCTATTCTCTCTCAATGATTCAAAAGTAATAAATAAAATGACATCTTTTGGGCTAAATTCTCAAAATGACTAATTTTTTATTTTTAAATAATTCACAAAAAGTCAATACCGCCTTCATTAAGGCATCAACCCACAACCTCCCATATGGGAGTACAACTTTGTGCTACTAAAACACAAGGTCTTGACCTATAAAATGGAGTTAATTGCATGATTTTATTGAGTTTGAGTTTAATTGGAGGATTTTGAAGTTTGATGGGTTAATTGTTATTTTGATAATAAATAGAGGGCTTATTTAATTATTTGACACTTATTATTATTTTTTTAATGTTCACTCCTTATATGTTTAGTGCTTGTACCTCCATTATGTTTATTTTTGTTACTATGATCAAGTTCTGGTTGTTATATAAGAAATTTATGATGATCTTCCTATGCATGGTTTATTGATCTTTACGTTAATGTAGGTTTCTCCACTGCAAGTAAGGACCTTGGATCATCCACATTTGCAGGTTTGTTTCTGAAAAATCTACAACTTCTTAGCATCATATCCTCTCTAAATCATCCTTAGAATTGTATATATTATATTGAAAAAATTACTTAAAATGACATTTTAAATTGGGTTTACTTCTGATTTGAGTGGGTCAACATGAATTCGATTTTTTTTAAAAGTTTAATTTGATTTATTATAAGGCTGACCCCCATCATATCCTTGAAACTTAGTTGAAAGGATGGGGTTTGCATAGTGATAGATAAACAAGTGAAAGTTTTATTTTAAAAAAAAAAAATATTTGGTGTGCTTAGGTGTACTGTAAATTTGCAAGATTTGTACGTTATTTTTTATTTTATTTTATTATTATTGTATTGTATTGTATTTTATTATTATGTAAAAGTAGAAATGAGAGAGTATTGCAAGATGTAAATAAAATAGTGAAGGAATGACAAATTTGATGATGTAGATGTAAGATTCATACTTTTAAAAGTATGAGAGTATTTCAGGGATAAAGATAACCATACATCAAAATATATAACGAATTCAATTGTCAAATATATTCATTGAGTTGGAAAAATGAAATTATATTTGAAAAGACTTTTAAGCCGTCATTGTCCCACATTGAAAAGAAATATAAAATTAGATTAGTTTATATACAATTCAACTTTCAATACAATCATAATTATCTAACAGATGCTCTCTTTCACCTACAGGATCCAAAATAGTGCATAAAACTCCTCTAACTTAGCAGTGCAGCAGCTTGCATATTTGAACACTTCCTTTGCCTCAGACAACCTGCTAAACACAACCAATTTCACCAAGAATTTCAACTGTATTGGGGAAACCACTGCCCCTAATTCACAGTCTTTTGTCCCATTATTCAGCCCCCACACCCCCTCCCCCTCCCTCCTCCCTGCCTTATGGGTGTGTTTGGTTGACAGGTTTTTAGAACTAGGGTTTTGATTACTCATTCCGATTCTGATTCTATATGCGAACCAAACACACCCATATCCTCGGATCAGCTTTAACGGAAGATGTGATTGGTGAAGTGAACCGGGCAATAATGGCTATGTTCTTGGTCTGGCAAGGGGGGGTGTGGAGGCTGAATATTGGGACCAAAAGACTGTGGGTTAGGGGGTGTGGCTTCCCCTATATAGTTGTAATTCGTGGTGAAATTGGTTAAGTTTAGCAGGCTGTTTGAATCAAAGGAAGTGTTGAAATATACAGGCTGCTGCTGCTCCATTATTGCTGCATTTTGGTCCTGTTGCTGTTGCTGAGGGGTTTGAAGAAGAAAGTTGTTTTCCGCTGCAAATCTGCTGATCATTATCTGGGTTTTCACCATCGCAAGCTCTGCTTCAAGAGATGCCACCTGCAAATAATCGAAAATAATGACAGAAAGTAGAGAGGACGATGAGATTTATGTGTTTCAGCAATGTGTCTATTGTTTTATTAATTGTATCCTAGTTACAAAGAGCATATTTTGTAATGTATAATATTATCTGCGTTACTGTCCAATGTAACGCCTATCATTGTCCAGTACATATGAGATATACATAACATAATTTATACCTGTTGCTTCAATGCAAGAATTGTTGACACGCAGCCGTAAATCGGGTCCGACATCCGGGCCTCCGCCTTGTAGGAGATGGAGATCGCGGCGTCGGGGCGACGGTCCATTGGGATGTGCGTGAGAAGTTTGGAGACGTTGCTAGCCCCGAACACCTTGTGGATGGCGGCGAACCGGGCGGTTCCCTCATTGGGGTCGAAGTAGGGTGCAAAGATGCACTCCGGAACACATTTCCTCCTGAGAAGCTTGCATGCACCACAAGGGCCTCGGGCGGCGGCGCCGGACTCCAGCGCCGCCCGCCTCGCGGTGTAGTTACGCCTAGGGGCGACGGTGGAAGAGGAAGCGCCGCCGCCCTGCGGGTAAGCGCCCGTGTTAAGTACACCGGAGTTGATTGATGAGGAGGAATTGAAGTTGTGAGAATCCATCAAAGTATGTGAGGGAAATGAGAATAGTTTAATGAGTATATATGGAAATTACCCAAGAGAAAGATTGCATAAACCAATTAAACTTATGTTTGTATGACTAAACAAATACAAAACTTCAAGTATAAATACCCAAAAAAAAGAACCAAAAGGGCACATAATTCTTGTGAAAGGATTGCCAAAGTGAGTGACGACATATAAGGTTGGTGAGGAAGAAGAAAAGAAATGTATAATAACATGTAATATACCACTTCAAACCATTTCATTTAGATTTGGTTTTGCAAATTGGTTTGGGAAAACCATTTCATTTTGATTTCTTAGTGTAGTGTAATGATGGTGTGACGATTCTAGATGACACGTATCGCATCAAACCCAAAGTCTACATGTAATTAATATCTGCCTTTAACGTACAATGACGTGATTATACAGACATTTAGATAAGGACGGTGAATAGTTACGTTTTTGCTCTCTTTTTTAAAGTTCACGCGAATAATCAACTAATTATATTACGTGTATATTGAAGAACGTTATCCTCCTCCAACCAAACACCCAATAAATGTTAGCAACATAAATGTTAGTAACATGACAAAAAAGAAGGGGGGAAAAAAAAAGAATTGCTTTATTATGTTTATGCCTTTATAATATATTCCATAATATATTGGTTTTCTTTTAGCACAACTTTCCTATAAATGCCTTAGAACAGGTTTGAATGAGGCATTATTAAGAACATATCTCATCTAGGGTGTTCCTACCATTTTTTTTTATTGAAATAATATATATTCTTAATAAGAATTCATATACTTAGGGTGAAATTAAACTAGAAATTTTCTTTACAGGTTCATATATGTTAAAGTTTATCACCACTAATTTTGATAAATGAAAACCAACTTAAGTCAACAAAGTAATTTTGTTTTAAAACCTTGATCTTTAGCTCTTTTTTATTTAAGCTTTGCTCAATAAGATTTCATGAAGTAAAAATTTGTAATTATTTTCTCAACAATTTGGGGAAACTCATTTCTACCATTATGGGTGGCCTACTTGGAAGTTGCGACTGCCGTTTCTGTTGAAAATGGCAAATTATTCTTTGAATCTGGTCCACTTTGTAAAGTAAGCCCAAGCGCAAGTTTAAAATACACAATTTACATACTGAATGTTCATAATTTATATACTGGATGTTCATAATTTACATATTAATGTCCACAATTTACAAATTTACATATTAAATGTTCACAAACTTAAATTGTGAACATTCAGTATGTAAATTGTGTATTTTTTACACGGGTTCACCTTGCAAGGTAAACTCGGATCCATGGTATAATTATTAAAAGTGAAAAATTATTTTGTGGATCTTGGTTCACCTTGCAAGGTGAATTCGTGTCCAAAATACGCAATTTACATACTGAATATTCATAATTTATATATTGAATATTCACAATTCAATATATAAATTCTATATTTTGGATATGAGTCAACCTTGCAAAGTACTATCGTTATGGTCCGCACAACTGTGTGAACCAATCAAATAATGTACATTCATTACAAAAATAATGTATTTTTAGTATATTAAAAATGTATATTGTATTCATGGGATGTAGATTATATTGTATAATGTGTATTCAGTATACAAATAATGTAAATTTTTTATTATTATCCACATAACACTATGTGGACCATGATCCACACAATAATTTGCCCAGCCAGGTAGACCTGGGTCCTTGGTATAAATATTGGTTAAAAATCTATTTAAATCGGCCTGTTGAATATCGGGCTTTGAAGGATATAAATGGGCCTATGGGGCATTGGGCTTTGAACGCATTTCGCACCAAAACTTAGAAAAGGAGAAATATCAAAGCTCAGAAGTGGAGAGTTTCAGCGGGGCGCGTGAGTAGAACTCACATCCTGCAACTGCAATCTTCACCTTATCCGCCAAGCTGAGCAGCGAGCTATGGCCTCCCTTTCATGGTGGCGAGCAGCCCCCTCCGCCGCCGTTCCCACCGCCTCCAAGGCGCTATATCTTCCTCCGCCGCCTTCCAAAGCCACAAACTGGGCGAGTTTCCGCGGAAAGGAGTACGAGAAGCTCGTAGCTAAAGCCAGGCGCGGTTTCATCAACTCGCCGCGCGATTCGCCGAGGAAGATGAACGGAATTAGTGTCCGGTGCCAAGCGGCGGCCGAGCAGAAGATGACGCACGAAGGCTCGATAACGGAATCGCTCCCCAACGGCATGTTCAGAGTCCGATTGGATAACGAAGACGTGATTCTAGGTTACATTTCCGGTAAGATCCGGAAGAATTTCATCCGGCTGTTGCCCGGAGACCGAGTCAGAGTCGAAGTCAGCCGTTACGACTCGAGCCGAGGACGGATAATCTTCCGCCTCCGCGGCAAGGACCCTAATTCGTAGTTCCAGGTTTAGGGTTTGCGGTTCGTATCTCCCTCCACAAATTGATAATGTTCAAAACAATGTAAACTTTTGGTATAACAAGTAATTATTACTTATATTTATTGTTGCAATTTTGATTTTATCTGTTGAAGCAATATTAAATTTCGTTTTTGAGGAGATTTGTTCATTTATCTGTGCATTTAGATACAAACCCCCAATTTACTGTACAGAGACTATCAATGCAATGGTTCATAGAATTGTCAGCAGGGCAGTGAGTGGTAAAGGTGCAGACTTTCTTTAAGGTCATTGTTGATTTGCAGGTTACTGGAAAATGCACCAATTGTCTATGAAATTTTGCCAGAATTCTTTTGATGAATTTTCTTTAAGAAATTTCTTGACTTGAGCAAGATTTTGCCTGTCGGCGTTGTAGAGGTCTGGCCTGAGATGATGGTATGGTGAAAGGTTGGTTTTAGTGGTGATGATGGTGTGTGAGAGAGTATCTCCAAATCGGATATCGTTTAGGAGGAGTGGATCGAAAGGGAGTGAATATTAAGTGATTAATCACGAAAATATCTAATGTTTGAAAGCTAGTTGACATTCAAAGATAGCAAAGTAATCAACAAATGATAGGTAAAAGTAGGGTCTTGGATCAGGTCACTCTTGCGCATGGATACTATGAAGCTTCCTAGAATTGAGGTCATGTGATGAATTAACAAGGATCAAGGAAGATATAGGCTATGTTTGGCAAACCTAGCTGAAAAGGTAGCTGAAAGCTGAAAAGGAGCTGAAAGCTGAAAAGCTATAAGTTAGGAGCTGAAACAGGTGAGCTGTTAAGCTAGCTGTTATGCTTAAAAGTGTTTGGTAAAATTAGTTTTTTAATAAGCTGATAAATGTAAAAAGACTAAAAAGGGCATCTTCATAAAATTTAAATTTGTTTGTTTACATATTAAAATTTAACGTTTGAAAATAAAACTATTAGCAAATCATGATCTAGCATCCCATAATGAAGTAGCAATATTGTTGCGAATCTCCTTCATCTCAGTAGAGGTCTGACTTAAACTTTCGTTGGTGGAGGTATTACTACTTGAATCTTGAAGTTCATCGGGCGGTATGTAATCTGGATGCTGCTCAAGCACATTAAACATCATGTCATCTTGTGAATTCTTCCGAATATAATTATGTAAGGCAAATGTGGCCATAATAACATCAATTTGGGTCTCCACACTAAACTGTGGCATTTTAGCAAGTATCTTCCATCTCTTCTTCAATACTCCAAACGACCTTTCAATACAACTTCGAAGAGAAGAATGTGCACGATTGAATGCTTCTTGAGCATTAGTTGGCGGCTCTTGTTCAAATTGAGATTGATGATACCTTATTCTTGGATACGGTACCAAATATCCTTGTTTATCTGGATATCCTTTATCTACCAAATAATATCTTCCTAAAAAAAATATAACACTAAACAATTATAAAGAATAAAATTATATGATTTTTATTAGAGTTAAAGTAATACGAATATGATACCTTGTGGCGGCTTGGGAAAGTTCATTGATGGTGTACTAATTGCATGAACAAATACACGTGTATCATGTGCGGATCCTTCCCATCCAACAGATATAAAAGTGAAACACATATCAAAGTCACACGCTGCCATGACATTGAAAGTAGGAATTCCTTTTCTCCCTCTATATCGCAATTGATCAGCCTCAGGAATGCATGCTGCTATATGAGTACCATCAATACATCCAATGCAATCCTATTTATCATATATATTAGATAATCAATCTTAAAATAATAATAGTAGTAGTAATAGTAATAATAATAATAATAATAATAATAATAATAGTAATGGTTACATTTTACCTTGAAATATGGCATGTATCGTGCATCATTAGTAATGTAAGACGGTATAGCTTGAAATGTAGGATCATTTGGTGTTATGATATCACGTGCAAGCCCTTGATATCCCCTACTCCTACCACTAATTGCTTCCAAAACTTCATGAAATGCTCTACTTATTGTTTCACCGGAACGTTGAAATCGCTCTCCAACATCTCTATTTGAAGCACCCATAGCAAGTGTGTATATAAATATACCAACTTTCTCCACAATTGACATATTCCTAGTAGATCGTAATCCATATTTTGAATATAAGTCTTCACATAATTGCTTAAACAAAGCGGAGTCCATTCTAAATGTATTTACACATCGAATAGGATGTCCATTCAAGACTTCTCTCATCCATTCCTGTCCTCTAAAAAGTGAAGTCATACAAGGTTCTTTATAAATATATTTATAGTAATATGTTTTGGTTAAAGCAATTGTGGCATACGATGTTACAATTGCACAAAGTGCATGCTTTCTCTTTTTTCTTTTCCGTTCCAACTCCATGATGTACCTAATAAATATAAAATAATGAAAACCAAACATATTGAAATAATGTTCAAACATAAGAACATATATTTTAAAATATATAAAGTGAAACAAAATGTTTATAGTTCATAAAATTAATTCATACAAAAATTAATGTTCAAACACACAAATGTCAAATTGAAATTACAACCAAACATATTGAAATAAAATGAGCATTCACTTGCTTGTATCATGCATATACTTCAACCAAGCTTTTCTA
>NC_044928.1:28703977-28719939 GCF_003576645.1 Ipomoea triloba | reverse complement strand
AAAAAAAAAATATACAAGTAATACAACAAAATAAATATATACATACCTACAGACGGATGATATTGCGATTGGCCGGTTGCAGACTGCGGAGCGAGGTGGCTGATGGGCGATGCTTCTGCGGAGAGTGAATGAAGATGAAGCGATTAGCGTGAAAATTGCGAATAAATAAGAATAGAAAAGGGTTTTAATTGGGAAGGGTAAATGATGTCATTTCTTTAAAATAATAAGGTTAAAGATGGAAAAAAAGTTAGGAAGCTAATAGCTTATTTTGAAACGCTATCTTAGGTAGCGTTCAAAAATAAGCTCCTATTTTAAGCTACTAGCTTATTTTAGGAACATTACCAAACAGAGCTTATAGCTTATTAGTAGCTTAAAATAAGCTATAAGCTCCTAAATAAGCTCTGCCAAACAGAGCCATACAAAATGCAAACATATATGTTCACATCTTCTTCCAACTTTTTCTCAAAGCAAGATTAGAATGTGACTATATGAGTAGTGTGGGTATAGTGTTGTCCTATTCTCATAGTAACAACACACATATATAATCCTCTTGTATAATTGAGTCCAAATTATGCAGACATATTAGAACCGTAGGATAAGCTCAGATCAAACGAATGGAAATCGATGAAGAAAAGAAAATATGTAGTGGCAATTTTGTAATTTCTTTCACTATGTATAATTAGTACTGTCAAAGCTAGGCGACCGACCCCACAGCGAGCCTAATTTTTGGCGAATTTTTGCAAGCTGGCCCGCAAGTTAGTGTTCATGCAACCCTAATTCACGAGCTATCTTTTTCATAGCCCTAACCCGCCCCCATTGCGGGGCAAGGCAGGCCAGCACATCAACGGGTTCAAATAGACCCATTGGTCTAACGGGTGTATTGAACCCACAGCGTTTATCCCTTTTTGGTGGCGCACCACAAGGCACTTATAAATGCACCACACATCAGCATCTAGTGCACCACCGAAATATACATAGTGCACAAAATTACTTAAATGATACTGAATTTTTTCCTTTAGATTGATTTTCAGCCACTTGGTGATGCACCACAGAGTATCACATAATGCACCACAAAGCACCCATAAGTGCACCATACAACATCACTTAATGCATCACCAAAACATACATGGTCTACAAAATTACAAAATTGTCACCACATTTTTCTCATTTTCATTGATTCCATCTGTTTAATTTGATCTCATCCTACGATTCTCATATGTCCGGACGACATATATATATATATATATATATATATATATATATATATATATATGAAACTATGGACTCTCCATGTAGAGGATGTGTGGCTAAGATTTTACGGTTTTTAATTTGTTTTTTAATTTTGATAATTTTCAAAGAAGTAATTGGGAGTATTTTTACTTGTTTTAAATATGTATAGTATTTTATAGGACTATTTTGCATAATTTTATTAGGGAAGGAATTTATGATAGATTTGAATTTTATAGGACTATTTTGCATAATTTGTTAATGTACTCCCTTTCTTCGTGTAGAACTCTTTCTCCATCATTATTTTCATTGCAAATTGAAGTTTAAGACATGTAACGAACCACCATTTGGTTCATTCTTAGGTTGGACATTGTGAATTAAAGCAACTGTTTTGCTCCCTATTGAATTGGTCATCATTAGATTTAGTTCCACACTGACTACCTTCTGGCCTTTTCGTTTTAATTCATTTGTTGTATTTAATTTCTTCGGTGTGTATAACTTGGGAATTATTTATTCTCAAAAAAAAAAAATAACTTGGGAATTATTTCACAAAAAAAAAAAAAAACAAAATTCTTACACTACACGCTCTACCTCGATTCCACTGTATCCAACTCACCCCCTACAATTCTCCACTGCCAGTTGGATGATTGTTAGAGTGTAATATTTAATTGTTGTAAATATTTTATTTTGCCACTAAAAAAAATTGTAAAGTGCAAGGTGTCATTTCATCCATGAATCGGATCGGATAATAAGTCAACGAAACTATATATAAAATGCAAGTCGGTTGGACATCTTCTAATCTGCAACACCTGTTACATTAGTTAATTACCTCTATAGTTTATTCGTTGAATTTAATAATTCCTTGAGTCCTTAACAAACTTGTTCACACTTAACTACCCTGCATGTAAAAGTCAACATAAAATTGTTAGCTGGACTTTAATTTGGAAGTGGAGTATTGGGTTACATAAACTCACTTCTAGATTCATACGGACAAGTTGAATCAATATAACTTTGAAACTCAATTCCAAACTATACGTTTTTATGTACAATGCGATGAGCCTAACCTAAACTCAAACCTTCAATGTTCGTGGCAGGATTCGAGCTCCCACCCTATATATTATTAGAAACAAGTCTTAAGTGAAAATATGGGAAAAATAGAAGTCAATAGAAAATAGGGTTGGAATCCCCCTTTTTGGCCCTTTTTGCCCCTTTTTTTGAGAAAGTCATTTTCCTTTTGCAGCAGTGAAGCAGTCAATCACTCCCGCCGCCACCTCCACCACGTACCCACCACCCATTATTAATTATTGTATGAAGTAAGTCATGGATGACAACTCGTCATAGTTTAATCTGTACCGAATGGCTATAAATAATCGCAAACTTCAGACTTTCCTGTCACAGTGTCACCCCTTCAGGCCTCCTTGCAAGTTGCACCTGTCCTAAAAAATCTCCAGTCACTCCCCTGCACTTACCAGACTTTTTTTATACTTACGTTTTGAAGGTAAAATACTAGATTCTACTTTTCAAGCCATCGTCTAACATTTCTCAAAAAAAAAAAAAAAATAGAGGTTGGGAGGTAAGCAGCATATATTGCTATATATATCTTAAAATTATTATGGAGTAGTTCCACTATTTCAAAAATCAGCCACCTAAGTTCTCTAGACATCGCTTAAGTCCTAGGCGCCCATACACCAAGGCCAATTGCTCCTTAAGCGGCCAGCTAGCGCCTAACTTTGTGGACTAAGTTGAGTTGATGATCGACTCGGCCAAATTAACTTGCACAACTTGACAGCGGCCGCAACCAAACAACCGTCATTAGCACTATCACTGCCACCATCACACTCACCATTAACGTACAATTTGAGTAGAAGAACATGGCTAGCGATTCGTATGAGAAGCGATGGGAAGCCAAAATAGAGGTTGAGGCCACACCCTCCATCTTTCTAGTCACCAAAGAGTTGAAGGAAACATCGGCGGAAGCTTTACCCCACAGATCAGAGACTGGGCCTGGGGGCATACCATCATCTCCACGTCGCAGACACGCAAAAACGCGCAGTAGTGAAGGAGATTATCGACCCAAATTTTTCTCTGATCTGAATAATTTGCTGGAGGAGATGAAGGATTTGGAGCCGGTGATTCGCTCCAACTACTTGGACATCGATTCTCTCTACCTCCTTGCTTTCCTGCAATCTTATCACCACAACAGTATCCACAAATTAAAACGTTTGTCAAGGATGTTCTGAAGCTGGAGAACCAAATCCCGGCGGTGGCGATCACCCTGGCGGGACTATTCCTAGACCACGACAATAATGGAGATTTCTTTTATGACTTCTGCAGAGCACATTCTCCGCTCAAATTGGCCGGTCTTCGTGAAAACCTAAAGAGCAAACATCTGCTGGCTCACTTGTATGATCTCATAGTGAACAACCAAGGTGTCGAAGGAGGTTATCTATAGATGCCTCGCTCGTTAGATTTAAATTGTTCAGACGTATCATCAGCAGGTGAGACTACTCCGACGATGACGACAACCATAGAGAATATTATTCTAATCTTATTAACAATAATATTTTCGATCTTATTGCAAATTATCAAGTATGTAAGAGCAGCAGCTTTGCCAACTACATATTCAAAAAGGAAGAAGAAGAAAAGACTAAGATCGAGGAGATCCAAATTCCATCGGCCTCAGAGTTGTCTAAGAAGTTCAATGTGGATTTCAAGCCCACACGTGGAGGAATCAGGGGCATCAACTTCCAGACACCGGAGGAAGGCGGCGGCGAAGCAAACACGCTTTATCTGCCGGAGATCAAACTGGAATCCGGCTCAGAAGTGGTGCTGAGAAACTTGGTGGCGTATGAATTGAAGCTGCATTATTCGCCGCCGCACATTCACCTGGATCCAAATTAGAGCTTACAGATTACGTTGATTTGATGTATGTGCGGCATTGTGGATACGACTGAAGACGTCAAGTTACTGCGCAACAACGGTATTATTGAAGAAGGCGGTCTGAGCGACGAAAAAATCGCAGAAATGTTCAACGGGATTAACAGATCCGCCGGCGGCGGCGAGCAGTCGGAGAGCCAGAAGGCGGTGGAGGAATTGGAGAGCAAGATGATGTGGAAAAGGGCGTATAAGTTTTGCAACAAGATCGTGAAGTGTACAAAGGAATTACTTGTCAAGAAACCGGCAATTATAGCCATGAAATATCTCACCTCTATCTTCTTGGCAGCTCTGCTAATACTGCAAGCATATTGTGACATCTATGACTGCAGCCGCAAGGAATCTCAGACAACCAATATTGCAACTCGTTTAATGTCTGTTATTTAATTTGTTACGTTTCATCCTGCTATATATGCATGTCAGAAAATAATTTGAAGGAAAATTTGTTGTTCTTACCTCACAATCTACCACTCAGGTGACATCAAAATTAAAATTTGTTCCTCTGATTGCCTATTTATAGGACAATAGCTGATTCAACCTCTATATATATATATATATATATATATATATATATATATATATATATTAAAAACATCATAACTTTTTTCTTGAAGCAAAAGTTGGAGAAAATCCATCCTTCGTTTGGAGGAGTATTAACGAGGCTCAATCAGTGATCAGGGATGGTATAATGTGGAGGAGAGTTACAACTTAAGCCTTGGATATCAATTGGGCCAACCCGTTAAATTTTGGGCTAGTTCTGCAAGGTTTTTAAGCTTATCGATTTGGGCTAAAATAATTTTTTTAAATGGGTTGGCTTGACCCTAACCCAAACCTCAGGTTATCGACTATCGAGCTTATCTAGCGAGTTGAACCACTAAACTAAAATTGAAAAATGAAAGTGAGTATCCACATTCGAAGGAGCGAGATGATCAAAATTTTAGGTCTTAACTTGACCCAGGTTAGGGCTAGGCCGTGGACTTCAGCCCAGTTTGACATTTCTACTTACATCAAAAGCTATAGCTAGCAGCGAAAGCACAACTTTATTTCCCTTTATTTCTTTATAGACTGCCATCACATTTTCTAGTTGTTGGATGCTAGACTTGGTCCTATTTTTCGACCTTCGCCTAACAATCCCTCAGCTACAAGATGTTTAGACTTGGTCTTTACTAACTTCCGCCCAACAATCATAAATGCTCAGAACGTACTGGTGCTATGTCTTAGAGCATCACCATCAATGCATATTTAGTGGATATTGGAATAATAAATGTTGAGCTGGAAGTGAGAGAAGGGAGGAGAGAGGCTTTGGGTTCATCTGCAACATTAAAGATATTGGAACAGTAATACAGCGCACGGGGTCCAACAAAGGCCACGCCACGCGTGAGTGGCTGTCACAGTCGGAGCCCAGCGGGCACGTCAGGAGCGCCTGACAGTTGTGTGTGTGTGTGTTTTTTTTTAAATTAAATTTTTTTTTTACTTTTTTTCTTCCCCTCTCACTTTCTCTTTCCTAATCACACTTTCAAAAACTCATCAATAATCGTGAAATAACCCCATTGATAAGGATGCTCTTGCATGCGATATATTGCTTCATTTATTAGGCTGCTAAGTGCTAAGTACTATCTCTTTATAGCCCAGGCATGATTGCAGTATGACGTCTGCTGAGATCAATTGGTTGTGTCATCCATGACGACGTCATCCTAGCTAGCTATCATGTTACAAATCCGACCCAGTGGCACTATTTGTTTTTGGAAAATATTATATTTACTCTCATAATTTTCTAATGTCAACTTTTATTTATATACATAAAATTTTGATATAAACATTTATAATTAAGACACACGTGAAAAAATAGTTTATGTCACTAGACTCACATGTGATGTAGAGAGTTTTTTTTTTTTTTTTAATTGTATTTTTTATTTAACCACCTAATGAATCACAAAGACTCAATACCGCCCCCACCGAAGAGCCTCTTATTTCAGATGTCACTTCATGTCACTAGACCACAAATTCATTGGCATCATGAGATCAAAATAATACTACTAAAAATTACATTTTATAGTAATTTGTCAATTTAAGTATTTTTTTTACTTAGATTTTTCTCGATTCTTAAATACAACATATCATTAAACTCTGAAATTTGTAATATTCTGATCATATTCATTTTCTTTTCTTTTCTTTTTATTTTTCAACCATTAGATCTCCTAGATCGAAGACTAACATTTGTCTAGAGTTCTCATGGTTAGAAAAGTGTAGTGGTTCTCATAAGCGTTGAACCCTATACATATAGCCATGAAGAATTTAACACTTAAATACTAACTTAATATTTGAATATGATAATTTGGATTAATAATTTAGCATGTAATTTCTTTTACTTAAATATTAAAATTTGTATTAAATTATTAATAATTTAACTATCAAGTTGACCAGGAACATAAATCGAGATGAAATGGAGACGAGAATAAGTGGCGGGACAAGATCACAAAAATGGATACGAGAGTACACTCCCCGGTCCCCATCCCCAATGGATTGAATAATAATGCATATGCAATATAATGCTCTATTATTGAGTTAGAGAAAAAGAAATCCACTGAGATCAATAATGTGTAGTACTTTAATTTGGACCCATAATATTCCTCAGATAATAATGCGGTCACAACAAAAGTGAAATCAACTTAAAGGAAATGTGTGACTAATAAAGTGAAATATTTTGATGATTAACATATATAAATATATATACAGACATACACACACTTCCTTAATTACATGAAATTATCTATAAATTTTGTTTACTCATTGGTCTAACCACCACCATTTTATAATAAGATATCATGAAAATGTCCGCATGGTCAAAAATAATCACTATAGTCGAGGACTAAATTGAATATTAACTCATTTCTTTTTTATCATCAACACATTTATCTTCAATAATGGAATGATTATATTCTCTTTTTAATTGACCTCTCATCTTTAAATGGTTTGAATTGAAATAACCATCAAATAAAGCTTATTCAAAGTTTGAATACCTTTTATTTGATGGTTTGTGAGTTTCAAGACTATATAAGTTAATTATTAGTAAGAAATTTTATTATAACTTTATACAATCAGCACTATATATTTCAGTTGTTATAATCATAGAAAAATTTTAATTGCATGGACTATATGAGTGTTATATGTACTAACACAATACTTTTTGTTTTTTGCTGGCGAAAATCTCTCGCACACTCACTATCTAAAATTGTGCATTGGATAATGCAATGATGCACTAATGAGTGTTAGAAAAAATAATAATCCACTAAACTCAATATGTGTACAATCTCGGACTCAAAATTAGAGATCGGATGACAATTTCTAATCAATCCCACGAGGATCCATAATCAAAGAATGAGGATAAGAACTGGGAGCAGGGTTATAGACTTATAAGGATATAATGTGACTATACTTTCCGTCTCATTGCTATTTCTATTTAAAATATTGGTCAGATAATAATAAAGTCACAACAAATTAAAAGTGAAAGCACTTAAAAGCAATGCCGCACCACTAAATGTCGGATAATATTGAGATGATTTAGCAAGTATATATGGCCCATTCATGTTTAAAGTTTATTTTTGAGTACCATGTTTAAAGTTTATAATAATATAATAAGAAAATTAAAAATTTTGTGATGAATAATTAAAGTAGAGAATACTTTAGACTGAAATAAAAGCAAAGGAACACTTTATGCACAAATTATTATCTCCAAAAATGTTATTTTCCCGTTCAGTTTATGTGATTGGCTCACTCTTAACATAATATTATCTATAAATTTTGGTTATCTGTGAGTTAAGCGATCTCAACTAGATTTTATGCAAATACAAAAAAAAAAAAATAATAATAATAATAATAATAATCTAATTCAATAATAACCGTAAATAAAAGATTTGTTGGGCGGCAGCTTAGATGACCGAGTCCAATATCTTGACATCAAAAAGTTGTGTTGACTACTACTCAAATATATATATTAAAAAAATTAATTTTTAGTATAGTGATAAGCACTTGATTTGACAATTGGTAGTAGAATAGTTAACTTAAAGGGCTAAATACAGTGTTAACTGTTATGTAAATATAAGAAAATAAGACAGGTGTACGTAGCATTGGTGGATTACACTTGGCATATGTCACAGACTCACAGTGCAATGTGTATGTACCACATGCCTATAAAGAGGTATGCCAAATGCAGCAATATCTCGCAAACAAGCTTCAATCATTACAATATTCTCTAATCTTTAGGTACATTGTTAAATTTTTTTTTATCGCCAATAATATTCTCCTATCTTTTTGCATCTTTAATTTCTGCACTATTTATATATAACTGCTTATCTTTCATTTTTATTCCAACGATATCTCATCAGTTCATATATATATCTTTCTCTCTTCCACTTCTCCTCTCAATTTTGTTGATGGGGTTATGGGCAAGGACATAGATCGAGTTTGGCAGCCATAGCGTAAGAGTTTCACTAATTGTGGTGGGTTTCTTTTGGTCACCGAACACAGGTCCTTTCCACTTAATAGATTGATATGTCACTGTAATTTACCATTCCACTATAATATTAGGCCTAAGAGGCGAAAAAATTTCATCTTTTGTGGGCAAATTTTGCATAGACACACACCCACACCACCATAGTGGGCAAATTTTGTTGATGCTGCTATGCCCACTATGGTGGCCTGGTGTGGGAGTGTCTGTCGTGGTTGGATATGAATATATGATGGTATTGGGTAAGGTGCTCGGTTTTACTTGACGGAGTTAACTGATAATTATCTTGACGTGTCATTATTTATAAAGAAAAACATTTTTATGTCCTTGTAAAAAAAATTAAGACAATAGTAACCAGACCAGATTATATGATGAGTTTCAAATTAATGTTAATTTAAGTTACAACATCACCAAAAAAATTATTGGATGTAATCCTAAATTTGAATAAGTTAATGAATCTTATAGGTGATTAATGATTATTCCTTAAAACTAATGTATTATGTCGTATGTTTATTTTTATGTAACTCACCAGGCATGGCGGATCATTTCCAGGCTGATTCAAAAGTCCAACTGCTAAGTGAACGTCAAGAAAAAGCAAGTGTTACATTTTATCTTTAATAAAATAATAATAATAATATATTATTATTTGTTTAGTATATATTTTTCGAATTCAATGAAAATAGACACATGCATGATTTACATGTCAATTCAAATTATGATTCTTCTTTTTTTTTCTTCTGTTTTTTTTTAAGTTGGGGTTTATTTAAAAACCCGAAAATAAATTTTCAAATATTTTTTGTGTTTGTTTATCTAAGAAAAATAGAATTAACGAAATAGGTCAAAAGAAAAATGACTCCTTTTTTTGTGAAAAAATATCTTTCAAAATATTTACAAAAGATATTTTTCAGATTTCTCTTTCTCCATTTCTATGTGGATTGTATCAAATAAAGGCAAATTATCAGTTAACACATTTTGTACCTATAGTTAACAGTTACACATAATATGATAGCTACAGATACAGAATGTGTCAATTACATATATAGAATCTGAACGTTATTTTTAGACCAGGGTCTACAATGCAAGATAGACCCTAGTCCATGGTATAATTTGTCACTCACTACCTACCTGGTTACTACGGAGTATTTGAAATCCATCGGGTAAACCCAGTTAAAATTAAAGGCATGCCAAGATAAATAGCAAAAACTTTTGGCAAATTAAAAGCATAAATCATTTTCGGATTTTCAAACAAACCCTATAATCCATGAATGGCATGCGTGATGTGTCCAATCCTTTAAAATAATTAAAGCAAGTTAAGATCAAAACAACATATATTATTTTCTCATGGGCATTATATATTTATCATCAATAAGCGGGCAAATCGAAAATTATACAAATCTCAGTGTATAGTTATGGTTTAAATTTTGTATTAACTCGTGTATGTGTTTATACACCAGAAAAAAGAGGGAGATTGTACTGTAGACATAAAAGAAGAAAACCAAAACCAAGAGGCTGAGAAGTACATATCCAGAGTGAACAGCGCACTGACTAAAACCAACCCGGATGCTTATAAACCAAAGCTGATATCCATCGGCCCTTACCATAGGGAAGTTACTGGCTTGGAGATGAGTGTGAAGCAAAAATTTAAGGAATCTCTTTTTGGAAAGATTAATAAATTTGAGGAACATAGTACCCAGAAATTGAAGAAGTTATTGGACAAGGCACGGTCATGTTACACTGATGACACCCAAAAGATGAATGATGACGACTTCGTGGAGATGTTGCTGCTCGATGGTTGCTTCATTCTTGAGTTCTTGGAGAAGTACTCGGAAAAAGAAGGTATATTAATCTAATTAAATTATTATTATTATTCACATAATAGCAGTTACATAGTAACATATTTGATCCTTGAGTTAATTATTGTCTTAACTACTGTCTCACTTTGGGCATAATAATCCCCACACTTCGTTGCTGGCTCCAAAGACACCTCTCTTCATCTTTCGCAACGTCTATATATGTTCGTGCAAAAGGGAGCAGCTATAGCTCTTGAGAGGGTTACTTGTTCCTCGACCGAAAAGGAATTAAAGGATGTTATTGTCTTCATTATCATCCCACTTTAGACATAATCTCCACACAACCCACATTGCATGGCTGAACCAGTAAGCTAAAAGCTCGTGCTGGCATTTTTTCTTCTCCTCCTTACAAGAGATGGGCATTCACTCTATTCTCACTAGTCAGATCACTAGTTATACTTTCTCCATCTACCTCACCCCAACCCGTAATGGGTGAACTTTTTCAAAACCTACCTAACCACTAGCCACTGCTATACTGGTGCGCAACATTTATTATCTTACTAAAAAGTAGTTTTAATTAATAACTCTTATGCTTTCAGTGACAGAGGAGTTCATGAAAGTTAAAGGAAACCTAGTTCAAACCTTGATAGACATGACATTATTGGAGAACCAGATCCCATTCTTCGTCCTCTTTGAACTCTTCAAACTGAAGCGTAATAATGAAAATAAGGATGATGTTTTGCTGCAAGATCTGATCGTGTTGGTGAAGAGATGCATAGGGACTCAAGTCCCCAAGTTAACTCCTAGGAACATAGAGGACCATGACTATAAACCTGATACTTTACCTAAGCATCTGGTTGAAGTGGTTCATAACCTCTGCATTCCCAGGAATCCCAAATGCGGCAGGCATAGCTGTCGCAATGATTCCTGGGGAATAACAGAGCAAATCAACACCGCGACAGAGCTTGAAGCGGACGGGGTGGAGTTCAAGAAGGTCGGCAAAGTATACGAGAGATACTTTGGGGAGAAAGAGGGGGCTAAACATTTCAACTCCAAAGACAACACGACAATGTTCGACCTAGAATTCATCAACGGGACATTGAAAATCCCGAGCTTCAAAATCGACGATGGAACCGAGACATTGTTAAGGAACATGATAGCCTACGAGCAGCACTCCACGGAGGCGTCCGTGTGGTTCTCGGATTTCGCGAGCTTCATGGACCAGCTCATCGAAGACACCAAGGATGTGAACTTGCTTCGCAGGAGAGGAATCATCGTCAATTGTATGGCTCAAGACAAAATGGTCGCTGAGATGTTCGAAAACCTGTGCCAAGATGTCATAAACTATAACACCTTCTCCGGGGTGATCAGAAAGGTTAATCTGCATGTCGACAAGGCGTGGAACGTTTGGTTTGGAAAACTTAGACATGATTTATCCTACAGCCCTTGGAAACTCATTTCGGCTGTTGCGGGTGGCCTGGTTGTCACAGTTACTACTACTGCTGCTTTGAGAAATATACTTCGTTAGGGGGGCCCGGGAACACTCCCGGTTGTCACCATTAATTATGTGTTAACGATATTTATTTAATTTGCAACTATACTTTGTAAATTAGATTGTTCAATAATAAAATCTTTCTCAGAATTATTGTTCTTATTTGCTGAGTCGAGTTAAGTGAATGGATCATGATTCTCTTACATGGTCACAAGTTTGATAGTAAGCACACCGTTACATATATAATCGTTGCACTATAGGTTTTCCTTCAATCTTGAATTAATGTTTGTAATGGAAGTAGAATCTCAACTTAAATTGTTCGATTTACAAAAATGTTGATCGCCCATATTTGAATGTGCATTTTGAATAAAGCATGCAGCTTGGTATCCTTAATCGACAAAAGATCACAAATTCACAATGAGATAAATCAACTTATATTACAATTTCGATTTAGATTCTTATCATTGGTGTTTTGCTTGAGAGATCAATCTACTACTGAACTAATTTTTGTGGTAGAGTTAAAATTTCAAATTTAAGTTCCTATCAATTTATCTTAAGTTTGGATGTGAATTTATGAAGTTTAGAATAAGTAGAAAGATCTAAATTATTTCTAAAAAAAAAAAAAAAAAAAAAAGTTATTGAATTAAATGGATATCTGCGGACACATTTTCCAAAATCTTTATATCTTGCATGTGACTCATGGCCAAGCCCATGATATGTCTAAATCATGTGATCACGTACAAATTGCATGCCGGCCACATAAATATGATATAGAGTTTTAGTACACTTAATCCTAATATATATTCTCTCACTTTTATTCCCCGACTTGACACCCATTGATTAGTTATCTTTATTTTATGAGTTCTAAAGAAAATGTTTACATTAAAAATTTAAGTAAAGGAGTAGAAGCTGTTGGGAGTAAAATATAATTACGGAGTCCAAGTAACATTTCCCTATGATATAGCTATGGAAATGGTAGCTGAGTGAGTGGAGCATTATTTTCTAATTGGTTACGTACTTAAACTCTGTAGATTTGAAGAGGATAAAATAATATTATGTAGTTTTTAAACCGTAGATATTTTTATGTAAAGTACTAATAAAATTGTCGTTTTATGGACTGACTTTCCATAAAAAGGGCAATGGATATGGCACTATTTTCATATCTAAATAATTATGAATTCGATTTTTATTATTATATTTTAATTGAGTTAATTGGACGCAATTTTCTTAATGTAATTTATTTTTATTGTGTAATTAATTGCGAGTTAAGTATTACACAAGAGTATATTACACTACACTAAGATAAAATATAGGGTTCTGTATTGAAGTCATCTAGTAGAGGGGTTTGCACCCATCTTTGTTCTTTTCTTTGAGGGAAGACCAAATTCTTCCATAAAAGCTGATGGTTCAAGCTGCTATATATATATATATATATATATATATATATATATATATATATATATATATATATATATATATATATATATGTATGTATGTATGTATGTATGTATATATGTATATACATAAAAAATAAGTACATATTAAGTGTGGAGGGAAAAGCAAAACAATCATTAGAGGGCTATGTGAACCATACTATCAAATAATGTACTTTAAGTATATTAAAAATGTACATTATATTCAGAAAAAGTACATTATTTTGTATAATATAAATTCAGTACACAAATAATTTACTTGTAGTATATTAAAAATATATTTATTGTTATTGTCCACATACATAGCACTGTGTGGACCATAATTTGTCGAAGCAAACACTGTGTATATATTTACTAGCTCAATAAATTTTTAAATTTGTTAAGAAAGGAAAATAGAAAAAGAAAAACAAACAAACAAAGAAAACTAGTAATTCAGTATATGTATTTTTAAAATTAAAAACATAAAATAGAAAACTAGAGAATATATATATATATATATATATATAGTTAATTTAAATTAAACACATAAAATAAAAATAAAACAAAACAAACGTAAAAATTAATTTAGGTGCAGGGTACTTAAATGTTTAATTTAGCATTTCACATGTAAGCCAGCAATTTTTAATAGGCTAAATATAATACATAAAATATTTCTTTTATGATGGGTAATGCATGAGATTTGAATGCAAGACATTTTGCTGATTTGCTCCAATATCATACCAAAATATATGTTTCATCTTAATTAAATAAAAGTTTAATTGATAATGATACAATTTCTTTTTTATCATCATCACAATTATCTTCAATGATGGAATGATTATATTCACCTTTGGCCTGTCATCTTTAATTTAATGGTTTAAATTGAAATAATTAACCATCAAATAAAGAGTATTCAAAGTTTGAATACTTTTTATTTGATGGTTTGTGAGTTTCAAGAATATATAAGTTAATTATTAATATATAAGAAAGAAATTTTATTATAACTTTATATATTTCAGTTGTTTAGATATAATCATACAAAAAATTTAATTGCATGGACTATATGTAGTGTTAGTTATCTGTAATAATATAATAGTTTTTTTTTTTTTTACATCTCATAGTCACTATCTAAATGGTAATGCAATGCACTATTGAGTCTTATAAGAGAGAGAGAAATAATCCACTAAGTTCAATATGTGTACTACCTCGGACTCATAATTACGAATAACAATAATTTCTCCTCAATCCCACGAGGGTCCATGATCCCCGCTTTGAGATAAAGATGGGGACCAAACTTCAAAGAATGAGGATAAGAACTGGGAGCGCAACAGGGTTACAGGGATATAATGGGACTATATTTTTCATCTCATTTCAATTCCTATTTAAAATATTGATCCTCACTCCGACGGGAATAGAGACGTTCACCAAAATTTAGAGAATGAGGTTGGAAACAGGGAACGGTATGCCTATTTATCCATTTCTCATGAGGAACGAGAAAACAGAGCGGGATAAGGTTGCGAAGATTGAGAGTATACTTCCCGCCCCATTACTATCCTGACCCTATCCAAAATAATGTCACATAATAATTAATAAAGTCACAAACAAAAGTGAAAGCAAATATCAACTCAAAGAGAAAGCAACACTAAATGTCGCGTAAATATTGAGATGATTTAGCAAGTAGATATGACCCATTCATGTTTAAAGTTTATAATGATATATAATAAGAAAATTTAAAATTTTTGTGATGAATAATTAAAGTAGACCATACTTTAGACTGAAATAAAAAGAAAAAAGAACATTTTTTCTCAATTATTGTCTTGAAAAATCTTATTTTCACGGTTAACTGTTAAGTACGTTTATTTAATACATTCACTCTTTAATGTGACATTATCAATAAATTTTGGTTATCTGTGAATTGAGCGATCTCAACTAGATGCCATGCAAATACAAAATAATAATAATAATAATAATAATAATAATAATAATAATAAACTGTAAATAAAATATTTGTTGGACTGCGGTTTGGATGGCCAAACTTAACATCCTGTTGAAACATGATAATAATTGATATACAAATATAAGAAAATAAAATTGTGCATTTTTATTTTTTATTTTTTAGAAAAATTGTGCATTAGTTATTAATTATAACTTTTGGTATAGGGCACTTAATCTGATAATTTGTATCAAAACAATCAACTTAAAGGGTTGAATTTAACATTGATTGTTACATAACTATTAAGAAATGAAAGAAGATTGTACCTAGCATGATGGATTACACTTGGCATGTGTCACTGAACAATGTTTACCGCATGCCTATAAAAGAGGTACGCCAAATGAAGCAATATCTCGCAAACAAGCTTCAAACATTACAATATTCTCTCATCTTTAGGTACATTGTTAAATTATTTGTAGCCAATATGCTCTTATATTTTTGCAACTTTCTGGATTATTTATATATAATTGCTTATCTTTCATTCTTATTCCAACTATATCTCATCAGTTCATATATATATATATATATATATATATATATATATATATATATATATATATATATATATATATATATATATATATATATATATATATATATATATATA
>NC_044928.1:28662166-28703001 GCF_003576645.1 Ipomoea triloba | reverse complement strand
ATATATATATATATATATATATATATATATATATATATATATATATATATATATATATATATATATATATATATATATATATATATATATATATATATTCTGCTTCTCTCAATTTTGTTGATGTTGTTGTGGGTAAGAATACACGACCAAACTCTGAGAATCACAATGTGAGAGTTTCATTATCTCCACTACAGTACGTGCATGCATGTGTGTGGTGGTTGGGTATGACAATATTGGGTCAGGTATTTCGGTTTTACTCGCGCCACCATTTCTAGTGGTGGCGGGAAGAGTCGAAGAGAAGTGTGTTGGGTGATTAGATATGACACTCTTGAAGTGTATTAATGAGTATGGTGTAGCTTGGTAGTAGTTGACTAGCAAAGTCAACTAATAATTGATTAATCGCTTCATAAAGTTATCTTAATTTTAGCATCCCATCCAGTATTTATAAAGAAAAACATGTTATGTTCTGATCTTGAAAAAAAAAAAAAAAGTAATAAAATTGTAGCCAGAACATACTATATGATAGTTCCAAATTAATGTTAATTTAAGCCACAACATCACTTAAAAATTATTGGATATAACCCTAAATTCGAATTAGTTAATGACTTTTGATTAATGATTAATCTTTAAATTAAACTAATGTATTATGTCGTATGTTTATTTTTATGTAATTCACCAGGCATGGCGCATCATTTCGAGGCTGATTCAAAAACCCTACTGCTACATGAACAGCAAGAAAAAGCAAGTGTTACATTTTATCTTTAATAATAATATATTATTATAATTATTATTATTGTTATCATTATTATTATTTTTACATTTTTTACAAATGACATTTTTAGAATTTCTCTTTCTCCGCCCCTTTCTTTATGTTATGGTGGGGTGTGAAATAAATTAAAGGCAAGTTAGACTCACTATCTATCCGGTTACTATTTGAAATTTAAAACGGGCTATAATAAATAGCAAAAAGTATTGGCCTAAGCATAAATAATTTTTCAATTTTCAACCCTTAGTCCATGAATGACTACATGTGTGATGTATCCAATCCTTTAAAACAAATAAAGCAAGGGAGTTATGGTTTCAATTTTTTATTAACATGTGTATGTATATTGACTATTGAGCAGAAAAAAGAGGGAGATTGTATTGTAGACATAACAGAAGAAAAACAAAAGCAAGAGCCTGGAGGGAAGTGCATATCCAGAGTGAACAGTGCACTGACCAAAACCAACGAGGATGCTTATAAACCAAAGCTGATATCTATCGGCCCTTACCATATGAAAGATCCTGGCTTGGAGAATGGAGTGAAGCAAGATTTTCAGAAATCTGTTTTTAAAACGATTGATGGGTTTAAGGAAGATAGTACTAAGAGATTGACGGAATTAAAGGACAAGGCACGCTCCTGGTACGCTGAAGATACCCAACACATGAATGATGCCGAGTTCGTGGACATGTTGCTGCTCGATGGTTGCTTCGTTCTTGAGTTCTTGGAAAAGCTCGACAAAGGCGAAGGTATCAATCTAATGCTAATGCTAATACTAGTTGTGAATGAATGAATATATATAGTGCAGAATTTCCATGATAGTATGATCAATCAATAATCCTTCAGTGACAGATGATGTGTTCATGAAAGTTAGCGGAAAAGTATATCAAACCTCGACTGACATGCTATTATTCGAGAACCGGCTCCCATTCTTCGTCCTCTTTGAACTCTACAAATTGAAGAAGTGTGGTTGTACTAGTAGTGGTTCTGATCATCGTCCCGAAAATGATAATGAAAATGACGACAATGCTGCTTTGCTGCTGCAAGATCTGATCGTGTTGGTGAAGAAAAGCTTCGGGACTCAAGTTCCCAAGTTAACTCCTCGAAACGTAGTTGCCCATGAATATAAAGCACCTGATGTTTTACCCAAGCATTTGATTCAAGTGGTTCATAGTCTCTGCATTCCTAGGAATGCCAAATGCCCCAGCAATGTCTGCGATTCCGGCGGAATGATAGAGCAAATCAACACCGCGACGGAGCTCCAAGACAATGGAATTGGCTTCATGAAGATTGGCAACGTTTATGAAGGATACTTCGACGACAAGGAGGGGCCTAACTTCAACGCTAACGATGGCACAACAATGTTCGACCTAGATTTCAACAATGGGATCCTGAAAATCCCAAGTTTCATGATCCAAGACAACACGGAGACATTCTTAAGAAACATGATTGCATACGAGCAGCACTCCAGAGATGCCCCCATGTGTTTCACAGATTTTGCGTGTTTCATGGACGAACTCATTGAATCCACTACGGATGTCAACTTGCTCCGCAGAAGAGGAATCATTATCAACTGGCTGGCTACAGACGACATGGTGACCAAGATGTTCTACAATCTGTGTCAAGATGTCATAGCCTATAACACCTACTCTGAACTGATCAAAAAGGTTAATCGCCATGGCAACAAGGCATGGAATATATGGTATGGGAAATTGAGACATGATTTATTTTACAGCCCATGGAAACTGATTTCTACTGTTGTGGGGGGCCTGGTTGTCACACTTGGTACTGCTGTTACTTTGAAAAATCTATTTGGCTACTAGCTACGGGAACTCCCGCCCGCCCGCCTGCAGTTCGGTGTCAATCGACACTCTGCCTTATGCATCAGATATATTGTATCCAATGTAAAATAAGACATTGTGTGTTAATGAGATTTGCAAGTGTTTTTTTTTTGTACTACTGACTTTGTTACAATGCAGTATCTGTTCATAACTACTTTCTCAACCTACTGAAGCACAAAGAGTCAATATTGCCTCCACTAAGGATCAAACTCACCCATTTCCACATGAGAGTGCAACCAGGTGCCACATGAGATTTGCAAGTGTTCAAGCACTAAATATTTATCTCTCGCCTTGAAAGGGGTTGCCGAGCTGAGTGAGTGGAACACGATTCTCTTACATGGTCACAAGTTCAATAGTGCAGGTACACCCCCTAGGGTTACCCTTGTCATCCAAAAAGAAAAAAGGTTTTTATCTCTCAATTCAGCTCAGACATGTATTTTCTCGAATTGCAAGCTACATAAGCATGATAATACCTGAATCCATATCCTCAAGAAGTAATGGGCAGCTCCTCTACTTTATATTGTGTGTAGGAACACTAAGATAAAATTTAGTGTTCTTGAAGTCATCTAGTAGAGGGTTGTACCCATCTCTGGTTCTTGTCTTCGAGGGAAGGCCAAATTCTTCCATGAAAGCTGATGTGTCAAGCTGGACCAAACATTAAGTACATTGTAAGTCTGGAGAAGTAAACTTGTGATTGGCGGCATGGTCGGGAATGACAAAGACAGGTAGAAAAATCCTTGCGACTAGCATATCAGATGCGAGTAACAAATCCACAGTAGATCTCTAGTAATTACCGTTAATGTGCGTCTTTTCTTCCCCAGCTTGGTTGATATATCTTGTTGCTGCTTCATCCATCCAGAGCAATAATGGTCCATGCATTCCAAGAGCCAAAAATCGGTTGGAAAAAATATATCAGCATCCCCCTGCAAAACAATAAATGAATACTCCGTATTTCACAAGTTCCACTTAGTTCAAAAACTTACAGTCTGCACTTATCGCTACTCGCTAGCTGTGCCAATGGCCCGATAGTTAAACTCACACGTTAGCGTGTCACGACATATCATTTATTCTTAAAAGTCAAAAAGTATATTGGCAGATTCTAATTCCATTTTCTAATATTTAAGTCACATTATATCTTTCAATGCATCCAAAAGAAAGGATTGCCAATAGTTTTGAAGCACACCTTTGCTTCCAAATAACTGTTGTAATCTGAACTGCTTCCGTCTCTCTGCAGAGGAGAAAAATTTAGAAGAAATCTATAAAAATAACATTAATGTATGATTTGCTTGTGTAAGGTTGATAGAATCGAACTTTGATTCACACACAAGAAACTATAATGCAAAACCAAAGGCACTTTCTTGTTTCCATTCCAGACAAAAAAAAAATAGTCTTTAATTGCATTTGAAAGTCTGGACAACACTCAACAATTGCAAGTGAAATGAAATAGGATGTACCTTAGTTGAAACCAGTGGAGCTCTTTCACCGGGAATTCTAACATCAGGGAGAAAACTGAAATCGGAAGCAATTAAAGACATCTTTGGTAAAGCTCCATGTAAAACTTCTAGAAGTTTCTGAAAATTTGAGGAATATCACTGCATAAGTTTATAAATCTAGATAGAGAAAAGAACAAGACCAGAAGTTTTCATTTAGTAGTAAATAAATATAAACTTGATTTCAGAAATGTATACCAAACAGCCAGTCGGAAGCCAACATCTTCTAGGCCTGGGAAATACTTTTGCCCAAGCCTTTTTCGCCATTGAAGTCAGTTTGCTGCTATTACTTAAACCATCACCCTTCATATCTATGATTTCCATACAACTTGTGATTAATGGATCCTGGACAGGCCTATACAACTCAGAAAGTTCTGACCTGTTAATGGAATATAAAAATGTATCAACTGTTATTTACAGATGCAATGGCCACAGCTATTGGAAGTTGAAGAGAGATAAATATAATATAACCACCCAATATTGACGAGATCACAATAAATTGTCAATTTGTTAAAAAGTTGTACCATTAAGCTTTAAGCATGTTGTATAAGTTGTTAAAGGAATATAAAAATGTATCCCAACCTTTGTGGTTGCCTCTCAACCCATACTTCCATCCACGGTGATGTTTGATTTTCGGAATAGATAAGATCATGTGGAAGATTGTCAAGGACCTACAAGATCACTAGGTTCATATGAGCTTCGAAATAAATTTGGCAAATGAAAACATATGTAAGGTATACTCTTTGTATCATTGAATATCTATGAAAGACGAGTATTATAGTGCTTTGTTTATTGTAATCATGCCCGTAATATGTTATAAAGCAAGTTATTGGTGATTGCTTATCAAAAGCAGTGCTCTGGAGAAGTAAGAAAAGCAGATATACCTCAAGCATGATAACCCAACAAGGTTGGTTGTTTACTTCCCCTGATTCAACAGGAAAATTACATAAGGATACAACAGGAAGACTTCAAAGTTCGTGGCACCATACAAGTTTCTAAAGAAATGAGAACATAAAACAAAACAGCTAGCAAGCAATGAAAAAAAATACTTATGGTGGTAGTACAACGCTTTACCCAATAAGTCAATAACACCTGAAATAGATAGGGAAAATGGTAGATAAATAAAGACTTGGAAAGATGAGAAAAACATACCCCACCCACTCCGGTCAGCAGCATCACGACACTCGACTTTGAACTTGGATGCATGACTATGAACTTCTCCAACAGTTTGAATCTGCTTTGCAGCAAGTGCCGTACTAATTTCAACTGAGCTGCACCCAATGAAATAATAATAATACTATAATAGTAATAGTATAGTAATAATATTGCTCATTCAACTACCCTCTTTTTGCCATCCCATCTATTGCTCCTTTCTACCTTTAACTGAGAAGGAACAGCTTAATTGAACCAACTAAAAAATACTCAAGCAAGCTAACATGTTTATCAATAGTGAACTAAAATTTTATTTGAATAAGCTAATGATTGTGCATTATTCTAATAACTAAATTGTATTATTCTAATAACTAAATTGTAATTAGATTGACAAGTAGATGATCACCTACGTGTACGTCATATGCTCATAAACTCTTGTAGGCGCATTCAACTTTATGTAATCCAAAATTCCCTTTGCACAGGTGCCTGAGCCTCCACCTATTTCATATATCTATACCAAAAGAAGGGAAGGGGGTTGATAACGGTAAAAGAAAAGAAATTGATATAACTAGAAACTATATATTTTAGTCTCAGACTGAGCAAAAGTTAATTGCAAGTTTTCCTTTTATTTTCTTTCTAAAGTTAAAATCTTCAAAACAGACAGCTATCAATGAGGATAAAAGCATAAAGATGTCATACACAACTAAGGAACTTACTTTTAGTGGAACAGATAGATTAGCTGTTCGCAAAATAGCTTCTGCAATTCCATGACCATACCAAGGCTATAAAAAGAAAGATTCACATAAGTCTGCCTGAAACGTTGAGTAGCAAAAAACAGGGAACTGAATTAACTTAATTTTTGCATTTCTGTTTTTAATACTGAGTAAACTTAACAGGGAACTGATAGACAAAGTAAATTTGAGGGCTTGGACTCCATTTAAGTGCTTATTTTACCTTAAAAAGCTCCACTGGTGTAAACCATGAAATGCCACTTTGCTTGTAAATTCTATCCAAATGCTTCATATAAACTTTCCTGCCTGAAATGTTCCAGATATTGAGTTTACACTAGTAAAACCGCAAATTGTTTATGCTCCAAGAGTTCTAAAATATTTCCTTTCTCCCATCCTTACTTTCATATTTTTCCACATTATCCTCAAATTATTTGGGGGAAAAACTCATTTTTTTTCCAATTGGATGATTTTTATTCAACAATTATATATAATCTTTTCATCCATGCTTCATAAGAAATGACTAAAACCTAAATGTGCAGTGAAAAAATTGTACTTTGAAGCATGATACCATGGAACAAATCAGCAATAACCTTCTAATAGTACTGAAATCTTAGTTCCAGAAACTTGAACCACTATCATCATACAAGTAAAATGTAATAATCACATTACTCATTCAACTAATCAAAATAAATGAATAAAATTGGCAGCACAAATTAAGAGGAAAACAATTAGAGCAAGATTTACCTTCAAGTTGATTGAATTTAATGCTTCTGTCAAGAACTCCAACTGAATCAGACCTCTGAGAGAAGTACCCGTGCTTGGGATCATACAGTGCCTTGTGAATAAAATCTCTAACCTTCACATCAAAATCCCCCAACCAAATCATAACTTTATAAGAAAAAAAAATTTATATGAACAAAGGTGATAGAAAGTTCGAAACTACGAGAATCGGTGAGTCCCCAACAATGTGAGTGGAGAAGAAAGCTGAATAGCGGTGATTGAAGAAGTCCACTGGTGTCACTGAGGAGGAAAAGATTCAAATGATCAGAGAGAAAGTAGTGGAAATTAAAACAGACACCACACAAGGCGAGAGAGAGAGAGAGAGATGACCTTTGGGAGTTCTATTGAAGAGGGAAATGAGATTTCTGGAGGAGAAAGAGCTAGAAGAAGCCATAGCTCTTGAGCGAAGATTTGCTTTCATGGCTTTCGTCAATGTTGTATAAGGGTTGAAGGAGGGTTTTATCATCATTTCCTATCTTTTTTTCCCCTAAAATTTCAGTGTAATTTTTTTTTTTAGATCCGCTAATACTAAATAAGTGTATTCATTAGGGCTATGTTTGGCAAACCTAGCTGAAAAGGTAGCTGAAAGCTGAAAAGTAGCTGAAAACTGAAAAGCTATAAGCTCGAAGCTGAAATCTAAAGAGTTGTTAAGCTAGCTGTTATGCTTAAAAGTGTTTGGTAAAATTAGCTTTTTGATAAGCTGATAAATGTAAAATGACTAAAAAGGACATCTTCATACAATTTAAATAGTTTTAAATTTAAATATGTTTGTTTATATATTAAAATATAAAATAGTGAAATCAATATATTTTAATAAAATATAAAGTAAGAACATATATTTGAAAACATATAAAGTAAAACAAAATGTTTATAACTCGTAAAGTTAGTTCATACAAAAATTAATGTTCAAACACAAATGTCAAATTGAAATTACAACCAAACATATTGAAGAGAAAAAGTAAAAAAGGTTTAGCCAAAAAGGTATTAATTGGGAATGGTAAATGCTGTCATTTTTTTAAAATAATAAGGTTAAAGATGGAAAAAAAGTTAGGAAGTTACTAGCTTATTTTGAAACGCTATCTTAGGTAGCGTTTAAAAATAAGCTCTTATTTTAAGCTACTAGCTTATTTTAGGAACATTACCAAACAGAGCTTATAGCTTATTAGTAGCTTAAAATAAGCTATAAGCTCCTAAATAAGCTCTGCCAAACAGAGCCTAGGTAAATTTCAAGTTTGTGTATTATTAATAATTATTTTTATAATTTATGTGAGACTTTGTAATTAAATTTCTTTTAAGTTTTAACTAATTGTGAAAGGTATGAATTTAGTCACGGGGATCACTAGGAGACTTACTAAAAACTTGATTTGAAATGATAAAGACACATTTGTGGAGTATATAGGCGGTGGTAGGAATGGAAGACTAATCGAGCGACTCACAGTTTAGTAGTTTAAGATTAGTCCAACTTAAGAAATCTAATATATTTTAAAAAATAAATAAATAAATAAACATATGACATCTTGTTCGAAGAATTATCCTCTATGCACTTAATGCCTTCCTGGGCAAAAAAATTAGCATTATAACATTATGAGAAGAAATCACTGCTTGGACATAAGAGTACATTATACCATGGACGATGGTCTACCTTATATTGTGAATCTTGATCCAAAAATATTTTTTAAATTATGTACTTGGAGTTAACTGTTTTTTTACGTCTAAATAAAATAAAGGCACATCACATGGTAATTACATACGCATAACATGATAACTACAAACACATAAAAATGTACAAAATAATGAAAATATGTTAACTGCAGACATATAACATGTTAACCAAAATTTCATATGTCTATAATGAACATATTGCAGTTAATAATTTATGTGTCTACAACTATCATGTATTATCATATTATGTGCCTTCAATTTATTTATATGTGTAAAAGTTATTAATTGCAGATATAGAATAAATTAACTGCATAAACATAATTTTTATATCAAAATTTATAATGCAATATGAGATTATGAATTCTGGTTGATGGTATAACAATTGGGACTTAAGTTTGCAGCCCAGACTGCCAAAGTGTAATTCCAATACTGCAAAGCCCATCTTGAAAAAAGCCTTTATTAGAACTTCTCATTGAAAAAAATCAAAAAATGCAAACTAATAACAACAAGAAACATCCTTCTAAGACTAGGCGTACATTTTTTTTCCTGTTATTTTTCCAGATAAAATGATAGGTAAAATGTGCCCATAACTTTATATATAATTGTTTTCTTAGTGTGGAGTTCAATCACCATCCAAAAGTATGTCGTAAACCACACAAAAGAAATAATTATAATATATGTTTACTATATTATACGGAGTAATTTTTATTATAATAATAAACAATTGATTCTTATATTATTTCAAAACCTAACCCAAGAAAGTTGCTTATTAAATTCTCGAATTTCAATTAGGGTGTGTTTGGTAGTTCGGAAAATGATTTCTGGAAATCATTTTCCGGGCTTTTGGTGTTTGGCAGTGCCTGGAAAATGCAGTCAACAGAAAACAATTTCCGTTGACAAAGGAAAATGAGACCATTTTTCCGGAAAATGACTTCCGAATTTTTTTTTCCGGAAGTCATTTTCCGGACTTGGCTTCAACAATTTTTTTGGCCAAAATGACCACATATGTTACTTTTTAAAAGAAATATTATTATTTTATATTATTATTATTATTATTATTTAAAAAATAATTAAAATGTAAAATTATACAACTTAATTCATTTTCCAAAAAATAAACCAAACACACAAAGACAGTTTTCCAAAATGCAACCAAACACCGGAAATGAAACTGTTTTTCGGAAAATGACTCATTTTTCAGAAAACATTTTCCATAAGTCATTTTCCTGCTTTCCAAACACACCCTTAGTTGCATAATCACATGTCATTTTGTAATCATTAAGTAACGTAACCAGTTTATAATATACTATACCAAAGAAATGGATCGTACAATTTTATAATTAACATACAGATGCATGAATAGTTGCCAGTCGGACCAACTTGCAACTTGCAAGATGCAACTTACCATTTTGGTACATATTTTAGTTGCCTTAGCTAATTATTTCAATATTATATTGCATCTGCTTTATCACTTCCCAGACCCCATTGCTTATGATTGGCTTTCAAGTTGGTCCAACAAGATTATATAATAATGCGGGGTTGCGGGGTAAGGTTCGAGATTGTTGCACATAATTTTTTCTCTGTAATTTTTTTTTTTTTTACGTGATTTACAGATTGTTAAACAGAAATCAAGTGTGCATACCTATAGACAGTGGCTACGAATTTTCTTTATCACTTAAAAAAAAAGATTATACAATGATATATGGTTTTTACTTATTTCATTCATATGTTAATAACTAGCATCATTATTACATATATATTCTCGTGTATATATTTTTATTGTATGAAAAATTATTGGCATACTAAACAATTATGTTTACATAAAATAACAGCTTTAATGACTTATTATAATATGATTTGATAACATTATTTTAAGTGATAGTCTGCTAGATATTTCATAAGCCATTGCGTGCCATGTGATATAGTATTTATGGTCTTTTAATTAATGCCCAATCATATGGAAATATACTAACTAATTAGTAATGTTGGAGAAAATTGACTTGGGTTTAAATTAATTAGTCTTAGGATAAAAAAAAGGTATAAATAAAAAGAAATACTAAAAATAGGGCGGAGAATTTGTAATATTGGTCAATAATTAATTTTATGATTACAAGATGAAGTGTAAGAATGAGATAAAAAGTGTTTCAATAGTAAAATAATTGGACTATTTATACAAGAAGGATCCTAACAGCTCTTTTGGTAACACCTAGCTCGTGAGATATGAATGCTCCTTCGACTGAAGTGGATGCATGCTTGTAATGGCCGATGCTAATCTTCCTATTCGAGTCTCACCAGTTGTAGTGAGGAGGGGCTCCTCTGTGTTCAGTTAAATTACTATGCTTTGTCGGGCCCTTGGGGTTGGAGATTCATGTGTTCAGTTGCAGGCCCTTGAGGTTGGGATTCATGTGTTCAGTTGCATTACGTACCATGCTTTGTTGTAGTGAATAATACCTATAGTTATTATTTATTAATCCTAATTATACAAGGTAATAATTAATTGATAATACATGTCATGGCTATCATCATAGCATTTCACTCTTTTATCCTCTTCACATACATCATAAAGTCTCCAACTAATCTATTTGCAGCTCCATTTTGTTCTCTGCATAAAGTTGGGATGAAACCTAGCTTTTATAACATGAAGTTATCCTCCCATTTTGTAGAAGTAAAAAAACAAAAAGGATAGATAATGAGGCCTTTTTCTTTCTCACTTTTGGGTGGTCATAATCGGAATTGCCTAAATTCAGAGCCAGAATGGAAAGTTGTTAGTTTTTCACATCATTTACCTAACTAACGAACATAGGACTGATATATGTTCCAATCATTTGGAGTCAACAAACCTAACATTAAAATGAAAAATAAATGATGGTTTTCTCTATTAAAAGTCTTGGTTGTTAGAAGTTTAATTTAAATATGACTGAATTTGAAATAGGGAAAAAATAAGCATTATTATAATTGTGATTCAAAAATAACTACTTTTTAATGTGACAAATTAAAATGTCACATCGTAAATTTGTAATAACTATCCAAACATGCAATAATTGACATATCAAAGAGTAGTTGTGTTTGTGAGTGGTAAATGTAAAGATGTGTAGTATAGTTAGTTCTTGAAAACTTTAGGGAAAAGGGTCAAATAAGCCCTCCAACTTTACCTAAGGAGTCAATTAGGCCCCTGAACATTTTAAAGTAGCAATTAAACCCATCAACATTGTATTTTGATGCAAAAAAGTCCATAAACCTGTTAATGACCTGTGATCACAGGTCACTAGGATTCCGGTCAAATTTTCAGCACCCATATTCCGGCACAAAAGTCAAGGGCAACCGTTCGACGGTCGCCGGTGACTCACTGGAGAAGGCAACCACTGGGTTTTGTGCCGGAATATAGCCTGAGTGTGCCGAAAATTTGACCGGAATCTTAATGACCTGTGATCACAGGTCATTAATAGGCTTATGGACTTTTTTGCATCAAAATATAATGTTGATGGGTTTAATTGCTACTTTAAAATGTTCAGGGGCCTAATTGACTCCTTAGGTAAAGTTGGAGGGCTTATTTGACCCTTTTCCCAAAACTTGATGTATTATGGCCCCTATGGGCCGTGTAAGTAAGCTCATACTCATTTAAATCTTGTTATTGTGCGGGTATGTTTTTAATTGAATCAATAAGTAAATAGTCATCATTGACTTTCATGATTTTATCAAATTTATTTATCGATCATATAAATTTGTTTTGCCCTCCGTATTATAAAATCCAAATATAATTTCCTATGCTGCCTCGAAAGGGGTAACCAAGTAGGCGGGACATAATTGTCAGCCCGTACCTGGATGATTAGGAACACCATTTCGATTAATTAAATTCGTCACATATAATTTTTCTAGTATAGTTTGTTTCGTAATGTATATAGTGAGTGTGTATGTATAGTACTTTTTTTTTTTTTTTTTAAATGAAATGCCAGCAGTACCCACGTGTTTCTTCCGCCCATATGTCCCTCCTTACTCCCAATAAAAACAAGGGGAGAGAAAGATGGAGAAACATACACATGAACAAGCCAACACCTTGCTCCCTACCACTTAAACGAATATATGATTTTATAAAATTACTTTCAAATAAATGAAACAAATAAGAAATTTCAAACTGTTTTCCTTGCCGTATAGAGCAATCTAATAGGAATATAATTATAGGGAATAATATTTTTAACTATAGGTTTTAATTATTTTCTGTACATATTAATTTGAGAAAGAGACAAACAATCTTTTTATAAAAAAGAATGACATTTTATGGGGTACAAGATAGGTCCGGTTGATACCTCATTCATAAAGCATTTTAAAGTTCAATATCAATGCCCGATGTAGAAAAGAAAGCAGGAGTTATGTATGACAAGTGTAGTGTGCTGGTTCTGAGATCACTTGGACTAATGGATCGGAATATTGGTTTCACGGATAATATTGGATCAACAACCAACTTCACAATTGAAAAGATAAGGTCTTTGGCTAACTAAAGATAATTAAGGGTAAAACAATATGAAAGTCGAACTTGATTTGGAAAAGGTGGTGAACTCCATTTTCCTATTGGGAATATATGGAAGTCGCTTACATTTTGAAAGAGGAGAATAAATGCATGTATTTTCTTACTAATTTTGGACAAAATGACAAGTGGAAACCTAAATTCTTGATCTTCCTCAAAATAATATGAAATATTTATTTGTTTAGACATTACGGACTTAAAGGTCAGACAAGTGTCTCCTATCTTTTTGGGGGTTAGACCTTCATATTTTTTATTCAGGTTGGATGCGTCTTCTCTTTTATGACGGTGGATTGTATTGAAATCACATAGCTAGTCTCGTTATATTTAAGATTTAAATATTTTCAGATTTCAGTTTTAGCCATATCCTCTCACGTAGACTCTACCGGTGAAAGAGCTATAGCCGAAGGTTAGTATATTACTTACGTTTTAGCCTTATGCATAGTGTTATTTTTTGTATAAAAAAAAAAAAAACAAACAAACAAACAAAATTCCACAACATTCACAAGATTAAAGTAAGGCCCCACGAGACAAACCGTAAATGTTGAAGCAAACAGAAAAACACAAGAGAGATTCAATCTCTCCTAATCCATGTAAACAAAGATCCATAGGGGTATAGATGGAAATTTCCATCTACCAACTTTTCTGTTTTTTCATTATATATTTGTTACTCCCAACTGTATTATTTTATTTTATTTTTTTAACGAAAAAAATATGTATATAAGCTTAGTCTGAAAATAGTCAAAAAAGTGACTTTTTATTTCTTTTCAAAAAGACTGACGAATGAAAATGAAAATAATAATAATAATAATAATAATAATAATAATAATAATAAGGATCACACTTGTGTGAGACCGTCTCACGGATCCTTATTCGTGAGATGGGTCGGGTCGGGTCAAGGCACTATGCGAATGTCACACTTATATGTGCAAATGTCATACTTATATGCTCAAATATAACACTAATTAAGAATATAATTTTTGTTACTTATTAGAGAAAAAGTAATACATTTTTCATAATAAGTAATGTTGACAAGTGCCCTTCACTTATAAGGGCAAATATAATACTTTTGTGGAAAAATGTAATACTTTTAAATCAAAATGTAAAAGTATTGTATTTTCCCATAAAAGTATTACATTTACCCTTATAAGTAACAAAAATTTTATTCCTGATTAGTATTACATTTAAGCATATAAGTATGACATTTGTGCATATAAGTGTTACATTTGCATCTTGACTCGACCCGACCCGACCCGTCTCATGGTAAGGCGGTCTCACACAAGTTTTTGCCTAATAATAATAATAATAATAATAATAATAATTAAAAGAAATCCAGCTGATATCACTGATATGTTCTATTGTGCTGTTTTACTTTCTGCATAGGCAGGCAGTGCATAGCAGAGAACAGACTAAAAAAAATAGATACAAATGCAATATCTTTTTCATAATAACTTTCTCATTCTACTAAAGTATAAAAAGACTCAAATTCATAGCTTCTCATTTGAAAGAGTTACCGCCACTAGACGACAAAGTCAGTAAGATTCTTGTTTATTCTGACACCAATATTGATCGGGAGCTGATTAATCACTCGAGGGTTAGAGGATGGCGGGAGAAAATCTTACTTTTGCCCTCTCAAACATTTTGTAAACAAATAGCAAGAAAAGACTAAAAAGATTGATGTTTATTACATGGTGCGTTAGTAGGATTTTCGTTTATTCTAACACGAATAACGATCAATGTTAAAAAGTATTTTAGATTTTTTATTGATGTTTACGCGCTAGCTAATTACTCCAGGGCTAGAAGGAGTGTGGCTAGAGACATTTTCTTAACGAATATGATTTCGTGTAGAAAATATCTCATAAGATTTTGGTCCTAATGGTAGGACGCACACTTCAAACTTTTTTTAAAGTACGAGACTACACGGTTACTCACCTCAAAGATTTTGATCCTATTACTTTTTTTAAGGGATGGGACTATACAGTCGCTCACGCTAACCAAACTGGTTATATCTGGTAAGAATTTAAGTTTGAGTATGGTAAGTGTATATAATATGAAATAGATATTGATAAAGTTTGATTGTGAAGTAATAGAGAGTTTTGGATAATAATAAAATGAAAGAAAGATGAGAGAGAGAGAGAGAGAGAAAGAAGACAACACTCCCACACTACAATACAACACATCGCTGTCTTGTCTTCTCCCTCTCCCCTCCCCTCTGCTCCTCCTCATATAGCCCAAAAAACACAACCTTAAACCGGCTGGGGTTGTCTGCTGCGCTGCGGGCTGCCGTGAAAAAAATGTACTCGGCGGTGCCTCTCCGGGGTCTGGGCCTAGACGCCGGCGACTATAACCACCACCACCACCACCACAACCACCAGGGAGCTCTGTCCTTGGACGGAACCAACCTTCCCGGAGATGCTTGTCTTGTTCTCACCGCCGATCCCAAGCCTCGCCTCCGCTGGACCGCCGAGCTCCACGAGCGCTTCGTCGACGCCGTCACCCAGCTCGGCGGCCCCGACAGTTAGTGCCTTATATATATTCTTTCTCATCATTTTTCTCTGCTTCTTTGATTTCTGCATTACAGGGTTTTGTATAGGACAGTCTAAAGATTTCGTTTTTGTGTGTTTTCTGCTGAATTTTTGTTCAAAGCTGGGATCTTGGCTCCTGAAATTTTGATTTCTGGCTCTAATTATTGGTCTAGGAAGTTCTTTTGAGTTTGCGAAAATAAAAAATAAAAAAATTGAAGATTTGTGTTGCCCAGAATGTTTATTTTGTTTTCTTATGTTTAAGGATGTTGCTTCATATGATTAGGTAAAGAGTTGTAGACAACCTTTGAGTCTTTAGTACAAATGAAGGGTCTTTTTCCATCTCAAAGGTAAACATATGTAAATGTGATGTATAGTTGTTGTTTGAGGGTTAAATTGATGCTTGATAGTGATGTGTAGCCAGTTAATTAATTAAGTTTTTGAGGGTGTGAGATGGGTAGGAAAATGAAGAACTTGCCCACAAAAGGCGAAATTCTCTTGCCTCAAGCCCACACCCCGCCCGATAGGTAGTCGAGGGGATAAGTCTGCCCAATCGTTATATCGTGGACCAGCTATATAATTCTGTGCATTATGAACATGAACTCTTTACCTTATGAAGTCAAATTCACTGTGGACCTAGTCCACGATATAAATTGCCAAGTCTGCCCGGGACATGGGGTCAGCCCATTTGTTGATCTCAGCCCGAGGCTTGGAGTCGGCTGAGAGTATGAGGTCAGCCAGAGCTTGGATTGGATACCCGGTCTATTGAGACTTGGTCCACAAGGCTGTTATAGGGCGGTATTACACCTAGAAGACTTAGGATTAGTTAGGCATCGGGTGATTCGTGCAGTTAGGTAGTTGGGTTTGTTATTAATGGTGTTTGAATAGTCCCTTGACGTGTAATATTTGGACATACATTGTACTGAACTAGAATACAAGAATCGAATCCTCTTGCAATTACCTTACTGTCTTATTTAGTAATTTTCCTTAATTATTTTGATGTTAAGCGTTATGTTCCTGCATACTACTCTTTTTACCATTTTCTTTGTAAATTTTTACGTGCTAATTTCCATGTCCTTTGTCACTTCACTTTGCAGAAGCAACGCCAAAATCAATTATGAGGACAATGGGGGTGAAAGGCCTGACCTTATATCATTTAAAGTCTCACCTTCAGGTTTTGCTTTGGTTTCTCTCACCCCATTGGCCTTCGGGTGGCGTTTAAGTGTCTTGTTCCATAAACGTTCACAGCGTACCCCCTGAACCCTAACCATCTTTCTTTTCTTTCCAGAAATACCGTCTCGGGAAGCAATCATCCAAGGAGGGAACTGACAACTCTAAAGATGGTATTGATCTTTATTTTGATTTTTCTGAAATTGCTCGAGAGGATAAAATTCTTAGTTGGCATGTTGTTATCTGACTCATGATTGCAGTAAGTGCTAGGCGCTAGTCGGGCGGTAGAGGAGCGCCTAGATGGTCTAGGCGGGTGCCTATGCGGCTAACTAAAAAAATAACAGTGCGCGTGTGTGGGTATATATATAATGAAAAAATTAGCAAGGCCGAGCCAATTGGATTAACTCGGTTAACTCGATCGAAATGGGTGAGTTAACTCAGCCGAGTTAGGCGCTAGGCGGCCGAGTCGGCCGAATTAGGCGTTAGGCGGGCGCCTAGGAGGGAAATCGCCACGGTCTAGGAGCGCCTAGGTGGGTGTGTAGACCGATTTTTGCAACAGTGATCTAACTAGGCACGGGTAATCATTGAACATAATAGTGCCAGAGCCTGACAACTAATACCGTAAAAAAAGAAAGTAAAAAATGGTTGTTCTCTTTCATTCTCGTTGTCGTGTTACTTATTGTTTCGGTGATTGCAGCATCATGTGTAGCGGAGAGTCAGGACATTGGTTCCCCTACATCGGGCTCGTCTAGAATGATTGCCCAGGAACTAAACGAGTAAATTCTTTCTCCTACCAATTCTCTGCCATAAATCTTGGAGTTAGCACTCTAGGTTTAATCCCGTCAAATATTCTGAACAGTGGCTACCAGGTTACTGAGGCTTTGCGAGCACAGATGGAAGTCCAACGAAAATTGCACGAGCAGCTAGAGGTTTGCCTTTGCCCCCTCTTTCTTGCTAGGGCTACACATTCCTCGGTGCTTCTGTTGACTTACTAGAATTATGCGAAGGGCATTTTAATTTTGTGGTACCTTTCTTTAGTTCGTTTCACTTCAATGCTTTTCAGTTTTCGATCACAACTTGAAATAAGTTCTTGCTTTTACGGGTACTCAAAATTAGGCTTAATAAATTTACGCCATTCTTTTGCCAAGTGAAATTTTTATTGAGGAACATATATGAGGTGTAACCCTAATTTTCTTGATTGGATCATGTTTCTCACAAATGATATGTAATTATGCTTGAAAATCAAGGCTTAATTTAGTCTGTTCAGCAAGGTCCACAGGGCATAACATTCGTTAATTCTGCTATTAAAAACATTAACTCGTATGAAATGTTTGGTGAGTTATGATTCTAATGGCATGGTTTTCTTAACTAGGTTCAACGTCGTCTCCAGCTTCGTATAGAAGCACAAAGCAAATATTTGCAATCGATTCTCGAGAAAGCTTGCAAAACGCTTAACCACCAGGCTGTTGCAGCTGATGGATTAGAAGCTGCCCGGGAAGAGCTCTCCGAGCTGTCAATAAAGGTAGCTAATGATCCTCCTCACACAATCTTTCCCCTCCCTTCATTACCCGACATTGCTGTAGATTGCTTGACGCCGAATGGAACTCCCGCTTCTACAATGAGCATGAGTTCGCTAGCTGCACTGAAGAAGAGACCTCGGGGATTTACTAACGAGGAGTCTTTGCCTCTGGACAGCAACACGAAGCAGCAGGTGGAATGGACGCTGGCTAATGCCGGGTAAAAACTAGGTTGTCTCTCTGGTTCTCGTGAACAATGTAATCATTTTAATGTTTCTCACCGATATCTCTATGATCCCAAACATCAATCGATCTGACATGTTGCAAAACTGCACAATCTTATGTATATTCTCTACGTTTGATATTCAAACGCCTTTTTCAATGGAAACAATGCACCTGGGCGGGCAGCCTGCTTGATCTTGAAAAAAGCTTCTTTTCTGCTCATCATTTTGCTTGTTGAAATTTGAAGATCCCATGTTTCTTGTGCCAACTTGATGACTTATATCATAATCCTTTGAGCTGTCTCTTTCATTCTTTGTATCTTAAAGCATACTATATTAACACCTTTTTCATGAACAAAAGATGCAGTATTGCAATAAGCAATGCCTGTCTGTGAGTTGAAACATAATCTTTCTTTGATTTACGGGAAAGCTCGTTGTTGCTATGCAAATGCGTGCTTTGAGTGAAACCCGCCTTGTAATATTAGCTTACAAAGGACTACAAGGAGGTAAACTAGTTTACATTGTCCATAGCTGACTGGTTCAGACCAAGAATACCAATAGGTTGCCCATAGTTAACTATTTCAAAAGAAAAAGACTAATAGAGTCCATCAAAGTATCACTCCTGAAGGTATGTTCTGGGTGAAATTCGTCTTGTAACCCTAAGCGGCAAAAGAACTACAAGAAGGTAAACTAACCTAGGTTGTAGTTGTCTGCGCACAATGAGCCACTTCACTGCCGCTGATGAGACTTAATCCTGGTCTTTTTTCCTAAACTTCACCCCTGACCAACTGAATTGTCCATGCGGGCAAAACAATCATTTTTTAAGATGCATTAAAAAAAGAGCAATTATTCAACTACAAGCACTAATATACAAGTCAAACACGTTTAAATTGATCTTAAAAATTAAAAATAGGATTTCATGAAAGTTGGGTAGGGGCCAAGCATTAAAGAAACATTCAAAAGAAGTTAAAACAGAAGAGCAGTGAATCAAGTGGGGGATGTTTAATTAAGTCTACAGTTCTCATGATTGTAGCATAAGAAGGGGATGGTTTGGGAGACTTGTAGTCAACGCCATGATGGCATTTTTGTTTGCCACTACTCACAGGGAATGTAAGAAAAAGAGAATCCCATTTTTCCTTTCACAGCATCATGGCATTTCTACTTTACTTTTCCAAAACATTGATCCCCCTTTTGCCTCTTCATTCCCCCCTCTCCACTCCACCTTCTTTGTCCTATAATTCCCAGATTCTTTCTCATCCTCCCAAGTTGTTTCTATATGTACGCAAATGTTGATGAAAGAGAACAAATGGGTAACAGCATTTACCATTGCTGAGTTAATCCCAGGCTCAAAATCATGAAAGGCTCAGTGGGTATGTCCAAGTTTGTGTCTTTTTCAATGCCCAGTCTTAGATTTTTGTCTTGTTTAATGTATTTTCATGTGATTTTGGATTCCAGTTTTTGGGTTGTGCATTCTAGAGATTTCTTGATTGTATAGGAGCAAATAGTTCTGGATTTGGGAGAGTAGCATATGGGTTTCTGGTTTGCATCAAGATTGAAGGGCTTCCCTCCATACATGCTTGAAATTGTTTATCAAAAAAACCTAATGTCTGTGCATGTTTGATTTTACAAGGTTTATGCTGATAGAGATAAATGCCTTATCATTTTAGTGCTCAGTTTTGAGTGTCGAGAGAAACCCACACCCACTATCGTTTGCATTGGGTAAACTGCACCTTGTGACCCTAGCTGACAAAGGACCATAAGAGGTAAATCAGCCTAGATTACCCATTACTAATTGGCGCAAGCCAAGACCTATCTTGTGCACTGGGTAAACCGCGCCTTGTGACCCTAGCTGGCAAAGGATCAGAAGAGGTAAATCAGCCTAGATTGCCCATAGCTGACTGGCGCAAGCCAAGGGCCCAAGCCCAGTAGGCTGCTCCTGCTGGGAGTTAAACTTGTAACCTTATGGTTACCAAGCCAACAGCCTGACCAACTTGGCTGGAATTGCCCATTTTTATTGCTCAGTTTTGGGATGAGAGCTAAGGATTCCAATTTGGGGACAATTCTTTGTACAATGTTGGTTGTAGCAGCAATAATATAGCACTTTCTGTAGAGAAAATTGCATCTGTGAAGAGGAAGCTGTAATACATTTTGCAGTTTAGGGCATTAATGCTTTGAGAAGTAATACAGATTTGATTTGAGTCTGGAATTGACTCAACCTTCTTCTACATTAAGGTTTATCTCGGCCATGCCTGAGTCTCAAATTGGTCTCTGACAAAGTTGGGAGCTTACTGTGCTGCCATAGTTCACCAAACAAGTACAGCAGATTAGATTCTAAGCTCGAAACGAAAGTGCTGGAGGTTAAGAGAAACGCACCCGCAACTCTCAGTATCAGGTCAATCAATGCTCTAATCTTAAAATTTCCTCACTTCAGAGAGGGGTTGAAGGAGATTAGAAGCGTGTTCGAGCAGTATGGTGAGGGGCAGTCTCCTGCTTTGCTTCATTTTTCATTGCAGAGTAAATGTTTCGATGAACTGATTCATTTTCCCTTTGCTGCTTCAGATGAAGACTCGAATGGAGCTATTGACCGGGAGGAACTGAAGAAATGTTTGCAGAAGCTGCAGTTTCATGTTGGAGAAGAGGAAATCGATGAACTTTTTCGCTCTTGTGATGTGGATGATAACAAAAAGATTCAATTCAACGAGTTCATAGTTCTTCTATGTCTGATTTATCTTCTAATGGATGCGCCTTCCTCTGATTCTGTATGTCGAGTTCTCGTTCCCTCTTGAACCTATATTCCCTTACATGGATCCATATTCACTGTGGTTATAATTAACTCTCTCCCCAGACATCAAAGATTGGGTCTCCAGTCGTCGAGTCCACCTTCAACACAATAGTCGAAGCATTCTTGTTTCTCGACAAAAATGGCGATGGAAAGCTGCACAAGAAGGATGTGGTGAAGGCCTTCAACGACGCTTTCCCTTTGGAGAAATCGCCGTCTCATGTTACCAGGACACGATTTAGTACAATCCTCACTCTCTATCCATAACATTCTTGGTTTGCACTACTCTACTTTAGTCTAACTGATAATCTCCTGTCGAAAAATTGCAGAAGAAATGGACTGGGACAGGAGTGGCAAAATCAGCTTCAGAAAATTCCTGTTCGCGTTTCTTGATTGGGTTGGCATTGATGGTGATGACGACGAGGACCATATGGCAGAAACCTAGATCGAATGGTTGAAGGCAAAAAGGCGTCTCAACACGGGGAGACTTACCAGGTCCAGACATAGTAAGGATTGATAGACTGAGAGCTCAGAACAGATAAGTATATGGTTGTGGCAATGTTACTTTGATATATCTCAACTTCTCAGTTAATTGAATTCATTTTATATCTTTTTTCTGTTCTGGGAATCCATAGTGCATACTGAAACTTCTTGGAAATAATTTAAAAGCAGATATATATAAAAGGTGTTTTGCCTTTCATGATTTACAAGGGAAAAACATCAAAAAACATCATTAATTTACTCAAACAAAAGAAAGATATGATTTTTAGTTTAGGATCAGTGTATGCCAAGGGCTTGAATTCTTCTAACATGTGACAGAGAACAAGCATTTCTCTTCCTCCAATCTTCCTTTTTCTCCTTCCTTAGTCCATTCTCCATAAACCATTGATCGCGCCCGTCTAGGATGCTCACGATCTGCCTCATGCTCGGGCGCTGTGCTGGATCAGACCGAGTGCACGCCATTCCTAATCTGACCATTCGGATCAGCTCTCGCTTGTTAATCTCGCCATCCAGCCTCCGGTCTGCTAGCTCCTCGTAGGGTCGTTTCCTCAGCTCGAATTCGTGTAGTCTGTGAACCAGGAGGACTTCGGGCCTGCGAAAATCGACTGCCATCTGTCCACTGACGACCTCCAGCAGCACTACCCCGAAGCTGTAAACGTCAGCCATTGGGGTCGCGTCCCCGGATTCCATATACTCGGGAGACATGTAGCCAAAAATCCCTCTGACCGACTTGTTCTTGTCAACGACGACGTGGTGACCACTCTCGTTCCTGGCCAAGAATTCAGCTAGGGCGAAGGAACCGAGCCTCGGGTTCATGTCGGGATCGAGAATGACAGCGGAGGACGTGATGCACCTGTGGATGACCTGCTCGTCCCATTCCTCGTGGAGATAACGAATGGCGGAAGCCAACGACTTGACTATATTGTACCTATGGCGCCATTTCAAGGCCGTGTGCCTCTCCGAAGGCCTGTGATGGAAAAGGAGGTGACTCAGGAGATGGTTTGCGGAATAGTCATACACGACAAGCATTTCGCCTTGCTCGGTGCACCATCCTCGGAGCTGTACTAGGTTTCGATGTCTCAGCCTTCCTAAATTCTGAAGCTCATTACAGAACCTCACCCTTAAAGCAGGGCAAGTCTTCATCCCCAATCTCTTAACCAGGATTTGCTGATAGCTATCAAGGAAGCCCCGATAAGCTGTCCCGAAATCAACCTCTGCAACCCTCCGCGAATCAGAGAAATTCTTCGTTGCTGCCACGATCTCCTTGAAGGTAAACTCTCTTGGGGTATCAACGACTGGGAAACCGCTAGGCTGCAGCCCAGCACTGCTGTAATGATTCCCGGACAAACTGCTCGAGACGCTGGAATTACTAGACTCAGCAGACACGAACACGGTTTCACCAGAAGCCGTGACAAAGTTCTCCGAGTTATTGAAAGGCACAATCGTTGTGCTCGAGGTGCTGAGAGTTGTTCTTGTGGACATGGTGTGGCTAGTGGCACTGTTGGAGGATGATGAGAGGGAAATGTAAAGCGGGTGCGATCTAAACGAGGGAAGCTCGGGCAATTTGCCATAGATTTCCCCGTAAAGCGCCTCGACAACCCATTTCATGTTAGGCCTACAATGAGGCTCATGGAGAGTACAAAGCAGACCAATGTGGATCAATCTCTCCATTTCTGCAAGCTTATAAGAACCATCCTTAAGCCTACTATCCCCACCTTGCAAAACCATTCCTTCATCCGAAAGCCGCCTCATCCAATCCAGCAAAATGGTCTGATCATCCGGGCACGTCAGGTCCACGGCCCGCCTCCCCGAGGCCACCTCGAGAACCACAATCCCGAAGCTGAAAACATCAGATTTCGCGGTAGCAACCCCCCGTTTCTGGAGGCTTTCGGGGGGCAAGTACCCAATTGTCCCCCCGATTTTCGTGGTTTCTGCAAGTCTAAACTGATGATTCTTCATCGACGGGGTTCTGGTCTGGTACACTAGGTCATGTTCTAGCCACCTGGCTAGCCCGAAATCGCCTAGCCGGGCATTGAAACCCGAATCTAGCATTACATTGCTCGTTTTAACATCTCTATGAATTATCTGAGTCTCTAACTGTTCATGGAGATAGAACAGTGCTGCAGCTAAGCCATGAACAATCTTCTTCCTCCTCTCCCAATCAAGCCCTAATTTCTCTGATTTTTTGAACAAAACTCTGTCCAGGCTCCGATTAGGCATGTAGTCATATACTAGGAAAAGCTGATTGTCGTGAACGCACCATCCCCGGAGCCGGACAAGATTCCGGTGACGGAGATGAGCCACGGCGACCAGCTCCGCCGCGAAAGTTTTCTCAAACCGCTCCCCTTTCTCCGCCAGGCACTTAACCGCCACCACCGTGCCATCACTAGGCAAAACCGCCCGGAAAACCTTCCCGAATCCGCCGCTGCCCAAAATTTCACTTTCGCTAAAACCATTAGACCCGACAAAAAGCTCGGAGTAGCTGAAAATCCTCGGATTATCACTCCCCACTTTATTATTCTCCCCCATCTGAACCCCCTCCGTATCGTGAAACTGCCCGGAAAACTGCTTTTTCCCGCCGCCGGCGACCTCCGGGCTGCAAAAGCTAACCCACCCAGAATCCAAGAACCTGTGCAGAGATTCCTTGACAAATTCAAGAACATGTCCCCCGCATCGCCGGCGACTCGCTGGCGCCGGCGCCGGCACCGGCTCCGTCGGAGCGGTTTCATCGTCATCCGGGAAGACGAAACAGAGGCGTTTGATGTGCATCTTGCGAGGTTTATGGCTATGGCGGCGGTGGAGTTTGTGAATTGAAGAAGAATTAATTTAATGGTGTGAAATGGAAGTAGAAGAAGAAGAATGAAGAAGAATCGATGGGGAGAGTTTCATGATGGATAATTATGATGAAAGCTTTATGAAGATCTTGTATATACTCCGTAATATATATCTGTGGGTGCTTTTATTCAAAGAGGGTTAGGTTGCATGCTTGAATTTGGATTGCCTACAAAAAGTAGAACCGCCCATTCAACATACATACCCCACCGCCCACCACCTTCTGTAAATACAGAGTTAAAAGTCCCATCTTGTATTTATGCAAAAAAAAGAGTTCTACACCTCTCAAATCTTACTTCTTAAATTTTACTTTTTACTTCTTAAATTTTACTTTTTGATTTAATAAGCACTGATAAGTTATTTTTTCATATACGTCCTACTACAAATGTTTACATCAAAAGAAAAATTAGGAATAAAAAATGAGAATAAACATAATATTTTCCAAAAAAAAGTTAGATTCTATATATTCAACTGAATTAATGCTGGGGACCAGTGTACACTCTCAAGTGGAAGGGAGTGGGTTCGAGCCTCAGTGGAGGCATCTATTGACTCTTTGTGCTTCAGTAGGTTGAGAAAGTAGTTAGAAATAGATACTACATTGTAACCGAGTCAGTAGAACTCAAAAAAAAATGTCGGGGACCCAGCCACCCAGGTCTATCTTGTAAGGTGGAGTGAGTGGACCATGTCTAAAACGTGTGTTATAGAATAACGGTATCAGTAGTGGCATCGTTTCCTTAGCCAATATATATAGATATATATATTTTTGTAAATATAAAATTAAAAAATTGTGAATATAGATTCAAAAATTATGTTATAATGTTGAATATAGATTTCTGTAGTTGTAAATATAATTTTTTTTAATTGTGAATATAGAATTCAAAAATTATGAATAATTTTTTTTAATTGTGAATATAGAATTCAAAAATTATGAATATAGAGGAACAAATTTAGAAGACAAATGCCAAGATTATGAATATAGAGGAACAAATTTAGAAGACAAATGCCAAGATTCAAAAATTATGTTATAATGTTGAATATAGATTTCTGTAGTTGTAAATATAATTTTTTTTAATTGTGAATATAGAATTCAAAAATTATGAATATAGAGGAACAAATTTAGAAGACAAATGCCAAGTTAGCGGTGAGGAAAAAAGCAACTTTTCTTTTTCCAGACAGCGTCTTTGCTTCAAAATAACGTCATTTTAGGGGTTCCATGGCATAACAATTGATATTTTTATATGAGGAGAAAAATTAGTAATTATTAATCAAAAATACCCCACCACTTTACGTCCATGTCTGCGTGTAAATTTGTTGTGTCACGTAAAAACCAAATTTCCAGAATGTTGAAAATGACAGATGAGCTTCTCAGCCCTCAGATGTTCACACGTAGGACTTGTATTATAGTTCTAGAATTTAATGGATGCCGCGTCGCCGGGCCGGGCGGCTGGTCCGGTCCCTTTCGCGCTGCTTTTAGTCCTACAAACCTGCCTGCCTGGCCGGCCCGAATCAATCTCTTTACAAGGTTACATCACCTACGCTACGTCGTCATCTACTTGTTGCATTGCTCTCTAAAGAAACAGTCATTAATGTCATGACTTGTTGCGTGTATAAAAATTAGGGTATGATTGATGAACTGATTGTGCGACTGTAATTCTAAGAGTGGGATTATGTAAATTTAGGATTAGTTAAAGGAAATTAAAACCACCTAAGTATAAAAATAAAGTATTTGTTTATCTAATAAAATCTTACTCCGTAATATATAAAAAGAAGCAAATTATGAAATGTGACTCAGCTCAACCGTGTATACACTGAACCAACTGTCGCTGGTGAGACTCAATCCATGATCTCTTCTCTCAAATTTCACCTTTGTGACCAATTGAGCTGCCCATGCAGGCTACACTTATCCATAATCGAACTTTGCACAATATCGTCACTAACAAATTAGACTGATCAATTAACAAATAGGCCGTATAATTAAAGTTGAAGACCTTGAACAAGTAAACGGTGAACGAGTATAAGCCTGCTAGGCTCCAAGTAGACTGACAATGAGAGTAAAAATAATTTCTGCTAGGCTCCAAGTAGACTGACAATGAGAGTAAAAATAATTTCGTTAACGGATTAACACAATAATAATAAACATGGTTGTATGAACACAATTTTAAAATGTGTTGATACCTTCGAGTCTACACAACACAAATATGACCCAATACTTTTTAAAAATTAATTATATAAGTAAAATCCAAACTCGTTAAACATTCATTCAAAAGGATTGGAAATTCCACACGTACGTACTGCTGATATTAATTTTAAATTAAATGTCAATGCACATCAAACTTGATAATGATAAATATTTACTTTAAACAAGTTGAAATATTTACTTTATACGGGATTAACATTTCCCCTTCAAGCTAGGTGGGCTGTGAAAATTAAAGACATATATATTTTTATGTGTGTGTGTGTGTGTGTGTGTGTGTGTGAAAGGAGAAAATTAAAGCCCGACCAAAACGACCTTTTCTAAATGAGTATATAATCTCGTGGACGTAATATGAAATTGATGGAATTATAGTAAAAAGGGGACAGGAAAGTTACTAGAAAGATGCACGACACGGTTTGTTTGAGTGCATGCATGGAAGGAAAATTGGTTGACGCAAAACCACTTTTGTATATATGGTCGTCGTACGACGTTGTTGGAAACCAGGCTAGGGAATATAATGTAACAATATTTAATTGGTTGGATTCGTGGAAAATTAGGTTTCTGATTTGTTTCCACACCTAGCTATGCGTAGCTACATGGAAAATAATACAATCACTTTCTAGAATTGGAATTATGTTGGACGTGACTTGTTATAAGTGATTGGTTATTAAATTGCGAAGCGTTAATTTGATTAGATAAATGCATTGCATTTTTGTAATTTTTGTTTTTTATGGTTGTTGATTCATGAATTGTTTCCAGGACTTTAAACTTTGCATGATAAAGTAATTAATTAGACCTTTAAATATTTAAAAGTTATAATTAAATCATCACTCATTAAAATCAGTTAAATAGGTACAATTTATCGGTAACTAATAGGTTACTAGTAAATCTACACCGTTGAACACTGTAGTTGTGTTGATTGCCCTCCAAATCTACCGTCGATTGACCGGAGAGGCGACCAAAAATGGTCACCTTCTGCAACAACCAAAATGGTTACCTTTGCTAGCGAAGGAGAAGGCGACCAACTAACAAAACCATTAATTACAAAATGTTTATATATTTAATTTACTGATAGTATGATATTATTGCATTATCGTCTTTTTGGTTCCATCTTTTAATTATGTTCAATAATATTTTTAATTATGAACTTTATACATATTTTAATATTTCGAAAGTAAAATAGATTTAAAGAAATTTAATGAAACAGTATGTACTTTGAATGACTAAAATATGTACATAATTGATAATTAAGAATATTATTACATGAAATTAGAATTCTCCGCTAAATGACTATTTTAATAATTAATCCTTACAAAACAAAATATTACTTTCTCTACCACTTTTTAATTCTTCAATCTATTTTTTTTTTGTGACAATGAAAGCTCGTAACCACTACTCTATAGTATACACTAGGTAAATCTTACTCCTGCGTAATAGTCTACAAACCATAACAAAATTTGTCAATATAACTTGAAATTTTTTTTTTTGTACTACTATCATAATTGGCGTCGTAGATTACACTCATAAAATCAAGTTGAATTGACATTAAAATCCCTTGTTTAAACATATGTCATAGCTAGTATTGAAGTTGTAGATATTATAATTCAACTTTTTTTTAAAAAAATTATTATAAAGAATTAATAGGTATGCAACAAACTCTTTGTGAGCACTTGACACTCGTCTTTCCATTTAAGAAATTGTTAAGACATCGTGATTTATTCATCTATTATCATGTCAGACCGGAGTGTAAAGGTCTTGGAATGAAGAAATTTTATCCTTTTGTAATTGATAGATGCGTAATGAAATAGATTTGATATTTTACCCACAAAAATAAAAATATAGGGAAAGAGGGCGGAAGAATGTCAAAGACCACCGAATTTGAGGAGAAATTGATAAGAAAAAACAAGTAAACTGACAAGTAGTTGAGGAATCAAATCTCCAAAATTTCCAATCAACATATATTGTCATCACCTGCTGCTACTAGCCTTTTACAAAGTCAATATTATTCTCAATTTATATACTTCCCATTTATATATATGGTTTTGAGTACCCATCAATGGCGCCAATCCAGCAATGTTTTAAACTCTTTCAATGAAAGAAGACAAATATATGCATGTAAGCTAAGCCTTTTATAACATAACGTGTCATCTGGGATCTTTTTTTTTTTTTTTTTGGTACTATATATAATCATACAAATTATGCTTGGTTGTATTAGGTATTGTGCAAAAAACGTATTGAAAATATCTAGTAGAACTCTAATAATACTTTCAAACACACTTAAAAGATAATTCGGGGGTGTGGTTGAGTGGAAGATACTCATCCATTCATAACCAAACGTTAAGGATTTGGTCCTTAGTGAAGGAATTAGTCATTGTGTCTGACTTAGGTGAAAATTAGGGTACCCAAAAAAAAAAAAAAAAGCGCACATACACGCAAGATTAAAAAAAAATAAAAAATCTAAGTTCATCAAGCATTACATCATATTCTTATAATTTTTCAATAATTATAAAAATGACTATGCGGCTTTTTTTTTTTTTTTTTACTAAAACTCTCAATCATTAATCAACTTGATTAACATCTAAGATCAGCCCTATTTTTTACAAATAACTTTGTTTTTATTTGATCCTACCTATAGAGAGAGCTAGTGTGTGAGTGAGTGGGGTAGTTGTATGTGAAATCTTACCAACCAAAAGCACAGAAAGACAGAAAGATTATTAGTTTCATTGTTTAGGTTGAGTTGGGTAGCCTACTACTGTTGTTGTTTCGATTAATACGGAGTATATATTGTTTATTGTTTATGTGCGTTCACATTCCTTTCATGATGTTACAGGCAGAAGTCTACAAATTTGTGAAATTGTTTTTTTCCTTTTCCCTGCCGGCTTTTTACTTGTGTTGTGCGTTGGTTACATACATATTTTCACATTATTATATTTTCAGTTACCTAAATTATGCGGAAAAAATTGTTTAATTATTTGGTTTTAAAATAAAGGCATAAAACCAATCGTAAAATGGAGTTGTTAATTAACCCAAATACTTATGATTCCTTAGGAAGTAATATCTGTTTTCATATTTTTTAAATCTTTTTGAGTCTAAAAAAACAGGGTTTGATTTTGCGATCACTATTTAGAATGGTAATAGAGGTAATATGACAGTACATAGTAGTTGACTGACTCAAAATATTATAATTCGATATAATTATTTAATTTTAAATCATAACATTGATGCAATACCAGTACACTTTTATGGATAATGAGTCTAATCCATTAACAACTCATCACGATTTTCAATTTTAAACTTCAACTCTATATTATGTAATTGATATTGAAAATTTAAAAAAAAAAAAAAAACAAATACATTAAGAATAGTTAAATAAATACCCGCAATAAAATATATTCACATTCTTATAAATTATTTTACATGTCAACACCTAACCATAAATAGATAAATTTGTCAAATACATTTTTATAAATAACTAAACTTGAATACTGATTATTTATACTCTTGCTCAGAGGTTATCGTGTGACAAGAAACGGCCCTCTTGCTCAGAGGTTACCGTGTGATAAAAAAGGGCCAAAAAGCCTACTTATTGTCCAAAATTAGAGACATCTGCTCCTTCAATATCAAAGACAATATTAAAAAAAAAAAAATTGAAGTATGAATCGTTTATAACAGTCTAATTGTCACAAATATTAACTTTCAAGAAATGAACAGTGATACCACATCAACTCCGTAAAAAATTGTGCAACATGTAACAATCATCAACTCAAGAAGTTGTCTAAACAATCTTTGAATAGAAAGCATTCCAGTCATGATTTGTTGAAAAACTGTGGAGAAGTTAATTAGGTGGGTGGATATTTTCTTTGTAGGTCCAATTCATTAATCATCTGATGATGAAGTAAGCTCCAAATTGTCAAACAAGGTAGATGAAGAAGTTAAATGATTATATTATATTGATGCTAATTAATAAGATATAGGGGCAATTAATTAGTTGGATGAAAGCCCAGTAACCATTTCTTAATGCTGTCTGGGTTGGCTTCAGATGTTGAATATTTGGGTTTCATTCTCAATTATTTTTTTTATTTCTTTCTTTTATGCCAAGAAGAAAACCCTTGAGAGTATAAAGTAAATTCTATTTTTATAGAATAATTTGTAAATTATATGGGAGATGTAAACTACATCAGAAAGACGGTGTGCGGTCAACTTGATCCAGAGAATATTGTCAAGGTAGAATCAAATTTATAATCTTCGTTCTATTCTTTTGATACAAGAATGATGCTTCACTCACTCAGATCAACCACCCTTTTGGGATTATTTATTTATTTTTGGCGATAGAGATTGGTGGAGGGTGTATGACATTTGTATCCAAAAAAGTTGTTTGATTTTGGTTATCAAATTAGAGCGGGCGATCAAATAATGAGTTGACTTTATGTGTATATTGGTGTTCATTAATTTCCATTTATATAGTACTTACTCCATCTTAGCTAGAATGTTGGTTCTATTTAATATAATATAATATATATATACGTAATTCAACTCACCAGGTATGGATGACATGACGTGAGTTTTTTTCAATTTAACCAAAGATCATGAGTTTGAGTCAGAAAAATGCATGAAGAAGTGTTTTGCAACCTTGGTTCTACTCGATATGGATAAACTTAATTAATCTCGATATATAGGTAAAGTATTAATTTATCTTGATTGAGGGAACCCGTGGATCCAATACATAATTCAGAAGTAGTGAACAAATTACTACTTTCTTCTTCTTCTTCTTCTCTTCTTCTTTTTCTTCTTTTCATAAAAAATGGAATCATTTTTCATAAAGGTCATGACTAGATCGAGATAACTGTGTGAAGTTCGAATTTCACTAAACACATGTATGGAATTGCATAACTCGCGATTTACCTCTTCAACTCTAGAGGTAGGATTCTGTGGGCTTAGGATTAGTCCGATCGGGAGAAGTTGGGATTACCTAAGGTTTTTTTCTTCTTTTTTTTTTTCTTTTTTTGAAGAATAATTCAAGAAAATAGAGTTATTTATGAGGGAGAATGACATCCTTAATTATAGGATAAGGAGTTGGGTTTGAAACGATAGATTAGGACGATTAGTTTAAAATGTGGTGAATTAGCATGTAATGAGCCCAAATTATGATTTGATCCAAATACAATTTTGCACCTAAACCATCAAAGTCCAAACCTACTTTGGTATCCCCACAACCCCATCCCATTCTAATGTCTTCCAACCATGAAAAGGATGTCTTTGTTGGCGCAGGGGTGCAATGGATTAATGTTGTCTTATAATTCATAAATGAACTTAATAGACCAACTCACAACCCATATCCAAAATGTCATGCCCCAATATTGATAAACCAACATTTCTATTACTTCGAGTGTTACAATTTTCCTCTTATTCATACATCGAAATTAATTCTTTTTCTTTAAATGGTGTCCAATTGACACTCAACTACATTAATTATAGTTCGTAAAAATATAAATATTGAGATTGATGAGAAACCTCACGTAATACGGGAGTAGAAATAGAAGTATATAATTTAGTGTTAGAGTCTTGAAACAAGATTGACTCGATTTATCTCCTCATAGGCCTGGCCCATAATATAGTCCAAGAAGTCAGAAAATCTCAATTAATTAGACCGATCACCTTAAATTTTTACTCTAGCGACAATGTTAGAGTTTGAATCCTATTGGAAACCTGGGGGTTATTGGGAGGCTTGACCGATCATAGGTGATGAATTATCCTTGGGCTCAGAGTGTACAAATAAGATGTGGGAACTTAGGGATTGATGAGGCGATTCACATTGCAATTTACCTCCTTCAGCGACTTTTGGCTAGAGACTATGAGACTTAAGATTATTCGTTATAAGTCGAGACCTCATCTATAAAATAAAAAATAAAAAATAAAAAAGGAAATAAAAATGACAATTGGCGCAAACAAAGCATCCGTTTGACGTAGGTAAACTGGCAATTAAGTGTCAGTACTAGGATAGAATTCCAGGCGACCCATTAGTTGTCATCATGCATACGATAGAGTTCCCAATCAGGAAATTAAAAAATTACCCAATTTTGATTAAAAATTAATTCAACATTCCCACATTTGCCTACCTCGTACAGCTTAGTTTCAGAAACCGTCCAGTTCTTTCTGCTTATCCATTTCTGCGTATCCTTAGAACACCAATAACAGGAAATGGCTCAAGAAAAGCCCAGAGATGTCTTCTTATTCCGGTAAAGTTAAGATTTTTATTCACATTCGTAAATAGTTTTCTCATGAAACAGACACCCCAATTTGTTGTTTAGTTTAAAGATCATATCTTCAGCACAAAAACTCTATAATCTTTGGTGGAAAAGATATGGAAAGTGAAGAAGCAAACTATATGTGGAGTCTGAGTAGTCTAGCAGGCTCTTTTCTTGATCTGGGGATTGCATTTTTCTGTCTGTGTTCATCAGCAGCAGCTTTCTTGACATTGAAATTTCTGGGTTTTTGTGGGTTAGGCTTCCCATATCCCCCCTGTAATTGGTTTTTTGGTATTTCCCCAAATGATGCTCAGAAATTGCAGAGGCTTCTGACTGGTTTGGCCTCTGAGAAAGTGTCAAATGTTAAGATATCTGTCAAAGAGAGATACCATTTTAATGCCCAGAATGTCCATTTGAATCTGAGGTTGATTGGGGAAAGGGAAGATGTTCATAGCCATAATGGCTATGGGTTTGTTGAAATGGAAGTTGAGGATCAATCTAGCTCAGTTTCTGATGGAGGGATGCCAAGAAATGCTGATGGAATGGAATTTATGCCCGGGAATCGGCTTGTTGATCATTGCAGGTTGTTTTCGTCTTCTCGGTATAATCCTCGATATGTTGAATTGCAGGATGATCAACAATGTCATCCTAGAATCGACGAAAATGGGAATGAAATGAGTGAAGATAGTGAAAAGGTTTTCAGTAATGGAACTGAAGCTTGTTCTAATGGTGAGTTTCATTCATCCTTGACAAAGTTAAGTTTACTGATTATTAGCATTTCTGAGTTTCAATTTCTTATTCAATTCATAAGGAATGTATATATTTTTCGTGTGAAGCTGAAAAGTGAATTGAAAGCTCATTGTGTATTATACAGAGTTCTGCAGTCTTGTATTGCTTTTTCGTGTTTGAATACATGTAGTTTAGATTATAATTTGTGTATGTATATATGCTCCCACAGTTTCAGGATTTGGGCCAAGAGACAGCTTTAAATTGGATGAAAATGTATTTCCCGACGATGATGATGATGATTATGAGCACTCTGAGAATGGTTTATTTAGTGAATATCCGAATGGCCATGTTCAAGTCTATAATGCCAATGATAAGAGTGCAATAAGACTCCTGGAAAAAGCGCTCGAGGAAGAGAAAGCTGCTCGTGCTGCGCTTTGCCTCGAGCTCGAGAAGGAGAGAAATGCTGCTGCAACTGCTGCAGATGAGGCAATGGCGATGATTTCGCGCCTGCAGGACGAGAAGGCGTTAATTGAAATGGAAGCTAGGCAATATAAGAGGGTAATTGAGGAGAAATCAGCTTATGAAGCAGATGAAATGGAAGTTCTGAAAGAGATTTTGGTGAGGAGGGAAACTGAGAAGCACTTTTTGGAAAGGGAAGTTGAAGCATATAGACAGATGGTTTATCTGCAGGGAAATGAACAGTTTACTGGTAATGATGACTGCATAGCAGAAAAAGAAAAAAAAAATTACTCGATTTCTTAATTACCTGATCTAAAAAAGGATCCTTTCTTGATGCTAAGACAAATTTGTGCCTCTGCAGTTGATAACGAAAAGCTGAATCTTGACAATGGAGCCGAATGGCTAAGGGGAAGGTCGAAGACGGCACAAGATGGGGGAGAGAAGTTTGCCCTACCATTCGAGAGTCTCGAGAGGGAAAAGGTGCAGCTGAAGCTCTTGGAGGATATAGCGGGCCAGCTCCAAGAGATTCGACAGCTTACACTCAACGAAGGTATGGAATTAGTACCCGAAAAATGTTCTAAGATATGCATAATTCTTTTTCTTGCAGTTCATAGTCTCTGCTAGCTTGCCTTTCTGCAGAATTATTATACTCTTTCTGTGTAGCTATATATTTGTATATTTCTTATTGTGCCTTGAATTGAATTATATCAATGAGAATCAATAATGTTGGCCATTACTAATACTATAATCTAATGATCACCAAAATTGTGTTTTATGTTGAGACATAAAGATCAGGAACATGAAATTTCTCTGATCCCAGATTCTGCAGATGGCTGAAAAACAGTGTTTCATGGAAGTCTGATGATCAATGCTTCAAATTTGGGCATGCTAGCTACCGGGAGGTGGATTATCTGCAGGCCGGGATAAAAAAACAGTCGACGATTAGTGCATTATTGTTGTAGTTGCGGGCACTGCCATTGCATACAATGTCTAGTAGGCCATCCAGTCCTAGGCCAGAAGGCAGAAAACATTATTAATCTGTCAAATATTATGTTCTTTGATCCTTTATGTGCCCATGTTTTTGAACAGATTCTCTGCTGGATTTTGGTGAATGGTAATGGGATTGGTGTGACAAAGTTGATGTACAAACACCTTTGTAATACCCAAGTTTTGTTATGTTTTAACATTTGATCTCATTAATTGAATTCAAGATAGATTATGGATGTTCTTGCATGTGATCCCATGCAGACATACTGAGGTTGGGATGTAACAGTAACAGCAGTTTAGGGTTGGACAAAAACAATGCTGTGAAACTGCATTGGCATCTAGCAGGATGTGACTAATTCAGTCCAATTTCAATCAGACCTTATTTAGGACTTCGACATATACACATTATAATTATGTGTATTTATATAGCAGGATGTGATTAATTCAGTTGAATTTCAATCAAACCCTATTTGAAACTTTTACATATCATTATATATACTTTATAGTTATGTGCCTGTATTTAGCAGGATTTGACTAATTCAATCGAGTTTCAATCAAACCCTATGAGGATAGCGTGAGTGGCCGTGTACTCTTATCCCTTAAGAGAGGTCGTCGGGAGTTCGAACTCCCTTTTCAATGGAAAAACCAATATGACCCGCATTTGTCCCTTAATTGGGCCGGCCCTGGTGCGAACAGAAATTAGTTTGAGTATGGTACGAACTTAATAGTGCCTCCTATAGTTAGGGTATGCTCAGGAGTCAGGACACATCGTGGTTTGACAAAAAAAAAAATAGAATATTGTGAAAATAATTTCCCCATCCATTACATCCAATATTTTAAAATTTCCTAATTATATTTGCAATATCATATTTTGATTCAAGAATTAGTAACAATGACTGTAAGTTATTAAAACATAAATGTGTGGACTAAAACTAATCTAGAATTTTTATTGTTTTTATCTTGTCGTCATGCTTACACCAACTCTTTAAACCTAGAAGGAAACCTTTGTTGAAAAGTCACTTCTCCTTGCATAACTAAAAATTAGAAAAATCAAAAGATTAGATTTTTTAATCTGTTTAAGCGGGTATATTAGAAAGTTATGGTTATTATATTACGGAGTGTAAAGTTATGAGTTTAATTTTTATTAATATTTTTTATCAAATTTTTTTATATTGAATTTTTTTGTTAAAACATAGCAAAATGCACGTCGTCTCTAAATAATAACTGCGAATTTTCTTTATCACAAAAAAAAAAAAAAAAAAAAAAAAAATCTAAGGATAGATTTCCAAATCTAAAGATGTATTAAAAAATTAATATTTAATAATTTTCACAATTTTCTGGTAATTCTTTTTTATAAAAGTTAACCGACCAACCAATCATAGTACAAATTGGTAGATGTGACTTGTGACGTTTGATATCATATGCTTTAGTTTCTTCCTAGTTAATACCATATTTTATAATATTGTGTCACTTTTTATACATCATTATCACCTTCATTAAGTAATACTTACTCGCTATATTTTATGATCACTTTTCCAAATTATAAATATGCTACTATAATCCTGGATTGGAGCGATATACCAATAAAAAAAAGGTTATTGTTATTATTTTAAAATTAAATTAAAAAGTAAAATTTTATCCATAGAAGAACAAAGTAAATACCAATTCATATTAAAAATCCGTAATACAAAATGATCGTAGTCCTTTTGGAAGCTATCTAAAGTTCTAATCCACAATGGTTTATCTCTCGATAGATATGTTTAACATAAATGATCGAGTCTCTTCAAAGCAACTCTTGTATTGCTTGTAGAAAGTCTTAAAGTGGGGATCTGATCTCTCCTTGTGCTTCTCACAAATCTTCTGAGTACATTAGTACATAACCAGTAACGAATCCGTTTCAAGTTACATGAGCCTGCTCCCAACACAAAGGTAATATAGTTTAAGATTTTCTGTTTGACTCCGAAGTTATGTTATCTATTATTGTCTTTCTTTTTTATTTGAACCGATCAGCTATAGATTAAAAAAAATGTAAATTTTCAATCATAAGAAATTAAAACATTAAATATTATCCATTTTTATGACATGGAAAGAAATAAAAAGGGACATAAATTAAGAGGATGTTGGGGGCTTGGATGAGTAGGAAAAGGATGGGAGAAGATGAAGTGATGAAAAAAGAAAACGAAATAATTAGTCAACCCTCACGAGGTTGAACATGAAAGCTGCATAGGGAGTAATAAGTAGGAGCATTTGATTTTGACTTTTTTGCATATTTTAATGAAACAACATTGCAGCCATAGCTTAGTGGCGAGCTGTCGTAGGCTCCCAAATTAAACCTTAAAAACGTAGTAGTGAGAGTAAGGATCGTTCCCACGAGGAGTAACTAGTTTGATTTATGAGTTCAAATTAAATAGGGGGGGTTCGGTATGAAATTAACATTCAAAATAAGTAAATGAATAAATAAATAAATAAGAACAGAAAAGATGATAATCAAGCCAAAGTTTACTAACGAAATCAAGTGAATTTTCAACACTTGGTCTAAGAAAATATTCACCACCGGATCTTAATTACTGTTCATCGACAACAAGACAAATTCACTTGCATTTGAGCATTCATTGTGGAATTCATTCCTGTTTTTCCTTAGTCATAGGTAATCAAACACAAGCGGTATTAACTACCCCTAACTATCAAATAACACAAGNAAAAAAAAAAAAAAAAAAAAGAAAATCTAAGGATAGATTTCCAAATCTAAAGATGTATTAAAAAATTAATATTTAATAATTTTCACAATTTTCTGGTAATTCTTTTTTATAAAAGTTAACCGACCAACCAATCATAGTACAAATTGGTAGATGTGACTTGTGACGTTTGATATCATATGCTTTAGTTTCTTCCTAGTTAATACCATATTTTATAATATTGTGTCACTTTTTATACATCATTATCACCTTCATTAAGTAATACTTACTCGCTATATTTTATGATCACTTTTCCAAATTATAAATATGCTACTATAATCCTGGATTGGAGCGATATACCAATAAAAAAAAGGTTATTGTTATTATTTTAAAATTAAATTAAAAAGTAAAATTTTATCCATAGAAGAACAAAGTAAATACCAATTCATATTAAAAATCCGTAATACAAAATGATCGTAGTCCTTTTGGAAGCTATCTAAAGTTCTAATCCACAATGGTTTATCTCTCGATAGATATGTTTAACATAAATGATCGAGTCTCTTCAAAGCAACTCTTGTATTGCTTGTAGAAAGTCTTAAAGTGGGGATCTGATCTCTCCTTGTGCTTCTCACAAATCTTCTGAGTACATTAGTACATAACCAGTAACGAATCCGTTTCAAGTTACATGAGCCTGCTCCCAACACAAAGGTAATATAGTTTAAGATTTTCTGTTTGACTCCGAAGTTATGTTATCTATTATTGTCTTTCTTTTTTATTTGAACCGATCAGCTATAGATTAAAAAAAATGTAAATTTTCAATCATAAGAAATTAAAACATTAAATATTATCCATTTTTATGACATGGAAAGAAATAAAAAGGGACATAAATTAAGAGGATGTTGGGGGCTTGGATGAGTAGGAAAAGGATGGGAGAAGATGAAGTGATGAAAAAAGAAAACGAAATAATTAGTCAACCCTCACGAGGTTGAACATGAAAGCTGCATAGGGAGTAATAAGTAGGAGCATTTGATTTTGACTTTTTTGCATATTTTAATGAAACAACATTGCAGCCATAGCTTAGTGGCGAGCTGTCGTAGGCTCCCAAATTAAACCTTAAAAACGTAGTAGTGAGAGTAAGGATCGTTCCCACGAGGAGTAACTAGTTTGATTTATGAGTTCAAATTAAATAGGGGGGGTTCGGTATGAAATTAACATTCAAAATAAGTAAATGAATAAATAAATAAATAAGAACAGAAAAGATGATAATCAAGCCAAAGTTTACTAACGAAATCAAGTGAATTTTCAACACTTGGTCTAAGAAAATATTCACCACCGGATCTTAATTACTGTTCATCGACAACAAGACAAATTCACTTGCATTTGAGCATTCATTGTGGAATTCATTCCTGTTTTTCCTTAGTCATAGGTAATCAACCACAAGCGGTATTAACTACCCCTCACTATCCACTAACACAAGACAAGCGCATCTATTTAACTTGATAGCAGCATTAAAACTAGAAAAACCAACGAAACTAAACAACATAAACACAAGCGGTTATGTTTAATTTAGATTAATACTCTTCCTATGATAAAATTAACACTAGGTCGTGATAAAATTAATCATAGTTGCTACTTAGAAAAGAAAATCAATTATAAGAATTCACTTTCTAATCTAGCTATGAATTGAATCAGATAATTAACTAGCAGGCCTCCTAGTCATTAAATGAAACAACCTAAGAAAATAATACAGAAGAATATTAAATACTCATTGCAGATAAATTAAAATAGAATTTTGTCTCTCAGTATAGAGAACCGGGGTTCACATAATCTTGACCAAGTTTAAGAATTAGCCTCGCAGGGCCATGAACCAGAAAACTTAACAAGAAAAGAAAATATTGTAAACTGTAGAAAAATATAAATTAAAGCAGATAGTCTGATTCCCCCAATTACAGAAAATCACTACTATTTATATACTCCTAATCCCAACAAAAAACTCTTAAATTGAGGAAAATAATTAATCTAAAAATTAATATGAACCTCTCAAAATTAGACCCAAATGGTGAAATTTTCTTTGCCATCCAATTCCCTACTTTCATTGTTGACCGACGCTCCTCCAAGCTTGGCCGTCAAAATCTGCGCTGAAGTTGTCGACAAAGTCTTCTCCGGTCCGTCTTTCGTACGTACGTAGCTGCGCAGGAAACAAATTACAACATTTGAATTCCTTTTAATTTTGTTTACTTAAGATCATTAGGTTATTATATACCTTGGGGTTAATTAATAAAACAAATAAGGAATTGGGCTTTGATGTTATGGACTCAAACTTCAAATAATATCAAATAAAATTAAGAAATTGGGCTAAAGGCTTGTTGAACTCAAAACTTAAATTATTAACTAGATAAAATATTTATTTAACTAATTAATTATTAAACTCTAAAATTAAATAATTATTATATAATTGTAAATAATTATTGCAAAAATATTATAAATATGTACATAAAATAAAGATATAAAATATGTCTATCACTTAGCTTGGTCAAAACACACCATAGACGATGATGATATCGAACATGTATGTATGTTTTGCTTCCCACGCTTCTCTGCCGTTCTTTATGACCCTTTCTTAGCTTGCCCACCAAAGCTTTATCAATGGGTTAATGCTAATTGAAAATTTTTATGACATCAATTAGCAATGTGGTGAGATTAATACATAAGTGTAAGGGTTGGTGCTAATCAATACAATTAACTACCATACACTTGTATTGTTGTATCAGGTATCAAATTTGAATCTATATTAACGTTGACTATTAGTCTTTTAAATCTGAGATCGATGATCAACTATTTATAAGATGATTTACCTTAGCTCGTGGTCCTTTCTCAGATCACAAAAGAGTCTTGCTTTGTACATCTCAACATACAATTCTTCATGAGAATCATTTTAAAATTCACTTTTTTATTGAAAAAATAACGGCATTGTAAAAAAAAAATAAAAAATAAAAATTTAATGTATAGTAGTACATAAGGTTGAAAATTAAATTTGGTTCATAAATAATTATCTTCTTGAACCTTTAAAAT